>NW_024429194.1:21005183-21380183 GCF_017639785.1 Mesocricetus auratus | reverse complement strand
AAAACTAAGATAATTTTAAAAATTAGATCTCTAGACTGCAGAAAATGGGGGCAGATTGTTTGATTTCTTTATTCAAGCATTGGCTCTTCCTACTCACTGGTCCTTTTTATATTTGATTATATTTCTTTTTTCCCCGCTTATTGAAGCCCTTTAGTACATCTAATCCTCTATCATATCTTGAAAATTGCTTCCACAGTCTATGCAGCACGGTTGTTTACTTCTTCTACATGAATCTTTCATCTCCTTTATAGCCACTTGAAACTCATTTCCATTTTTATCATTCCGTTCAAACCATTGCCTCCCAGTGTCCCCATAGTGCCCATGCTATCAAACACAGTGTGGAACTTTCCATCTTCATCTTGTCTGACCCAGTTATGTGTAACTTCCCACCTTCTGAGTCAGCGTTTTTGTTTGTTTGTTTTTAATCTGTACATCTGAGACAGCACCACCAGCTTGGCTTACACCTATTAGGAAGCCAGGTACCAACTGTGGCCTCAGGTCCAGAGCTGACCTTGGCTGACTCTGCCTCCACAAACCGTTTTGTAGCCTGAGCTACAAAATGAGTTCAAGCCCAACCTGGGCTATATAGTAAGACTCTTGTCTTAAAAAAAAAACAGTAAGTTAAAAGAAGAAAGAGGAGGAGAGGTGGAGGGAGAAGAAGAGGAGGAGAAGAATGAAACAAGAAGCAGGAGCAGACACTGATTCAGCCTGGTGTGTCCTAAGAGCAGGGCAGATCACATATGCACAGTAAAAGTCGTGCAGCTTTCAAACGTGAATAGTTACAATTATGAAATCATGAACATTCCTTGAAAGCATATATGAAGCATATATATGCCTTGCTGACTGTTGCACATTGAGCTTGGCCTGTCTGTTATGAGGGACATTCCCTGCATGGACCACTCTCAGCATCACTGGCCCTGTATGGACCATTCTCAGCATCACTGGCCCTGCATGGACCATTATCAGCATCACTGGCCCTGCATGGACCATTATCAGCATCGCTTGTCCTGCATGGACCACTCTCAGCATCACTGGCCCTCTATGAACCATTCTCAGCATTTCTGTCCCTGCATGGACCATTCTCAGCATCGCTGGTCCTGCATGGACCATTCTCAGCATCACTGGCCCTCTATGAACCATTCTCAGCATTTCTGGCCCTGCATGGACCATTCTCAGCATCGCTGGTCCTGCATGGACCATTCTCAGCATCCCTGAATGCATCCTTTAGCTATGCTAGCAGAGCCTCTCCACTTGTAGGCAGATGGGTGGGAGGCATGGACACACCTAAACACCCTATCTCCCATCAAGGTGTCTCTGAAAGACTTTTCTACTTGACCCCAACTCAGCAGGGGCAATGCAGAACTGCATGAAAAATTCTGCCCCACAGGATAAGGCTTTCCTGCCAAGTCTTTGCTGTAAGCTAGAGCTGAGCACAGAATTTCGGATAGAAAACACTTTGTGTTTGGGCCTTTGAGTTGTTCTAACATTTACAAGGCCAGTCTTGTTGCCTAGATGTTGGGTCCTCAGCTTCTGTGAACACATCTGACATGTAGCTCGGAATATCCTTCCACCTAGTGGCATGCCTCACTGCACACATCTGCTTATCCCTAAAGGTCTCCATATCCCTGCCCTTGGGGAAAGACTTTCCATGTAAAAGGCATGATCCATGTGTTGTGACCTATGTCAGAAATACAGATGTTTGTGTCTTTCTGTAACATCAGGATTGACTGAATAGCAATAAATCTGAAGTTTGCCTAGTACTCCTGAGTTCCCTTGACAGCTGGCTGTCAGTCAACACAGATTGTTTTCTCTCAGTCCTAGTTACTAATATTAATGCTCACACCACACACTACATGCCACAGTCATTGCAAACATTTATAGATGCAGGAGGTCACAGAGTGATTGCAAAAGGGCTGAGGAGGCCCCAAAGAGGTCACTAAGGTCCTATTAGAATCAGAGGCAGAGGGTGATGGATGCAAAGACCTCTGGGTGTTAGGCAACAGAGCATGCTGGAGACTGCAGGCAATTCTGGTCCACAGAGTCACAGGTTTGAGCCTATGCTTCAGGTAAAGTCAAGCTCTGTGGAGGCCACAGAGACCAAGGTCAGGACAAGGTCTTGATAGATGGATAGCAATTCCAGTTTGTGTATCAATAGCGCAGATGGAGCCAAGGTGAAGCCACTGGGACAGTCAGAAGTTCTCTGCCTGTTGGGACAAACCTAAAGGACCGTCACAGTGTTAGGTGTCTTCCTCTTTGTGCTGTCCAGGTGAGAATGTTGCTCTTTTCTTGGTCTGGTGTGTTCCACAAATTCTCAGGTCTGCTTTACTGGATGGAGGTTATATATATATATATATATATATATATATATATATATATATATATATATATATAATTGTATGTGTATGGGTGTTTTGCCTCCATGTATTTGTGTGTGCAGTGTCAGAAGAGGGTGCTGGATTCCCTGGGACTGGAGTTAGACCGTTGTGAGTTCTGGGGATCAAACCTGGGTCCTCTGCAAGAGCAACAACAGATGATGCTGTTTACGTGCTTACCAAGTGGGAGAGAATCATGCTGCCTGTATTTGAACTCAAAATGGAGTCAAGTGATGCCTGTAAATTGAGCCTCTCAGGGCCAGGCCCATCCTGGAAAGCTGCTGTTGAATACAATCAGGGTAGGGACCAGCCTGACCTCAATCCCATGACAGGAAGTGTTTGAAAACCACAGGTGTGTGATCAAGGTGGCACAGCTCATGCTTAGCTCTCCTCCATGGGCCAGCACGGAGGGAATGTAGTCCCAGCAATGAGCTACGGGCAGGAGCCGCAGTGAAGGCAGATATTAAACCCACACCGGAAGGAGAGAAGTCAGGCTTAGAGCGGGAGGAAATTAAATCAGTGAAGCCAATGATGAACCTAAGTGACCTTATCAGATCCCAGAGGAAATGAATAAGGAGACTAAAAAGATGAGAAAAATGAAATATAATAGCAGAGGCACGTGGCTGACCGTAGACATTCGCTTCATGAATCAGAGCTGCTGGTGCAAAGAATACCTAGATATAATACAGGATACAAAAACAAAAGGCATCAAGAAAACCTGCCGACCCACAACTGGCCTTATCTACCAGTGCAGACATCCCCAAAACAGGGATAGCCTCCAGAAATAAGATGGGTAAATTTTTATATTTTCACATGCAACAACAACAACAACAAAAAAGCCTTTGAGCTATGTAAAGAAATGGGTGGCTTAAAATATCTCTGTGGCTAAGAGGCCACAGACAACTACAGGCATAGAGTGATGGAGAGGAGATCACAGGCCGTGAAGATATATAGCAACCTCTCCATCAATCAGTCTCTAGGTATTGGGGACAGTATGCTCATAGGATGCCTCCTAATGTCATATAGTTGTATAGCTGCAGTGTTCCTCCCAATATGAGGCTCATAGCCTTGATCAAAGAGAGGTCTCTGGTCTTAACTATTGGGTGGCCTGACTCCCATTCTGATGTTTCTGGGAACTGATGCACCTGTTCCTTGGTTTAGGGCAGTTCTTATAACAAGCCACACACTGACATTGTTGCTGCATGGAATAGCCAAGTCTTGCATCTAACCAGGGAGCTCATTCATAGCCAAGGAAGTGCAGCAGAAACAGAGGATGCTGCTTGCTACCTCTCTTATTGATGCCTAGTTGGATGTACAGCCAAGGACCACCTTGCTTAGGGAATGGTGCCTCCCACTGTGGGCTGGGCTCTCTGCATCAGTTAACAGTAATGACAATCCTCCACAGACGTGCCCATCTCTCCATTGACTAGTATGTGCCCAAGCTTGATGTGGCTTTTTTTTTTGTTTCTTGTACCCTATTTTCCAGAGCCTCGTTAATGGAAGTGTTTGTCAACCTCGCTTTTCCAGCTCACAGACTGTTTGCAATCATGTGTTGATTTTTTTATAATCTGGAGGTAGGAAATGAAATTCAGAATTCAACATAATTAAGCAATGGGACATTGATTTACCTATCACTGTAAACATGCTTCCCATTCTCATTCACTATGTTAACTCTTAATGAGTTTATCCTTAAATAGATACTTATTGATGTCTTGATAGCAGCAATGCCGGAGTGCCCAGGGGCTCATATCCATATTTAGCAAAACTGAGTTAGTTATCTTATTTACAGTCAGGGCTAACTTGGATGCTGTGTTTTCTGATGATCTTTAGGGTGTTTTTACAACATTCATGTATTTATTTGGGTTATGTGTGCCGAGGTCAGAGAGCAACCAGTAGGAGTCTGTTCTCACCTCGTGGGTTCCAGGAATTGAGCACGGTTCCTTGGGCTTGCTACCAAGCACTTTTACCATGGAGCTGCCTTGCCAACCCATTCTGATGGTCTCATGAAACCAGAATGAAAAGGATTGACACCTGAGAAGAAGGCCAAGTTACGGTTTTTCCTACGATGCCTGTGACATGTCACTTCTAACACAATCAACCAGGCTCAGAGTGAGACTCGCCCCACACAGTGGCTGGTTTTCAACAAGGACCTGCTGTTCTTTTGTTTTGAAGCCAAAACGGTGCTGAATGACACAGTTGTCTCGCAGAAGGACAAGGAGGAAGCAGTAATTGTGAAGCAGTTCACATGGCAACAGCCTGAAGTGTGCAACCGAGGCTAAGAGGCAGCAGAGGACAAGGGGCCTCTCACCCACTCTCCTGTTGCTGTCAAAAGAGAATTGGGGGCTTGGGAAGATTGTCTCTCTTGTGTCTGTCAAGCTGCCTTCTCAAAATCTCTCTTTAGGTCCCCCTCCCTACTGGTGACTGGATTGAGCCTGGGGCCAAGATGATGAAAAAGGAGCCTAGGGGGAGGCATCTAGCCCCCACCCCCTCCAGCTGCCCTGCACCCCAGTGGCCATCAGCTGTCAAGAATCCTTCCCTACAACACTGCTCACAGCCTTAGGCCAGTAGACGGTGCAACCCTACACCTCAAGGCCAAGCGTGTGTGTGTGTGTGTGTGTGTGTGTGTGTGTGTGTGTGTGTGTGTGTGTGTGTGTAGGGTGGGTGTCGGTGTGGGTGTGGGTGGGTGGTGGTGTCTCCAAGCAACAAGAGCACCTTACCCTTCTGTAATCTGCACGGACTCGCTTGCCATACCATTCCCAAAAAACCTCTCTCATCCTAAGTGAGAGCTGAAGGTGCCCGCCTGCCACATGCACTCTCTGAGAGTTTGTGTTGGGCCGCTTCTGCTCTAGCTGGCCACCTCCCCTTCCCAACTAAGGAAATCACAAATGACAGTCTGGACCCCACTGTTCCTGAAGGAACCCAATCATATGTTCTGTGTTGGCATTAGTGCCTACCTAACCAATGAGGTTCACCTATGGAGTTGGAGTGATGGGGCAAAGGACTTCTTCCCCAGTGGACTGACAGCCTGAGGTTAGAGGAGCCAATTTCCAAGATCTTTACATTTTCCTAATGTTATATTTTGGTTGTTTTTTGTTTGTTTGTTGCTGTTGCTGTTGTTGGTTTCTAGGTCCTGGTGATTCTGATAATTGTGTTGAACAAAGAATATGTTGGCTTTACGTGTGTTCTCTTTTAGCTGAGTTGTGATGTCAATACTCTGTTGGTTGCTTCTGGGTCTATCGTGTGTTTCTGTCTCCATCTCCTTCTAGCCGCAGCTTCCATCACTGTTGTAGACCTTCCTTCGTCTCCATGCTGCTGTGAGGTTATTCCATGCTGCAAAACCCCCACCCGCCATAAGCAGCCCTCCCACACTGACACAGTTTTCATTTTTATTCATTTCCAACTCCTGTAATTTTCTCCCAACTTTCTCTCTCCCTTCTGGATTATTTAGGAACAATCTGGTTGTGTTCCCAGGAACTGGAAGCTTCCAGCTGGGTTCCTGTTTGGGATCCGTAGCAGAACTAGGAAGGAGCCCCAGATGATGCCTCATGCCTGTGTCTGCAGCAGGCTGATGACCAGGGTGGTGTCCTCACTCACCACCTGCCATACCATATCCTGATGAAGTGTGGGGTCTGTGGATAGCGTCCAGCAGGCGTGAACTCCTCCAGTGTGTACCCGCAGCTCTCGGGAGCTCTGTGAACACCGTGCAAGCACTCAGCAAGATAGTTTACCTCCTTGTTTAGCTGCCCAAGTAAACTCATGTTTACTCATGCCCAAGTCTCCATGTCTATGCTGTTTCTTCCACGCTTTCAGGGAAATGAAATTCACAGTGAGATCATTGACTTTAAAGTTCGGTGCCATTTGGTACTTTCCGGCATGTGTGATCTTGACATGTGTGATCTTGACATCTACATGGCTCTAAATATTTTCCTCATCTCCTTACACCTTTAAAAAGTTATTCCCTACCCTTCTAACAACAGGTAGTTCCCTCTCCATGGGTTTGCCCACTCTGGGAATTTTATACATGCAAGTCACCTCACATAATTGGTGACCTCCGTATCTGATTATTGCACACTGGGTTTGCTTGGCCCAAATGCTCATGGGTAGGAACACTGACCTTGCAGACAACAGTTGCAACAGCCTATCTACCCTCCTGTATCAGGGGCTGGAGCTGAGCCCACCAAATCTCCCTTTGCAACCTTCTTCAGCGGACTCACACACTGGCATGTTTACTCCAAACAGCCTCTTAAGTGAGACTTAAGCTTTGTTGATGTGCTGTTCTGCTGGTGAGAGGTGGTACAGAAGTCAGTCTCTCATCTAGACTGTTTCTTCATATTTGTACAATCACAGTCCAAGGCAGTGTCTGATGTGCATGTTCTATTCCTGAAGGTGGATAAGCATATTTGATGGATTTCACGTGGATTCTAGTGTCAGGAGGATGTTTCCATGTTGGCTTTGCCTTATCTCATAATGAGATTGGCAGAACTTGTCATAGGCCACTTATTTCCTCGACTGTCAAGAGACTAAATTTAGCTTTCAGCTGAATGAGCTGGGTGACTGCTTATTTTGGGAATACTGATTTCTTCCTCACTGTTGAAACAGGTTCCTGAGTTGTTTTAAATTACTCTTTTTGATTGTTGTTTTTCTTACAATGTTTATTTTATTTTTTAATTGTGTGTGTGTGTGTGTGTGTGTAAGTGTGGGTGCCTATGGAGGCCAGAAGAGAGCATAGGACTCCCGGGAGCAGGAGTCACAGATGATTGTGAACTGCTGGATATGGGTGCCTGGAAGTGAACTCCAGCCCTCTGAAAGAGCAGCAGGTGTTTTTAACCATGGAGCTATCTATCCATCTTCTGAAACTTATTTCTTGAGAAGAAAGAAAGCAATCTTGTGATCACAAACGTATTTATTATGATGTCAAGTGTTTATACTGAAAAAAACCTACATATGTAAATTGTAAAAAAAACTAAGAATCGCAATAGAAGATTTTCTAAAGCTATCATAGCTGAATGTGAAAGAAGGCCTGATTATTAACCTTTTAAAAACAGTTTTAAGATACATGATTTAGTGTAAAGAGGTCCTTTCATCCTCCACAGAGCCTCCGGTTTCTGCTTCCATCTGCCGGACAAGCCTTGGGTTTGTGGGTTGGGTCCTGTCCCCAGGTCACACACCTCTTGCACCTCTCCTCTTCCGAGCAGAAGACAGACTTGGGGGAGGAGCCAACTTCAGCCCCAACTCAATGGCTGGGTTTTTTAAAAGTCTTTGAAGGGTCCTCCTCCCCTACTTTAGAGTTGATCAGTTTGAGGAAAGAGGATGGTGGATCGATTGGCTCACAACTGTCATGTAAACACATCCTAATCCAGTCTTCGGATGGTTGAGCCAGTCCATCAGCAGGAGGTGGGGGTGGGGGGGGTGTGGGCTGGTGGGGTAGGGAGCAGTGGGGGCGTGGCTACTGGCTGGAGAAAAGGCTCAGAAAGCCTTTGTTTAAGCAGTTAGGCTTCTGTCTCAGGTCAGGAGTCTGAGGAAGAAGGCAGCCATCTTGGAGGTTCACTATCTTCCCTAGCCATGGACCCTTTCCCTATCTGTCTGTCCATCAGAGAACGTCACTCCCAGTCCCTTAGAACCGTGGAACACAGCACCAAATATGAGTGTATTTGGTTCTAGACTAAACTATCCCTTCCCCCCTTGAGGTGAGAGGCATACTTCACGATGGCAAGAATGAAAGACAGAGGCGTTGTGACAATAACAAGTAGTGAACATGTTCATGCAGATTACGGTGACATACAGAGTAGAGAATAGCTCTCAGAACGGGATGTCACACCCTCACCCTTCTCTTGGAAGGAAGCTCTTTCCTGAAGGACACCTTCCATCACTGAGAGACGCCAGCAAGTACAGCCTTGCTCCCTGGAGGGAGCACTCATGCAGAATTCGCAGTGAACTTGGTATAGAGGCCCTTGTAGAAAGAGCCTGGAGACATGTCCCAGTCTGACATTTCTGGCCTGATTCTGCTGGTAACTTCAGAATGCTCCCAGGCCCCCAAGTTCAACAGATGAACGTCAAGACAAATTAAACACTTAAACACAGGAGGCCTCTTGTAAACTATGCCTCTGCCAAGGATGAGCCTGGCCTTTCATTCCATTATGTAAATTCCATTAACAAAATCTTCTAAAAAGAGAAGCCACAGTGAGGTTTGTAAAGATGAACAATGTTATCAGAGACAGGGTAGAGAGCCCTAAAATCCTAAAGTCAGGGTCATCTCTCTCACCCAAGATTCCCCAGGAATCTTCCCTTTGTGGGCTTCTCTGAGTTCATGGTAATTTCAGTGGCTTTTAATAATTTGCATTTTGAAAAGGCAAAAAAACAAAAACAAAAAAACCAACAAACAAAAAACACAAACCAAACAAAATAAGAAAAACAACAACAACACTTTCTGAGGGGATGTGAAACTGTGTGGAGCAGGACCCAGCTAGAGGAGCGCTGCCTCTGTGTAACTTCATGCAGGACCCAGCTAGAGGAGCGCTGCCTCTGTGTAACTTCATGCGAAGTAGGAACGAGCGAGGTTTGTGGAAACTGTACAGAAAGAAGTGTACCTCTGACATAAACTGAGATTAGATTTGATGAGAATGTGTTCTGTTAATATTTATTGGCTGAGACTGCTCCTAAATAGGCCCTATTCCCAGGACTGAAAGAGACATCCCTGGCTCACAGATCATCAGGTAGATTCCCATATTAAAAAAAAAATCATGCCTTTACTAGGTAGTTCATAGGGAATGGCACTGTCACAGCCACTGTCCTGTGCCACTCTGTGCTTATCAAGAAAGATAGACAGGCAGGCAGGCAGGCAGGCAGGGAGGATGACCCTAGTTAAGGCCAGCAGGAAGGATGACCCTGGGTAAGAACTACATGAAAAAAGCAATACTAGTTTACTTCAAAAGTAATTATCACTGCAGCCCATTCCTTCCCAGATCATGTCCCCGCTGGATCCTGCCCCCAATCCCAGCGGACTTCAGTCACTCAGGGGCAGGCTATACCAGTCAGAAGAATAGTGAGCCTCTGCTGCTCCAAAATCCAAACTACCTTCCAGAAGACCAACTCCCAACTTGGACAGACTCCATACTGGATCAGAGACCATGCTGGCCACTAGAAACCCAGGGCACAAAGAGGAAACAGAAACCAAAGAATAAAACACCCATCTAACAAAGGCAAACTCAGATATCAGGGACTGAACTAATCATCCCAAACCCAGATGCCTAAATGCCAGTGTAAAAAATACACTCACCAACAGCCAGGGCAATATGGCACTACCATAGCCCAGCTGTCCTACCACAACAAGAACTGAATACTCCGATGCAGCTGACACACAAGAAACAACCTTAAAAACAACTTTATGAAGACGATAGAAGTCCTTAAAGAGGAAATGAAAAGAAATCAAGGCAAAGACAAACAAAAATGAAAGGAAATCAACAAATCCCTTAAAGAATGCCAAGAAAACCAAGGGGGAAAAGCAAACAGGTGAAGGAAACTATTCATGACATGAAAAAATCAAAATGGAAGCGATAAAGAAATCACAAACTAAGGGAAATCAGGAAATGGGAAACTGGGATAATCGAACAGAAACTGCAGATGCAAGCGTCCCCAACAGAATACAGGAGATGGAAGACAGAATCTCAGGCATTGCAGGTTCAATAGAAGAAATAGATCCATCAAAGAAAATACTAAACCTAAAAAACTCCTAACACAACAGTAATTGTGAAAATATCTTTGCTGTGTAAAGTTGCCACTTGTCCAAATAGCCAGACTTGCTGCCTTCGGTCTCTGCTTAATTGCTTAAAGTATAACTTGGGGCCAGGACCTAAGAGAGATTTAAAGATGACAGCCTATGTGGGGCATTAAGGATTTATATAAGCTGGTAACATTGTCTCTGTTCATGGCTGCTCTCCCTTAGGGCTTCAGCCAGAGCCTTATTAAGAGCTTTTCCTAGTTCCCTCGCCACAGTGTTGGCTTTAGTGTGAATTCTCTCTGTCTCTCTGTCTCTCTGTCTCTCTCTCTGCCTGTCTCTGTCTCTGTCTCTGTCTCTGTCTCTGTCTCTCTGTCTCTCTCTGTGTGTGTGTGTGTGTGTGTGTGGGCTGTTTTAACTGACTGTCCCATGTGTGTTTCAATAGTTGACACACATAAACTATCACAATGTTTCGCTTTGGAGCACACTGTTAATTGTCCAAAGGCCCAGCTGGGGCTTTGGCTGTAAAGGAGGTGTTCACAGACCTGAACCATCATTTGTGGTCATGTGTGGGTCAGAGCTGCCTGACTGGCACTCCTGCATCCTGCAATTGCAGAAGATAAAGTGCTTCGGCAGAGTTTCAAAGCATAAGCATTTTGAGGCAAAACGTATAACAAGGAAAAAGAGATCCTCGCCCCTCCCCCCACTTTGTAAGCTCTACAAAAACCAAGAGGGCTTTGGGTGTCCTGGATAGGAAGCCTGCAGAAAACTGCAGTTCTTTACTGGGGGTGGGGTGGGGAATGATAAAGTTAAGGTTACTCCAAGAACAGTGCTGTCCACCAAGAATGGCACTTTCAAATTATCTAAACATTTGAGGCAGAAGATTCTCTGCTTTGTACACGTGTATAATGTAGACTGCCTAAGGCAAAGGATGTACTTTATAATTTTATAAAAACAAGAGCTCATGAATAAACAATGGGTTTAATGCAGGTGCCTCAGGCTAGAGCCAGCCCCGCCCCACCCACTCCACACACTGTCGAAGAAGAAGCCATGACTGTGCAGAAGTCCAGCGTCCTTCAGCTGGGACTTGAAGGCCATCATGTTTCCTGGGCCTCAGAGGCAAGTCTGTGCTGAAATCTGTTGACGAGGAGGAAGGCATGGGAGCTGTCCCGCAATACAAGGCAAAATAAGGACGTGACTTCCCAGGGCTCTGCCTTGTTCCCACGGTTGGGTTTAAATGGCAGGGCTGACAGCCTGCTGGTTACCCCATGTGGTCAGAGCTTAAAGACCCCTCAAGTCAGGATGCCTAAGGTGACTTCCGATTCTAGGAGTTCACAAAGCCAGTTCTAGCTTCTGCTTCCGTCCTCCTGGAACTTTGGTCCCAAATGCATTTTGGCCATTGAGAAGGGTTCTGAAAGAGGGGAGGGACTGGGTTCTAACAGAGAGAACTACTTTCCACAGCGGGCAGTCCCTTCTTCCAGCGCCTTCTGGTGTCGAGGTCCAGGGAGCATCCAAAGACCCCAGCACTCATCCGGTTTCAAAATTTAGAGCTAGAATACATAGAGCAGAGTTTATAACTTATTCATTTACTTTCAAAAAATTGTTCACTGGCCAATTTGGGGAGAAGTTTCTACTATAACTGTTTTGTTATATTTTCCCGAGCCAGGGATAGAGCCCAGAGCCTCAAGGATGCTAAGTGAGCACTCCACCATCAGGCCATACCCCAGCCCTCCATCTTTCTTAAGGTATGCTAACAAGTTACTTCTAATTTATCTTCACACTAAAATGAAATTTAGGAGCCAGCATATCCCCCAAAGTCCTCATCAATGAAATAAACATGTCCCAAGACTTGATCCTATGTTGAATGGCAATGGCACCATCATAGGTGGTCCAGAGCCTAGCAGACCAGCACCAAGCAGACCAGCAACCAGCAAGTGGAGATGAGTTTGTCAACTTCTTGGGGTTCTGGCAAGTTGATTGTTAATTGCAGCCATTATTACAAATAAGATGACTCAAATTTATAATGAATTAAATTTTACTGGAAGCCAATGCAACTACTCCAAACCCATTCCTAAGTGTTTTAATGCAGACTTGCTCTGCTTCAAGGCTGTTTACATCTATTTTTGTCTGCATAATGGAATTTCTGTGTCTCATAGTTAAATATTACATAACATGGAGCATGCCCTTGTCCTATCTTCCCTTGTAGAAGATTTATTTTATTATTTTAAACTATGCGCCTATGTGTGGGTTTGGCTCATGAGTGCAGTGCCCACAGAGGCTGAAAGAGGGCTCGGATCATCTGGAGCTGGAATTAGTCAGTTGTCAGCTGCCTTACATTGGTCCTGGGAACCATCCTAGGGTCTTCTTCAAGAGCTGCAAAAACGGTTTACATGTTCTAAACTACTAAGCCATACCCACAGCCTAAGATGTAGCCCAGGCTGACTTCCTGGTGATGATCTCCCTGCCCCTACCTCTTCAGCCCCACAATGGCATGGACTACTATAAGCAGCACTCTCTTTCTGTCTTTGCATTTGGTGGAGAATAATCAAGTCCTTTGCAAGAACTGCAAGCGTGGTGCATATGCTCTTAACTACTAAGCCATATCCACAGCCCAGAGTATAACCCAGGCTGACTTTCAAGTGGTGATCCCCCTGCTTCTGAAGAGTCAGCTAATGCTATTAACCAAGGCTACCACCACTACCTAAACTATGATTGCCAAGTCATTTTCCAGCACACAACATTCCCCATTCTTCTTTCTCCAGACAATCAGTCACTAGGTTTGGTATTCTGCATTCTGAGATCAGGTCTTCACACGCAGATACGGGACTCCCTGTTGGTACCAGTTCCTGTGTAGGCTTCACACTTTCCTGGTAGTCAGCTGCACCCTTCCTTCTTAGCTGTGGTGTTGTGATCTGTTTTGCTGTTCCCACCCAGCAATGACGAACTGAAACCTCTCAAACTGTGAAAAAAAGAATTTCTCTTAAGCTGTCTCTGTCAGGTGTTTGGCTACTAGAAAGTAACAAATCCACCTAGGTTAACAAGCCTTTTCTAGGGAAAGGCTGTGGCAGAGAGCATGGGCAACACGGTGGAGCAGAGATCCCTGACAAGGTGAGGGCCGGAGCCCAGTGGCTCTGCAGTGTGCCTATCCAGGCGGCTTGGAGACCTGGCAGAAACGAGAAGTGATAGCACAATGCACACAGCAGCCACGCTTCTACAGACCATCGTGATCCCTAGAAGCTGTCTGCAATGGTATGATTCACTTGACAGTCGGAGGTTCATCCCACATGAGGGTCTGTTTCCAGAAAATAATTTTGCAGAATGGTTTTTAAGTCCAAAGAAAGCAGCTGAGTTCTTACTTGGACAGGAGGAAGAAGGTTTTACCCTTTTTACTGGGTGTCCTCCTTGCAGAGGGGTAAACAATCTTAAGAAACCAAGAGAAACCCAGGGGTTGTGTGAAAGCAAAAGAGTTTTGTGGAAATGTGTAGCTAGAGCCTTCAGAAGAAAAAGCCAGTCTCACTAACCACCCCCAAAATGTCAGCCAGACCATAAACACTCTTTCCTTTAGAATGTCTAAAAATGACCTAGGACGACTCTTGCAAGGGCCAATACACCACAGAGTGCAGAGAGGCTAGCCACAGATCTGTCCCTCGACAGGAGCTGGTTCACAGAAACATGGAGGGTCCTTGAAAGTTCTAGAGTGTTTTTGAGAGTCATCATAAAAGCCATATGCTTAACTTGTGAGCGTCATGGCTTCAACAGCCTCTAATCTCGGACCACGGAAGCGGCAAGACGAGCCCCAGCGGATGCTGCTGTCGTAATTGCCATGCGTGCATAATTCATGACTTGCGTTTTCCCACCAGTTCTGAAGCATTCCAGTACATAGAGTTAACCATTGCCCAATGTCTTGCAGATGTGTTTATTTCTTGGATCCCTCGGCTTCTTCAAGTACCAAGTCATTCCTTCGTGAGCTGTCCGTGCTCCACGGCTGCCCAGAACTCTGATGTGGGCTCCTCATGAACATGTCAGCACCATGTGTCTGGGTCCCCCTTTCCACCACCCACCCAGATGCCCTGAATTCCTGTCCCATTGTCACTGCTATCGGTACCAGCTCTCAAAGGGATAAAGAATGGGACTGGCACAGTCTGTAAGATGTCTACTATGAAGCCCAAAAGAAACATTCTAGCTTCTGATATCCTCCTTTCATGGATTAGAGCAGGCTCTGTCCACTTACGCTCTCTTTTTTAATCAAAAAGCATCGAATTCAGGCTCTTGGCTTCCTGCCGTATTTTTGGCACAAGAGCATTTGCTTTAAAATTTAGATTTTTGAGAAATTAGAAACTTTTCTTAGGTCTTCCATCCCAGGTTATATATAGTCCCTGAGATTCCAGATGTAATAAAAGGAGACTGAACAGTACCACTGAACACAACACTGGCCTCACCGTGTACAAGAATGGCCCTTTGTATCCAGTTCCTCATGATACGAGCTCCCAAGCTAAGATTCAAGTTATGTAGCGGGGGGCTAAAAAGTGAACTGTTGGACCTTTAATTTCTTCTGCAAACAACTACATTAACTCCAGTTTAAGCAGAACCTGAGCTACCCCCTTCCCCAAATAGAAACATACAGAGAAGGGAGGATCAAAACAGAGACAGACAAGCCGTTTGTCTTGTCCTAGGAATCCTGGGCCGGCCACCTCTCTCACTGTTAATGAAATCTCTGTGTCAAAATCTCTCCATGAGGCCACTTCCAGAGACACACAACCTTCTCCCATTAATGGAGAGAGACATTGTTCCCTTCCTACCCCCCCTCCACAGTTCTGCTCTTTGAAGACACATATACCAGAGCCATAGGTGTGCTCAGGAGATAAATCCAGAACTTAGGACCCTGCCCACACCTCAGACAAAACCACCAATTCCATGAGAAACAATGAGAGTCTCACAGTCAACGAGGCCTATCCTGGAAGTGTGTAGCAAGGTGAGCAGGTAAGGAAGAGGCTGTGGTGGAATTGCTCCGGCAGCATCTGGGCTAGCCGGGCATGCTGGTGGAGTCCAGAGTGAGCTGGCTGGGTAACCCTCTAGTTTTCTGTTTCAAGTTGGGTTGTGAGGGATGTAAAATCCTGACGAAACAGTCACACTGGAAATCAGAGCACTATGTCTATCAGAGCTAGTCCTACATCTCTTCGTTTGAATTCTTGCTTTAAACTGAACTTTAGGGGCTGGAGAGAGGGATTGGTCTAAAACATAATCAAAGGCATGGCAGCTAAGGCATGGCGTAATCAAGTCCCAGAAAACACACAAATATGCTGTGCTAGGCATGTTTCTGTCACTATAGCAAAATACCCAAGGTAATTAATTCATGTAGAATTAGGGGAGTTTGGGGCTCACGACTGAAAATATTTTGGATTAGGGATGTCTTTAAAAGATGACTTTCGAAGAATGTAGAGAGAAACAAGAGAAAGACTACGGGTGACTCAGAAGGAAAACACCTTGGTTCTCTTTGTGCTGTAGAGGAATATTGCTGCGTCAGGCATGCCTCCTCCTGAGTCCACAGCCCACCCTTTTTTGCTGTAGTTGGTTATAGAGGTGGGACTCTGTGTACTTTCTTAGGTGCAATGCTAGGTTGCTTCAACAGGGGACACCAAAGCTACCAACACCGCCTTGGTCTCAAGGAAATTCTTCCTGGCTCCTTCTCAGTATAGAGGCCCAGCAGCCCATGGAAGTTTCTTCCCAAACCACTTCCATCAATGGTGGCTGTTTCTAGAGACGACCAGCTCCAGCACCCCTCCAATCCAGGTCTCTTTCACCCCACAGACTGTGCATTCCTATAGCAGCTGTACCTTAATTCTCGGTCTCTGTGTCGGGTGGGGCTCCATCAGGAACTACTGTGTCAGGAATGAAGGTATTTTAAACAGACACTTGTGTCATATCCTTGGGCTACTAGACTATTAAACAACAAATCCCTCTACCCAAAAAATAATTAGATTTCCCTTGAGATTCTCATATTGGAAGAAGAAAAATGCCAGGAACTCAGTCAGAAGGACTCCAGTTTGACAATGGTGATGAGTGGAAACACACCTTGACCAAGACTACTCTTAGGAATGCGTACCTCTTGTCCTTTATTCAAACCTAAACCTCCTGTCAGGTCCCTGCAGATGGACTTGGGTGTTTTCATTGTACTTTTTTATTTATTCTTCTTCCCTATATGACCACATCAGATAAATTATTCGACTTTTAATTGGCATATTGAAGATGAACCTAGCTTGTTAGGACTGCCAAGGCCCAGACCAGCTCTGAACCCCACAACTCCAGTGGGAAAGCTATTCCTTTGCACCTGCTTTTTCTGGACTCTTGGGGGGGTACAGTGTTACACTTTTAGCAGGGAACCACCTTATATCCATTACCTTGACTTTTCCTGTTCAAACGGATGCTGTTGTGTCTGCTTCTAGCTTGTAGAAGAGAGGTGTTTTTTTTTTTTCCTTTTTTTATACTGCTACAACTTCTAAGTAAGAAGACGAGAATAGAAACGAAGGGTGGTCAGAGGTCAGCATTACAAAGGTTAGAACAGACAGAACTGGATAGTGAGAGCTTGCTTGTGAATGCCACAAGGCCCTCTGGGGAATTCAACAGAGGGGCTGAAGCCACTAATGAGAGGTTGAGCTGGATGACAATGCAGGTCACTTCCAACTGAGAATGCCTGACAAGCTACAATGCACTCAGGCTCTCCCTCTTGTCCCCACTAATAATTGACTTTCCCAATCCTCCTCGCCCCCAGAAGAAATACCCATGCTTTGGTGTTCTATAAAAAGATATGAACTCAATGAGAAGGAGGTGAAAACAATTACTGTTGAATAAAAGTTTTCCCAGGGACTTTTTGAATGACCTTGTGACATTGCTCATTAGTATCATCGCCCAGCTAACAACACATTCCACTTCATAAGCATCTACCACTGGGATTTCTAAAAATACACTAACCGCCAACAGTGTAATGCTTGGAGAGCTAAATAGCCAATGGGTGGGGTGGCTCTCCATGAGTTGAGTGGTCTTCAGTTACCCACTCCGTTCCTGCCCATACAGTTTATTGTGGGAGAAACTGTGATAGGCATGTACATAAATCATAAAGGTATCCTCTGATATCTCCAGGTCCTAGTATCCCAGGACAAAGGATTGTACCAAGGACACATAATTAGAAATAGAAATAGAGAAAGCTTATTAAGAAAGGGAAAGTGCTCCTGGAAATTGGAGTGGGCTAGTGGGTCTTGAAAGGTATCTGCTCAGAAGCCCTGGGCCAGGAGTCTTATGATCCTTTGTAAGTCAATCACAAAGCACACATCACCTCCTGTGTGTACTGTGTAGGCTCTTCTCAGTGTGAGTTTCCAGTCCTCGGCCAATCAGCTAATTTCATATGTTAATCTTTCAAAGGTTAATTTAATTATTATTGCATGCATGTGTGCACATGATGTATATGGGGTGCCTATGCTTGCACTTGGAGGTCAGAGGACAAGTCTGGGGAGTCAGTTCTCTCCTTCCACCTCTATAGGGGTTCCAGGGGTTGAACTCAAGTCTCCTGCTTTGCAGGACAAGTGCCTTTACCACTGAGCCCAACTTGAGGGCCCCATGTGTGAAATTTGCCTCATCTCTCTCCAGCCCCTGCTTTCCCACCATACAACCAAGCAGATGTTGGACAAATAACCCAAGGTCAAGACTGTGGAAGAAATTCCTCCCAGGAGTCTGACCAATACATGTTCCACGACTAATGATGGGCTTGCATCCCAGCAGGCCAACTGCAAAGCTGAAAAGCATGTATGTCAAAAGCTGATCTTACACACTTAGGCCGAGGGAGGCCATGGCTGGCAGCACAGCACGCTGCAGCACTCACCGTGGGTTGCTTTGTGCAACTCACAGCCCGCTACCCCACGCCTCTGCCCAGCTTAGCAGGGGAAGCTCAACCTGCCTAGCCCTGACCCCGGAAAAGACCCAAATTAAAAACTTGTGGAACCATTCCTCCCAAACACAGATCACATTCACACCATCATTAAGTTGAAATGGTGTAAATGGACCCATCCTAAGCAAATGGGAAACCGTGTGTATCTTGATTCCCCCCTTCTCTAAGTAAAGAGCTAAAAATACCAGCATTTTAGTGCACATTAGCTTCAATCTACGGACATGGAAAGCTGTCCTTCTGTAACTCTGCCCTACAGCGGGGCAGTCTATCACAGCTATTAAGTTTCCAGTGACTGCTTCTTGGTTTTCTAGCAATCTGACCTTTAATTTTGATGTAATGTTATTCAGAGGAGAGATAATTTATAGTCTCATCTATCCGTGTAAATCTTACATTCTGTAAGCAACTGGCAATGATGTTTTGGTCCCATTCATTTCCCCGTAGTTTATGTTCTTTTAATTTCTCCTGCTTTCTGTTTGTAATAGATTTTTAGACTCCTATTCACTCTTTCATTTTCGATTTAAAAGATTTCATTTCACCTTAAGCCGTAGACAGGCCACTTTGTTTTTGATAGACCCACTACTGTACATAAATGTCTCTTGTCCTTCAGTCAAGCATTAGTTTCTAAAGGCTACTGAGCACACAGTTTATTTGATTTTTTATTTTTTTTTCATTGCTCCTCTACCCTTTCCCATGTCCTGTATCTTCTATGTAGCTTGAGTCTCATTTCTTTTGTTCATTGCCGTCCTGTAGAGTAGATGTCATGTGAGTCCGGTAATGAAGACAGTGGCAACGTTGATGGTTGCAATAGAGTCACTGATTGGTGTGATGGGAATACGTAGTTGTCTGAGAAAGGAAGAAGGGGGGAGACATTATCCTCGTCTGTGATGAAACACTTGACCAAAAGCAGCATGGGGGAGGGAAAGGGTTTATTTGATTGACACATCCTCAGCCTATCACTGATGAAGTCAAGGCAGAAACTAGAAGCAGAAGGTAGAAACACTGCTTGCTGACTCACTCCAAAGCTCACGCTCAGATAGCTTTCTTATACAGCCCAGCGCCTTCTGCCCAGGGGATGGTGCTACCCATGGTGGGCTGGGCCCTCCTACATCTAGACTGTGTCATGGAGATTGCTGACAGCTTTTCACTAGGTTTGCAATAAGAAGGAGCAAATTCGGTGGAGCAGAGAGATGAAAAGCAGTTTGGTCAGGAAAAGTGACTTGCAAATTGCAAAGTGGTTTCAGTTGTTAAAGAGATGTGGCATCCTAGGGACATCTCCATGGATTCACAAGGATGACCCCAACTAAGAATCTAAGCAACAGTGGAGAGGCTACCTTAAATGCTCTTCCCCTATAATGAGATTGATGACTACCTTAAATGCCATCATACAGCCTTCATCCAGTAGCTGATGGAAGCAGAAGCCAAGATCCACAGCTAAGCACTGAGCCAAACTCCTGGAATCCGGATGTAGAGAGGGAGGAGTGATAAGCAAAGGGGTCAAGACCATGCTGGGGAAACTCACAGAAACAGCTGGCCTGAGCAAGCTCACAGACTCCAGTCTGACAGCTAGGGAACCAGCATAAGACCGAACCAGACCTCCTAAACATGAGTGTCAGTTGGGGGGCCTGGGTAGTCTATGGGGCCTCTGGCAGTGGAACCAGTATTTATCCCTAGCGCACAAACAGGCTTTGGGAGCCCATTCCCTATGGAGGGCTACTCTCTCAGCCTAGCTACATATGAGATGGCCTAGGTCCCTCCCCAAAGATTTGACAGCCTTTGATGATTCCCCATGGAAGGCCTCATGAGAGAATGGGAGGGAGAGGGAACTGGGATTGGCATGTGAAATAAGATTGTTTTAAATTTAAATAAAAATTAATTAAAACAAAAAGATGCAGCATTTATAAGGAGCCTTGAATTTGGCAGTAGAATGAGAAAGGTGCCTTGCGGGTAAGGCCCCACCCACTTTTCTTGACATGAAAAGGCTTTCATTTCAAGAGCTGCAACTGTTTCCAGCTCCACAGTGCTGCCTAGGGTGACGTTTCCCTAAGCGCCGCCTTTATTTTACGTGTTTGAGTGTTTTCCGACATGTATGTACGTTCACCATGCACATGCCTGATACCTGTGGAGGTTAGAAGAGGGCGTCAGATCCCCTGGAACTGGAGTTACAGATGATTGTGAACCATCACGTGGGTGCTACTAACTAAACCTAGGTCTTCTACAAGAGCGGCCAGTGCTCTTAACTAGTGAGCCACCTGTCTAGCTTCCCACCCCCAGCAACTTGTTGAGTTAGGAGCAGATCACAATTTAGTGTCACTCACATGCTGCTGTCTTTGCAGACACGTGAGATGCAAGCGTTACAGGGGTGTGGAGGCTTGCAGCAAAGTTTTGAAGAAAATCTTATGAGGCTAGGCAATATGTGATAGGGTTGGATTCTCTGCAAAGTGCTCCAAAGATGGCTAGGCATGAAGATTTGAGGGTGAAGCCTAAATTGCAGAGGAGCTCCCAGGACGTTGGAGTTGGCAGAGTGTGGAACGGGAAAAGCTGTAGGCAGAGTGGGGCTGGTGCTGAAGAAAGGTCTCGTGTGTGGCAGGCTGCAGGCCGAAGGTGTGTGCCGTGGACACCCGTCAGAACTCCCATCATGGCAGTGTGTGCTCCACATGGTGGAGATACAGAATTTAGTGTCTGCCCTATTGGCTTCAGTCTGGCTTGGGTCCAGTCCCTCCTCGCAGCCCTCCTGCTGCTCCATTTTATAATGGGAATGTTTGCTTCATGCTGTTGTGCATTAGAAGTATAAACCTTTCTTTTTGATTTGGTGGAGACTCAAAGCTAAGTGGTTATCTTGGCGTTTCAGAAGAGACTTTCCACTTTTGACTAGTGTTGAAACTGGGGCATTTTAAAGTCAGACCAAATGTATTTTGCCTTATAAGATGACCATGTGCCTTTGGGAACCAGAGGCAGAATATTATGGTTTGACTCTGAAACTAGACTTATATTTTGGGTGCTTGTTTCCCAACAAGTGAAGTCAAGCTGGCAGAAATAGTTTACCAGGAGCAGGCCTTTAGGCTTGGCCCCTGGTTTTGATCAGTCTTTACTTTCTAGTCCATCACATGACCCTACTACCTAGAACCTTTGCATGCCCTCTTCACCATGATACATGGAAATTTCTGGAGTCATAAGCCAAAATAAATCCTTCCTCTTTTAAGCCATATTTGTTGGGTATTTTGGTCAAAGCAATGCAGAAGCAGCTAATAAGACCAAGTAAGTACTATCAGGGAGACTTGAGAAATCATGGGAGCAAAGGCCAAGGCTGGGTGTGCTGAGAGTTATGAATAAGCTAAACCGTTCTTGCAAGGCTCGAACAGGGAATGAAAGATAAGGAAAAGCTGCCAGTGCTGGTCCTGGGTCAAAAGGAGACCAGGATATGAACAAGGATAGGGAAGCAAGACAGAAGGTAGAGTAGAGAGAGAACCCTTGATGGAGCATGGCTCCCTAGAGAACTGGGGATAGTTTTGGGAAGCCAGTGAAGAGTAAGCGCCATTCTCCCTTCCTTCTTCACTCCGGGGTAAGCATTAAGCATGGAATATATAATAGGCCAGACTCCATTAAGCTTTCCCTGCTGATGTCAAGAGCTCTAGCAGGGACTGCCAAAGCAATTCCAGGGCAAGTTGATTACCAGCCCAGCAGGGAGTGGGGTCATCTGCAAGTCAATGGCTGCCATTTCCAAGCCTATTAATTCAGAGAATATGTACTGTAAAAGTCAAAAGATGAACATGGAGTTTAGGGTGATGTCCTTCACATCAGCACCTTATTCATGCTTCACAGCCACCCTGTGGGACACTTTTGATTTAACCAACTTTAAAGAGCAGGCTCAGACCTGCCCAAGGAGGCTGAGTCCTCAGGTGGTAGGAAACAAGATCTTAAGGTAGAGGTTTCCTCTATGTCCTGGGACCTGCTTCCTTTACCCACCCAGATCCTCCAGTTCAGAGGTCAAAGTTCTTTTTCTACTTGACACTTGCCTTTTGAGGACTCCCAAGGAGCTGGAACAGGCCCAGAACAAGAGGGTCAGCAGAAAGACTATGTGGCATAGCTGGAGGACCACATACTCCACTTAAAAGGGATTCAGCAAAGAGGTGTCACCTGTATTCCTAAGAGGAGGAGTCTTACCTGGCCTGTGTGTGTGCATGCCAGTAAACATATAAGAAATCCCAAGACCTGATTGCCACTTTCCATTCATCTCAAGGCAGCCTCAAGTGAGTCCCTACCCTCACTGTTTTCTTTCCTTCTAATGCTCTGTTGTCACAGACCTTCAACGCAAACAGCTCAGGGTCCCAGAGTGAGGATGCTTTCAGTACACCACATGCATTTAGAATTCAGTAACTTCAATCAGTAGACTGTTAACTGTTCCTGGGCAGAAATCATCACACTCCAGAAGGCTTTAGCGTTAAATATGAAGCGATTTAAATAAATCAAACCTGAGCCTTTATATATAACAGATAATCTAGTACACACATAACATTTAAAAGGATGTGGCTTATTAGTATGACTGCTCTGTGTCTTTCATCTTCTACAATGAATGAATGAGTTTAGACTCCTCATCTTAATTTGAACATCAGCTAACTTTCTCTCATATTCAGAATGCATAGAGAATTAGTTGTGTGTATGCAAGATGGGATTTAAAGGAATTACTTACACTGGAGAAGATCTCTGCTATCACTTTGTCTTTAATGATGCAGAAGAGAACTGGCAGCTAATTTCTCAACACAAGCAGCAGGAATCAAAAGATGTTGAAGTCAAATCTCTAAAATGCTAAGGAAACCATAGCTGTTGAAGATTTGGTCATTAACAATGAGAAAAGTAACACAATTGTGGTGGGCACCATCTGTGTCACCTCACCGTCCTCATTCTGTCCTCACAGAAAGCTTGTTAGGGCTGGAGCTCAGTGTCTAAAAACATGTGCTGCTCTACTGGAGGACCAGAGTTCAGTTCCCAGTACCCACACTGGGTGGCTCAAAACCACCCATAACTCCAACTCCAGGCATCTGATGCCCTGTTGTGTTGTCTGTGAACATCCACATAGATGTACACAGATACACATAAATAAAAAGATAAGTATTTTTTAAAATGTGGAAGGTAGATGCCGTTGTTTGCATTTTGGTGATTATACATACTATGTTAAAGGAATAAATAGTGGGAGTAACTTATCCAAGAAGCCGTAGCTACCAAGAGCTGTGATCTTAGGTTCTAGTCACATCCTGTCTGGTCTCCACAGAGGCAGAGGTGTCTGGGGCGGGCATAGGAGGCCTGTTTCAGGCTGTGCTGAATTGAGATGCACTTTCGCCAAGCACTGGGATTCACTAAGTTGTTAGGCGTTTGCTCACTAAAGAATGTCTGGGTTCTTTCCAGCCTGAGCTCCTTACAAATCAAGCTGCTAGAACACTTGTGTTGAGTGTGCTGTGTGAGCGTGAGCTCTTCTTCCTCTTGGATGAATTCCCGGGAGGCAGAGACGGGGTCATGCGTTGGTTGCTTTTCATTTTGACAGCAACTGTCAAATCATTTCCAGGAGCAATTGTACCACTTTGCACTCCCACCAGCAGCGTGAGGGACCCAGACTCTCGCACCCTCGCTAGCATGTGGTGTTGTTGCCTTGTTCTGGTGTCAGATAATGTCAACATGGCTGCCATCTCGATTCTGGCATCTGCTAATTATCTATTTTCATCCCCTCTTCCAGGATCTTGATGGCAGGAGTATCTTTCTATTTGAGGTAATGTATTTTAAGATACTCTATCTTTTCGACCTCAATTTTTAGCGGCTCCCACATGAGCAAAGGGGCAGCAGCGGGAAGGTTTCAGGTTTCTATGGGCAGGATGGAGTCCCAGCTGCCCACAGGCCTCTACCCACACTCCTCTGACTGGAAAGACTTTGATACCCTGTGATAACTCCCCTGGAGTCTCCACTGACACAGGGGCAGTGACTTCCTAACCCCTAGACAGTGCTGACTGTCCTGCCTGGGACACTGAGTCAGTGCTGAGGGGAAAGAGAATCTTATTACTTTGGGGCAGGATGCTGTCCTTGTATGTTACCTGACCTCTGAAATCATTCTAGTAGACACTAGACCACTGCCTTGCAGGCTTCTCAATCTGTCTTTGCTGATAGGGGAACTGCCAGAGCGTTTTTGTTTGTTTGTTTGTTTGTTTGTTTGTTTCTTGCAGTTCAGCTGGTGTAGAACCATTATTGTCTAAATTCTTTTTTCTTTTCTTCTCTTTTCCCCTCTCTCTCTCTCTCTCTCTCTCTCTCTCTCTCTCTTTCTCTCTCTCTTTTTTTTTTCTCTCTCTCTCTCCTTCTTTCTCTCATTTTGGTTTTTCAAGATAGGGTTTCTCTGTGTGGCTCTTGCTGTCCTGGAACTCTCTCTATAGACCAGGCTGATCTCCATTTCACTGAGATCTACCTGCCTCTGCTTCCCAAGTACTGGGATTAAAGGCTCACGCCACCGCCGGCTGACTTGTCTAAGTGCGTTGCTAAGATGTCTATCACAGGCTGGTCCTTGGATAATATTGGTATTTGCTTTTACACCTTTCCATATTTTCAGTTCCTTCAGTTCCAAATGTGATACAGAGGAGGCAGTGAAAAGGATTCAGGAAACATGTCACTGTGGCATCTCGCAGTCCTTGCCACTCAAGTCTCCCATACACCATGGCCAGAGCTTCTGCTGTACTTGGCAGGGGGAACAGAAAGAGATGCAGCCACTCCAATCCCCACAGTGGGTGTTAGGCAAGAACTTAGTTCAGTTTAGGAGCGATGGAGATGCTTCAGCCAGCACAGTGCTTGCCACACTGTAGAGGGCATGAGGTCCTTCTGCTCACAGATGAGCACTAGGGAAACCAGGAATGATAGGCACACAGGCTGTCTCTTCAAAAGAAGGGATGCACATCTGTTTCCCACCTTGAAGGTGGGGGGTGGAGGTCGTTAATAATCTGATGATCTGTGCTACCTGTAGGACAAGGCCACACCTGAGTCCCTCAGACTATTATGTTTATCTCAGACTCTTCCTCCCTAGGCCTTTATCCTGAGCATTGCTTATCAGTCAATAGAACCCATCCTTACATGAGATGTCACATGTACTTAGTAGCTTGGGGATCTCTGTGATATCTGTATGATGGAGATCACACCAAATTCTCTCTAGGCCCTTAAGATATAGAACCCATCTTTATGGCAGAGGCCATATGTACTTTGCAAATGAATTTCAATGTAGTCACACCTTAAGCTTTATTGTGCACAAGGGATTCAGATAATTGTTACCAGGAAGTTTTCTCCCCAAATTGTACTGTGCTTAATATGTCTAAAAAATAAACTGTCCAGTGACAGACATGAGAAGTTAGAGCCAACACCAGCTAACTAAGTCATGTTGAACCAGTTTTCCTTCTTGCCTCATGCAAGTCAGGTTATCTGCCAGCCATGGTGTTTGCAGGGACAGCCCTCCAACCCCAGCCACACAAGTGTGAGAACATAATTTAGGATCCCATTTTAAAAAGTGGCCATGATGCCATGTGCCTATAATCCTAGCACTAGGGAGGAAGGTACAGGGGCATACGTGGAGTTACTGGACAGCTGGTCTTGCCGAATAGGTCAAAGCCACATTCAGTGTGAAATTCTATACTGAAAAGAGGGCTGAGGAAGACATTTGACATCTGTCTTTGGTTTCCATATGAAACTGTGTACATACCTGCACACAGGGACAAACCTATATACACTTGTACACCACACACACACACACACACACACACACACACACACACACACTTAAAAAAATCAGCTTAGCCCTAGGGAATCCAGCAGATTCACCTAATGGGAAAGCTCTGCTCTGGCAAGGAGGCCGTAGTTGGAAGGAAACCCCGTGCTGTCCCTCTTTGTCATTCCTTCTTTGTCAACAGCCCAAGAACAAAAGGAAAAAGGCCAACCAGAATGAATTCCTTAAATGGCTTGAAACTAGAGTTTCTAATTCACCCCTGAATCCAACTAATGAATCTCAACCTGTCTGTATGGCAGGCTTATTCATAATGTGTCACAAGCCTATCTACTAAGTAAAAAAAAAAAAAAAAAGCTAGCTGTGACACTCTCATCCTAAAGCAGGGAAAGGATGTAGTCCTAAAACTGGACTCACCCAGAACCACCCAGCAACTGGCACCCTGGTCACCTGGGCCTCCACACATGTGTAAATGTGTGTCCCTCTGGGTATGGAAAGGCACACCTCTAGCTGCTAGCTAGGCTGAGGCAGGAAGATGGTGAATGCAACCACTCTAGGCTATATAGCATATCATATTATACATACATATTATCTAAATTATTAAAATGAAAAAATGTAAGGGCAAGGAAGATGATTGCATCACTACAATGCTTACTGTTCAAGCATGAGGACCTGAGTTAGATCCTCAGCACTCACATTACAAGTCTGGTGGCCCGTACTCATAATCACAGGGCTGAGAAGACAGAGATAGGCAGGTCCCTGCTGCTTGCTGACCATCCAGACCAGCCTAATCAGCAAGCCCCAGTTCCAAGTAAGAGCACCCCCCCCCCGTCTCAGAAAACAAGGTGAATGGCTCCTTAGGAAGAAAACCCTAGGTTCACTTCCATCCTGTACATATATGTGCATGTACACATGCACACAAACTTAAGTGCACACACACACACAGGAATAAAAATTTTGGGTAAATGTTCCTTCATCTCCCTCCTAACTTTAGATTCTATGGCATGGTTGGAGACCCATCAAAGTGTCTGAAGCCACTCTGAAACTAGATTATCGTTACATGCCAATTTCTACATAGCTAGTCAGTTTCTTGTGGGATTGTATTTTTAGAGACAAAAGACTACATTAGACCTGTATTAAGAGAACCTGGTACCCATATCTTTTTATGTTTATTGGTGTTAGCACAAATAAATGTGTTTTTTGGAGGTGTGGTCCAGCCCAAACCATAGGAATAATCCTATCTGCATTAGAATGGACTTGGCATGATTAAGGACTGAACAATCAAATCAGAAGATCCTATTTCCTGGATATATGACTGATCTAGAATGTACACCAGAAGGGACACCAGAAGGAGTCAAAGGGAAGATAAATTCTGAGACTTTAGCCTGCTGCTCATTAGTTATGGTTATTACTCCAAACTCATTTTGAAGGCTTGGTGCACAGGCAGTGAATTCAATAACTGAGAAGCAATTGGATAGTGAGAGCTCCAAACTAATCAATACACAATCCATCAGTGGGCCCCATCACTGACTGGACTACTGGAGTCTGGTAATAGAAGGTAGAGACTGATGAGTGGAAATTATTAACATGGAGTATGTCTTTAAATCTGGTCCCTGGGTATTCTCTCTATTTCTCCTCCTGATCCCCTTCCCCCCTCTCCCCTGCCTCTCTGCTTCCCACCCACCATGAGCTAAGTGACTTCTGTCATACCTTTCCATCATGATACCTTGTCATGGGTCCAACAGCTGTGCAGCCAGAAAACCATGGACTGAATCCATGACCCCCCAAAAATCTGTCCCCCATTAAGCTGTTGTCATTGGTGCATTGTGCAAAGCGTGGCAAGTGTTGCCTTCTGCCTCCACCTTTGTACTGTCTTAAGAGACAGTCTCAGCATGAGGCTAGAATGCTTATTACCAAGCTAAAACTGGTGTGGCTCAGCTCGAGATGGCCACATACATAACAAAGACAAGGTAGGTGCGTGATGAAGGAGCACCCTTGCCTATGTCATTCCCTTGGTCAGTCCCCAGAACAGATCTAGATGTCAGGTCATTGGTTAGAACGCATCACAGGCTCTTCATTAAAAAATCCCTTCCCTTTGGTGCTGCCAAAGGAAGCCCAAGTAAGCCTCTTACTCTCAATTACTCTTAGTTAACTTAGAAATAGTGGGTTGGGAAGATGGCTCAGTCAATGAAGTGCTGGCTGCCCAAGCATGTGGACCTGAGTTTCACCCCTAGAACCCATGTGAAAAAGACACGCATGAAAGCACATGCCCATTACCTCTGGGGAACAGAAACAGGAGGATCGTGGGGCTTGCTGTCCAACTTGTCTAATCATTTAATAAGCTATAGTTTCAGAGCAAGACTACCTCAAAGACAAATAAACAAACTATAAAATGAATAAGAAAAACACCAAACACCAACCTCTGGTCTCCACTACACCCCACCATACAAACATGTTTGCACACACAGCCAGAAAATTAATTTGGGATTGCTTTGCTGTGAGATGCCACCTTAGAAATGTGGGTCATGACAGTGGTTGGCACTGGTTCCTAGGTTGCTCTGCAGAAGTCTGAAGTCTGTGTTTCTGAAAACATTGACTCTTCACTGGACCCTATGGATATCTTTCGAGTACTGGATGTGAGGGAACATTCTGGGTCTCTCTGTGTTCCTGTTGTCTTATCAGTCCTAACTGTTGGGTCAGAATCTCTTCAAGCTGGCATGCAGACACGTTGATCAATTTGAAGATATTTTCATTCATGACTAGATTGATTAACTTGGCCTGTCGTCTGATGGACCTGGCATCTGTTTCTTCCACCCGGCTCAAGTCCTTCAGCTGAATCATAAAGTCTAAACCAAGTCCAAAGCTATGGCGTTCATGTGACATGGTATTAGTCAACAGTAAAGGAAACTCAGCAGTCCCTGTGTTAAGTTGCCAGCTGAGAGCCCACAGACCTCAAAGCCATGATGTTTGCACAGAGGAAGAAAAGTATGTTTTGAAGACATGCCCTGGCCATTGAAAAATCACTAAACTTTTGCCACATATAATGCAGTAGAAGCCTGTTACTGCCTTCAGCAAGCAGAAGTCTGGTCCCTTCCCCTTCCCTGCTGTCTCCTATTGGTTTGGGATGAAGTTACAATAAAGAAGCCTTGTCTGTCTTATTTTTGACATTTGACTCTTGTCTCATTTCTATTAGTTCCAAGCCAAGATGTCCCCTCTCTCCAGTACCAAAAGGGCATGTATGATGATTTGAAAGAAAACCTCCCAAAGCAAGTGGCACTATTAGGAAATGTGGCCTTGTTGGAGTAGGTATGGCCTTGTTGCAGGAAGTATGTCACTGTGAGGGCAGGCTTTGAGGTCTCTTATGCTCAAGCTTCCCTCAGTGTGACATGGCGTCTACTTGCTGTTGTCTTCTGATCAATATATAGCCAGCATCATGTCTACCTGCACACCATCATGCTCTCTGCCATTGATAATAATGAACTGAACCTCTGAAATGTAAGAGAGCAACCCCAGTGAAATATTTTCCTTTGTAAGAGTTGCCATGGTCATGGTGTCTCTTCACAGCAATAGGAACTCTAGCTAAGCGAGAACGTGGCCCCAGCTAGACCAGTTTTCCTGATGTGGAAACCCAAGAGGCAGATAGAGAGGCCAGAGTAGTGTCAACCCTTCTACCATGAACAATGGACTCACCCAAAGGTGAGGCCAGAGGAAGAGCACAAGAGGGACCAAATGGCCCAAAAGACAAGACGAAATAACTTGCCATTCAGTGGTAAGAGAAGACTTCCACCATGATTCCATCATTTTAAAAGTACATTTATTTATTTGTGGGAAGAGGGCATACGTGTCACAGCATGCCTGCAGAGGCCAGGGGACAACGCAAGGAGGCTGCTCTCTCCTTTCCCCTGTGGGTCCCAGGTATTGAACTCAGGTCATCAGGCTTGACTGCAAGTGTCTTTAAATGCTGAGCCATTTTGCCAGACCCTTTGTTTTGCTTCTTTTATTCTTTCCCCCATTTTTGTTCAGTCAAGTGGGAGACAGCCCAAGTAACAATGGGAACAAGATCTCAGAGGGAAGATGTCCATTTGCAGTATCCTCAGAGTAACTCTTGCGATGTAAGATCACCTTGTCTAGAATAAAAATCCACAGGAGTTCATCCTGAGCAGATGGCCTCATGGAGGGGGCTGAGTGCTACAGAAACCTCAGAAGATCAGCTTCAAAAGAAATTTCAGCCCCATCCTTCCTTGTCAAAACAAGACCCAAGGATGGGAGGATGGGTTCAAGGGAAACATTCAGGCACACTGGCCCCAGAAACTGAATCACAGACTGGGTATTCCAAGCACAGGGATGTGTCAAGCGGCACACATTTGACCTTCACAAGGATTTAAGCTCCAACAAAGAATGCATTGAGCCTTGCATGTGGGAAGGAGAGTGGACCGAAGAGCTTGGGCAGGTAAGGCCTTCCTGTCCTTCCTTGGGGAGTAGCTGGTGTTAATTAAATGCACCAAGCTGGTCCTGGGAGTACTTCAAATGCCAAGTAGCCTTCACCTTTGAGTTGTGATGCCAAATCTTAACTCTAGAGAAAAACAGCAAGCCTTTGTCCTCGGTGGGGGTGGAGGGAATGCTATACAAAGCCCCATCTTACTGAATTAAACAATGAATTCTAAAGCAAAGTTAGGGATATGTCTATGTCTATGTCTATGTCAATGTCTATGTCTATGTCTATCACATAGTGAAATTGACTTGTAGAAAAGCTTGAAGGTTAAATTGATGAGGCTATTAGACATTTCTAGCCAGTGAAGAGTTAATGAAAAAGATGTTCTGTTTAACCTAGGCAGATGAAAAGTCTTTGCTGCTTTTTCACAGTGCAGCTCGGCTTTTTCCAATCATGAGACTCAGCCAATGAAAAAGAATATAGTTAAGTAAACAGATATAATCCCAGGATTTCCTGTGGGTTTTTAAGTCGGTGTCAGTGTGCTCAATTATAACTCTCTGTTGCAGGAACTTTCTCCAGGCAATGTGAACACAGATCTGCTCACCTCAGAGAGGGTACCAGCTGCAGACCAAAGGAATCAGTCTACCGAAGGCCAGGCTTGGGGATCCAATGAGTTTATTACAGATGCTTACAGGAGTGTGACCCTGAAATAGTCACATGACCAGAAAGTCTACCACAGTGAGTGATGCTCCTCATCTGTGAGCTACTCCCCATCTCTACCACAGGAAGTGATGCAGCCAGTTTGTGAACACAGCTCTCAAATCCATCGATGTGCCCACAAACCACAGGGTCCTCCCAAGGACAGAGTTGGTTCTAGGCAGAGTGTCCCCATAGATCTGTGTGCATCCTGTATATCGTCATTGGGCACGCATTAAGCATAGGGTTTTATATTTTGCTTTCAAGGTTTGGGTAGGTGCTGTGCATTTTAGTAGTATGCCACAGTTTTACCTCTTATGATAATTATGTGAGTGTTTAAAAACAGGCCCTGAAGTCCCGCGTACCATGCAATTTGGGGTGGCTGATCATGCTGACGCCAGGCAAAGGGAACCCCAGGTTTCACAGCACTTAGCATGAGCCTGACAGCAGAGATGCCCAGGAGCTGGGGAGAAGCCTGGCTCCCTTAACTCAGTCTCATTTGCAGCTTTGCTTCTCTCTGTTTTATGACCCGCCTCTGAGCTTCCGGCTTTGAGTACATGTCTCTATATGAAACAAGCGCCTTCTGTTTTGATATTTTGGTCTGAGCCTTCCCGTCTTTAAAGGGAGCTATTCTGCCTTTGCATTTGGCTTCCTGGTCTCTCGTCCTCCTTTTCTCCTAAAGTGATGCTGTTTCTTGCCACTTAACATTTCCTCCATTTGCTCATTGCTTTCACCATCCAGTTACCAAGTATTTTGTCCCGTTTTTACTTAATTATATAAAGAGATGCTGTTCTTGATTTCAGAAATCCCAGCTATGCCTCTTCATGGAGGAGAGATATGTGGGGTAGGAGGACCTTCAAATGGCCCAGAATAATACCTGCCCATTTTGCCAGAAAACACAAAGGAAATAGGGAGAATGGATACTTGAACAGGATCTATGTGGTATCAACTGGGAAATATGGGAGAGAGAGAGACAGACAGAGAGACAGAGACAGAGAGACAGACACACACACAGAGATTGAAGATTGATTTCTTTCTAAATTCAGTCATGTTAGGCTCTCAGGTGCACAGCACATACCCTTGGAACCAGGGAGATGGCTCAGGTGGTAAAGTACTTGCTGCACAAGTCCAAGGACCAGAGTTTGGATCCCCAGTACCTATTGAAGGCTGGGTTGCATATGGCAGTTCACCTGTAACCCCAGCCCTGGGAAAGCAGAGGCAAGGATTACCCAGGGCAAGCTGGCTAGCTACACTAGCCAAATGACAAGGTCCAAGTCCAGGGAAGGACTCTGTCTCAATATTTACAGTGGAAAGTGACTGAGAAAGAAGCCTGATACCAACCTCTGGCATTTATAAGCACATGTACACACACACACACACACACACACACACACACACACACAGGCACATACAAATCCATCCACCACACACACATACTCAAAAAAGCTTGTATCCTGGGTTGTAAGTGAACAGCAGTAACTGCACCCTCTTCTGCTCAGTCTGTATCATTATCAGAACAGCAGGCACCAAGAACAGGAAGTGGTCAGGTAAGTGTTCATTCTTATTTCTTTATCATTAAAATTAACAGCTGCTGAGAGAGGAAGAATCAGTCTCCTCTTAGCCTGAACTCTGATAGGTTATCCAATCCCAAGTGGTCAGCCCTAAATATGCACATACACAAACAGCATTAATGGAGAGATCAGGGTGCAGTTACACACACACACACACACACACACACACACACACACACACACTTAGAAAGAGGCCATGCATTTGAGAGAGAGGTCAGGAACTTGGGATAAGTTGGGGGTGTGCAGTGATTTGAATGAGAATGGCCCCCATAGACTCATATGTTTGCATGCTCAGTCCTCAATCGGGAACTATTTGGAGAGGATTAAGAGTTATGGCTTTTGTTTTTTGAGTAGGTGTGGTCTTGTTGGAGGAGGCGTGTCACCAGGAGTGGGCTTTGAGGTTTCAAAAGCCCATACCAGGCCCAGTGTCTCTCTCTCTCTCTCTGCCTGCTGCCTATGGATCAGCATGGAAAGTTCTCAGCTCCTGCTCCTGCGCCATGTCTGACTGCCTGCTACTAAACTTCCCACCACGACGATAACAGCCCAGCCTTCTGAAACTGTAAGCAAGCCTCCAGTTAGATGCTGTCTTCTATGTGTTGCCTTGGTCAGGGTGTCTCATCACAGAAACAGCACAGTAGCTAAGATGAGGGTAAAGGGGGACAGGTATGATGTAAATGCAGTACTCATGTAAAACGTCTTTAATTAAAAAATTGTCCAGTAGCTCAGATCTTGAGTATAGCTTTCTTTTTCTAAGTCAGATTCTGAAATTTCTTGATGCCAAGGGTAACAACAGGTGGGCCTGCCCATTGAGCCAGTTTTGAAGCCCAGGATTGAAAGCAGGTCAGGACCAATGAGGGAAGTTTCAACTCATCACTTTTGATTCGGACCTTTGGATAATAAGCCATGAATCAAGACCAACAAGACCATTTTATAATGCTGTATTTTCATTACCAATAAAGAGGAAGGGCTTGAGACATCTTGTAAAAGAGAAAAAAGCCACAATGCTGGAGTCAGCATCTCCCAATCTATACACGCATCTTCATAATCATCCAATATTCCAGTGTGTTGGCAGAATCTGTTTGCGATTAAGATGGAAGGAAAAATGGCCATAGCTGTAAAGGTGGATAAAATTGAAGTCAATGAGCTTTGTGGGCAGTAAGTGGAAAAAGTAAATGGGTCACAGTCTCACTTTGACAATTTGAAAGGGAATTTTTTGAAGTAATGGAGAGAACTAATATTAGATGGGATGAGAAATCGACGCTGGAATTGGAAGGCATTAGTCTGTGTCCTAGGTAATATGAAATTCCAGACATCATCAAGAACTTTCACTCTGCCCTGATGCTTCTCAATAGAGTCCTCAAATGCACATTGCATAGAAGTGAAAACATCTGGTAGACAAAACATTTGTAAAGGGGAATTCAGTTATACCAAAAAGGAAAGCAGCTGGAGTTCAGTTCACGCAGTGTGCCCAGCCCTTGTGTAGACATTCTTATTCGCCTGTGTCTTCTCGACGTCTTAACAACTCTGATGCCCCAAATGAAATACACAAGGCAGAAGCTCCTGGCTCGAGATCACACAGTTGAAGACTGTAGAGATATCTCAGTGGTTAAAAGCACTAGTGCAACAATAAGGACTCACCGTGGATTGTAACATCTTTGTAGAAGCCAGGTATGGTGCATGCCTGTGAGCTCACCACCAACAGGGTGACAGATGATAGATGGGTATGCTGGCTGCAAGCCTAGCTGAAAAATGTGAGCTCTGAACTTAGCAAGAGACCCTGCCTCAAAGGAATATGGTAGAGAGTGATATCTGGAACTCTCCTCTAGCCTCTGCATACCCAAATACACATGTGCACATACTCCACAGGCACACACACACACACACACAACACGCGCAGGTGCACATACATATACACACACACATGAACATGTACACAAAGGTGGAACACACAGCATACGCACACAGGTGCACATGCATGCACATGAACATGTGCACATACTCCACAGGCACACACACACACTAAAGATCACACAACTAGACATGTTAGATATGGGAAACTAAAGTCTGAACTAAGAATCTCTGGAATGGGTGCCTTGCCATAGGGCTCCCCCCTTTCTGGAGATTCTCAGTGAGGTCCAACTGTACACTGACTGCATGACCTTCAGGTCACCCTGGTTATTACACCTTCAAGGGAGCTCCACCAGACTGAAGGAGGAAGGTAGGCAGCTGGCCCTGCCTGGGTGCTCACCATCTGACAGGGCCTCCAGTGAGCAGTGACTCTCCACATCTGTTAATGGAATTTCCTTGATGCTACTTAATTTCTGGGCTATCCAATTTCTTCACCTATGAACAGGAAAAACATTAGCCAGTTGGCAATTCAGAACTAAGAGTATACAGCAAAATCCCCTTTTAAGGTTTTGAAAATGCAGTTTTGGGGGGGAGGTGGTGCCCCAAAGCAACTGAGTCAAATTTGGTTTGAGGCTTGAAATGTGTAATTTGGAAACCCTTCCTCTGACAATTTAAATGCAAACTTGTATCTTAAGTACCAATAAAAAGGCTGACTCCAAATTCCTTCCAGCCCTCATATTGTAGTTTTATCTTTAGAAGATCTTTAAATACTTCCCTATTATGAGACATTATGTTCACATGCTAGCAGCAAAATGCCTACCACCCTACCCTTGCACTCCCACGCATTGGAAGATGCACCTCAAACAAGGGAGGGTGAGCCATCTCTTTGCCAGTTGACATGTTGAAGGTGCCCACCAGGCAGCCTGCACACCTACCAGGGGCCTTTTACATTGGTCAAGGGGGCAAAGACATCAGCAGCCTAGACTCACATGAACCACACCTTGTTCTTCCTGTATCATTTTGAGCACTTGAAGCATCACTACCCACCAGAGTCTATGATGCATGACTCCTCTACCAAAAAACACTAAGCCCAAAGATGCTGCTATAGAATGATTTCTACCCAGTTAAAGGATCTGTTATTGGCCTAGGATGACCAGGAAACATTGGAGAGAGAGAGGGTGAGTTTAGGAGTCAATAGATATTGATTATCAATAAGCATAGGAAATTGACTTACTTGGATCATACAATTTGGGGCATGAACCAACCTAAACCAGTTCTTGGAGAGGTAGAGAAGCTACCAAAAGCATTCAATTCTTAAGTGTATCAGTCAGCTTTCTGTTGCCGTGACAAAATACCCGAGGTAAAAGGCTTAAAGGAGAAAAGGTTCAGCCTAATTGGCAATTCCAGAGGTTGCAATCTGTGATGACCACATTGCTTTGGGGCCTGTGGCAAAGCGTAGCACATTAAGGCAAGAAGTGCAAGGGGAATGAGGCTGCAACCAGAGAGCAAGAAAAGGAGCATGGCTTGAGGCCCCAGTATCTTCTTCACGGGCATCCCCTAAGTGACCCACCTTCCTCTCACCAGGCTCCTGTTAAAAACCCTACCCCCCATGCACCCTAAACTGGCTACGAAGCTTTTATTACAGGCTTGGATTTAAGACCCAAACCATCAGAGGGAATATGTAAAACACGTTACTTTAAATCAGTGTTTCTCAGCCTTCCCAGTGCTGTGACCCTTTAATACAGTTCCTCATGTTGGGGTGACCCCCCCAACCATAAGATTATTTTTGTTGCTATCTCATAACTGTAATTTTGCTACAGGTATGAATTGTAATGCAAATATCTGTATTTTCTGACAGTCTTAGGCAACCCCAAAAGGGTTATGACCCACAGGTTTAAATGCATTTGGCAAGAGGTAATAACTTCAAACCCAAATCTTGATGCCTGAGTGACCCACAAGTATCTGTGAGCTATGTAATAAAGAAAGAAACAGGATGGTTTTCATCTATGTACAAAAATGCATAAAATAAGCAGAAATGCAATGATGTTGAGTTAAAATTCTAGCAAGTGTTAGATCAGTCTTAGTTTTCGACAGACTTTTCCCTCATCTGTTTCTGTAAATTAAATCTTTGAGGACAGAGGCAGTCTCGCCCCAACACCTAAACAAAGCGGGGCATACTCGATGACATGCTTGACTGCTGACACCACACGGGAAAACATGGCTGCTCCGAACTGATCCACTCACTGTCCTCTGCCTTCTGTTTGCACACAGCCCTTTTATTTTCCCTGGCCTCAAACAAATGATCAGTTGCAGAAGGTGCAGGATGTCGCTCTCCAGAACCCTCGATCTGTTTTTGAAAGGTGACAGCACCGCTCATTCCCTGTTTTAAATCATAGCCAGGCCTGAGTTTTCCCTGGGCACTGACTCATGTGACCCAAATTGCAGACTCAGTGTACCCAAACCCCGAGCATCACATCATGGACCTGATCCAAGAGTAACAGAGCAACTATTCTAATAGGAGTCACTAGGAATCAAAGCAGAACACTACAAGTTGAGGTTGGGAATCTTCCAGGAAGGCAAGGAGACAGGGAACAGTGACCCAACACTGGATATAGGAAGTTTTAGCTTTGTTCTAGGGGGCAGCAGGGCCCCAATATGCCCGAAATGCAGACACTTTCACAAAGTCCCTCATGTGTCACTCCTTTAGCTGGGTACTCTGTGGGCTGCTTATGGGACCTCACTTCTGCCTGGTACATTTAGCTACTCTGGGATGTCACCCATTTCCAGAGGGACACAGATCATACCTTGTCTGTTCTGTCTGATCTCTAACTCCTTCATCTGACTTCCAGTTATGTTTATTTAATGATGGTGTGGTGACTGTTTGAAAAGCTCTCCACCCCCAAACTAAAAATAGAATTACAATACAACCCAGCAATACCACACCCCTGGATATTTACTAAAAGACTCTAAGTCGATAGATCAGACTCCTTGCACATCAATGTTTATTGCGTCACTTTTCACAGTAGCTGAGGAACTGGACCAACTGAGGTGCAGTTCATATACACTGCAGAATCCTTTTCACTCATGCTGTCTGCAGGAAAATTGATGTAACCAGAGCTCATCATGTTAAGTGAGTTAAGCTAGTCTCAGAAAGATGCACATCACATTTACTTTCATTGGTGGATCCCAGATTTAGTATAGCCACAAAACCACATGTATACAGATGTCATGAAAGATGTGAAACTGTTCAACGGGACAAAGGGGACTAATGCAGGGAATGATACAAGGGAAAGGATGGAGGATGTTCATGCATGACATGCTTATGTCATAATGGCCTCATGTAACAAAGTGTAATAAACTAAAAATACACTAATAAAAGCTTAAAACTTCTGTTTTTTAGAAATATGTATTAACTCTTTTATAAGATTATGAGACCATTAGTAGTAACTATTTTGTCTTGTTCATATAATCACAGTCTTTGTATAAGCTAAATGTACACAATTCTCTTGGGTGAGCGCCAAGGCATCCCACTCATAGTTGAGAGGAGGACTCCAGACCACAGTCAAAATCCTCAGCTCAGGTTCTAGTCTTGAAACATCCCATTGCTTCTTAAATAAGGGCTCAGAGGTTCAGGGCTAGCGCAGGTCATAGGGGATGCTTATAACTCTTCCTGGAGCGTCTACTCGTGGTTGATGAGTTTTCTTTCAATGGGTAGGAGGCCCAGAGACATGGCTCAGCAGGTAGAGGCGCTACCAACCTGATGACTGGTTTCATCCTCTGGACCCACACTGCAGAAGAAAACAGATCGCCAGAAGTTGTCTTTTGACCTTCATACTCCTACTTCATAGTACATTTGTACACACACACACACACACACCATGAGTGACAAGTGTAATAAGTAATAATGTGTTGTGGAAAATTTTTGTGTATTTCTTAGAAACCACCACTTAGATAGCAAATATTTTAATTTACCTTACTCTGTCATTAAAACAATCATTGAAATCTATTAATCTCCAAATATAAAATTAAAAAGGCACAACTTTTTTTGCCTGATTGCAAGACCTGGGTCTCCATGGATGGAACTCAGATGTCAAGGCAGATAGATCTGGACTTGGATACATTCCCCAGCCTTGTGACCTGATCAAGGCATCCAACTTTCTAAACCTTTATGTATTCACCTAGTAAGAAGAGGTATATGGCTTGTAAAAGGGTTTAAATGAGACCATCCATTTGCAGGAATGAGATGAGTCATATGATGTGTTGTGAGTGGTAACTTTCAATAGATGTGATTATCACTCAGATCTCAGGAACAAATGCGGACAGACGGAAGACTGAGTGGAAAAACACCTCAAGCAGACTCTGAGAAACACCAACCACAGTTGATAGGACAATGTGTGTTCTCAGCAGGATCCGGGGAAGCTGGCTACAGGGACCCCACACAGTCTGGGAGGAGTATGGACCATTCTTCAGTAGGACTCTCATCCTGGGCTCTGATAACACTGATGACATGAGCGCTGCTTCAAGCGTGCCCAAGAAAACATCAAAACCAGAGCTCAGATCTTGGAGTGAGAACTGGCTCCAACATGGTGGGGGAGCATTGGAGAAGGGGGATGTTGAGAATGAGGATGCAGGGCAAAAGTCTTTCTACACGTGTGACTCCCAGAAGCCTTCATGGAGGTCATGGCCATCCTTGTTGCTGTGGCAGGATGTAGTGAACAGCTGTCCAACTCAGCTGGACAGTTCCCCTGAGAGATGGTTCCCCTGAAAATCATGTTGTCATCCACTCCACCGCGCACGCACACACACATACACACACACACACACACACACACAACCTTCCATGCTCTTCTTCATGCCTTCATGTCTAAAGTCTCTGCCATCTTTGCAAGGAAGTGCATCTCTCTGTCACAGGCTTCATTGGTGAACACCTGGAAGGCAGGATAGGCAAAGATCCCACTCAGATAAGCAGTAGGGGGTTGAGAGGAGTTTGTAAGCAGATGAGGGTAGCTTCTGTGGGATCTAAGTTTTCTTTTGTAACAAGCTGAATCAGGGTTGGGAGGGGGCATCCAACTCATTTCTCTTAGAAGCCTTTCAAATGAAAGAGCTCAAGTTGCCTTCAGCCACCATGGTGCAACACTTTTGTTTTCTGCGTGGATTGGGTGAAGTCAGATGCTGTACTTAGCCCTGCAAAGCCATGTGTAGACCAGCTGTGAGAAACAGCCCCAACAGACAAGAGCCACAGCACACAGGCTTGCTCAGCTTCAGGCCTCTGGGCCACAAGCCCATGGACAGAGCGTTCTTTTTAAGTTCTGAGGTTGGAGAGATGGATACTCGTACAGTGGACCACGGTTCAGTTCCCTGCACCCACATGACAGTTCACAACTGTCTGTAACTCCAATTCCAGGGCATCTGACACCCTCTTCTGGCCTCCATAGGCTTCAGGCATCAGGCAAAACACCCATATACATAAAAAATGAAAAAGTAAACAAAAAAATGAACCAAGGCCTCAGAGACAATGCCCCAGTCTGTACCATCCCAACTTTCTGACAGCTGCCCCATCCTCCTCTCAGCCTCTATCTGAGCATGCCTAAATGGTAGTTTTTGGCACCTGGGAAAACTTGATAGACCAGTACTCCTGATAGTATCATGGTACTCTTAGCAGAAACATCAGTTTTCTGCCTGACCACCCCACTTGGAGCACTGATAATCAAGCCTACCTAAATAAAAGGACACCTGGCCCTGGCAGAGATACTACTGACCCTGTAGTCAACCCTGGAACTCAACACAGACAAGAAACTATATGGAAGACTGACTCCAGTTAATGAGAATGCCAAGACTGAAGACTTTGGGAAGCCAGGTTGCCTTCAGCCACACCCTAGCGCAGCTAGAAGCATGTCAGAAGTATTGCCATGTCCTGAAAAGTCTCTGGGTGGCACTGGGCTGAGAAGAGTCAAGGGATGGATTAGGCAGACCAGGCCTTCAAGGTCCCAAACCCCAGACATGAGGTCACGAGGACAGTGACTGACAGCCTCAGAGTCCTCCACTAATCCTCGCACAGTGTGGGTGATAAACCTGTAACTCTAGGAGACTTGACATCCTGCTGCTCCTTCTCGGATCCTGCAGTGTTCTCTGCCCAGGGAGCCCGAGGCAGTTCACTAATGAGGAGTGTATCTGGGGTACTTTATGAGAGAACATGGGTATATCTACTCTGAAATTCTAGTGCTGGGTCAGCTTCTAGCTGCCCTGACAGACTGTCCTGGCTTGTTATGTCAACTTGACACAAGATAGAGTCACCTGAAAGGAGGAAACTTCAATTAAGAAAATGTTCTCATGAGATCCATTTGTAATTGATGGGGGAGGGCCCAACCCATCGTAGATGGTGCCATCCCTGGGCTGGTGGTCCTGGGTCCTGACTTCCTTCAGCGATGGACTATGAAGTAGAAGTATAAGCCAATTAAAGCCTTTCCTCTCCAACTTGCTTTTGGTCATGGTGTTTCATTGCAGCAATAGTAACACTAACTAGGACACAGACCAAAGTGGGTCTCTCTGCAGTACAAGGTGAAGACTGGAACACAGACTTTACATTCAGTAGATCACCAGGTGCCTCCTGGAGCCTAGAGATCATCACTGGTCAGGACCAACCCGCCTGCTCCCTCAGGAACTGGCTTGTGTCACTGAAATGGACACTGTTCTTACTATCATTGAGGACAGCCCCAGCAGATGCCTTCAGGAGCCAAGGAAACAAGACCCTTAGCAAACACAGCAGCGACTGCAACAGGCAACAGACTGTCCATAGTGCTCTGCTCTCCATCCAGACTGTCACTGTTCCGTGTATCCGCCCTACTTCCCTAATCACTCTCCATTTCAAAACATCCCCAGGGAAAACCTCACATAATCAGGCTTGGTGGGTCATGCCTTTCCCTAAACCAACCAATCAAAGACATGTGTGAAGGCCCCAATCAAATGAGAAAGCCTGACACAAAGCAGGGGAGACCCCAGGAATGGTCTAGCCCTAGGATGCACTAAAGCAGAGGTTGGTAATCTGTGACCAATTGTGGTCAATCGCCTGTTTGTAAGTAGAATTTTACTGGCATATGCCCTCGTGTTCTGCCTTCCTACAATAGAATCACAGGAGACGCTTCAGCCAGAACAGCATGAAACATTACTGTTGACATAGCAGAAATCATTTGCTGTCTCTTATGCCAAAGAATGAGGTGTCCCAACAGAGGGACGGGGAGCTGTCCCCAGGCTGAAACAGGATCCAAGCAGACAGTCACCCCCCTGGCCATAGGCTCTATCCACCTAGAAGTGGCCTATTAAGTAACCAAGCTGAAGCTTTGCCAGCACAGGATCTTTCTTGTGTGCCTTGGTCTTCTAGATGTTTGGGAAAGTGAGAGGTGGGAACACCCAGCCTCGAGGCTCCCAGAAACCTGATACTTTCAGTGATGGAAGACAGACAACACAGAAGGCTTCCCTCTCCCTGGGCAGAAAAGAGGCTCGGCAGTACTGGAAGGACATGAGGGCTGACTGAAAATCTCTCCTCAGAACAGTTAGGCAGCCACCGGTCCTTCATGGAAGCAGGTCCAAAGTCAGAGCTGGGGAGCTGCTCACAGGCATGAGAGATGGTCCCTAAAGTCCTCCCTCACATTCCTCTTCTCAGGATAATAAGTAAAGCAATGCCCCTGCCTCATTCCTGGCCTTCCAGGGAGCAGGAGCAAAGACCACAAGCAGAAGCTCCCCTTCCCCTTCTCCCCATCAGTCCCATCAGTACCCTCCACATTCAGTTGACATGGGGTGGTGTGGGGAGATGAAATAGCCCTGGGCCTCAGCCCCAAGGCAAATAAAGGCCAATAGGAAATAGCTTCCTTCCTTCCTCCCTTCCTCCCTTCCTCCCTTCCTTCCTTCCTCCCTTCCTTCCTTCCTCCCTTCCTTCCTTCCTCCCTCCCTTCCTCCCTTCCTTCCTTCCTTCCTCCCTTCCTTCCTTCCTCCCTTCCTTCCTCCCTTCCTTCCTTCCTTCCTTCCTTCCTTCCTCCCTCCCTTCCTTCCTTTCTTCCTTCCTTCCTTTCTTCCTTCCTTCCTTCCTTCCTCCCTGCCTTCCTTCCTTCCTTCCTTCCTCCCTCCTTCCCTTCCTCCCTTCCTTCCTCCCTCCCTCCCTCCCTCCCTCCCTTCCTTCCTCCCTCCTTCCCTTCCTCCTTTCCTTCCTCCCTCCCTCCCTCCCTCCCTCCCTCCCTCCCTCCCTTCCTTCCTTTCTTCCTTCCTTCCTTCCTTCCTTCCTCCCTTCCTTCCTTCCTCCCTTCCTTCCTTCCTCCCTCCCTCCCTCCCTTCCTTCCTTCCTCCCTCCTTCCCTTCCTCCCTTCCTTCCTCCCTCCCTCCCTCCCTTCCTTCCTTCCTTTCTTCCTTCCTTCCTCCCTTCCTCCCTTCCTTCCTTCCTCCCTTCCTTCCTTCCTCCCTTCCTTCCTTCCTCCCTCCCTCCCTCCCTCCCTTCCTTCCTCCCTCCTTCCCTTCCTCCCTTCCTTCCTCCCTCCCTCCCTCCCTCCCTCCCTTCCTTCCTTCCTTCCTTCCTTCCTTCCTTCCTTCCTTCCTTCATCCCCCCCAGCTCAGCTAGAGTCCCACCTCTCTCCCTGGCTTCTCCAATCATCTTTTGTTTCCCTCTGACTAAAGTTAGAAATTTATGTGTGAGCTTTCCCTGTGAAGGTGGGGGTGGAATTAGACCTCCAGCCTCTAGCTTAATCTTTTGAGATAAGACTAGTGCCTGTGGCCCACCCCCGGAGGCTTAGTGGCTAGTACTGGGTTTCAGAGTTCTCCGTACATCCTCAGGGTATTGGCCTCTCTTGGAGGGGGCTGCTATAGAAAACACGTGGTGCAGATCCAGAGCCCCAGAATTGAAGCAGTGAGGGATCCTCTCTTCTGGTGACTCAAAGGTACTTCCCTTCATTTGTTTGTCAGTAAAAGTGAAGCGAGATAAAGGTTCTCATTAAGATGAAGCTACAATCCATCCCAGGCTCATTCTCAGCTAAGCCCCTTTTGAAAGCCTCCACAGGAGCTCTGCATGTCAATCAGCTTATCCAAATTACTGCATTGTCTTCTGTGTGCTCCTCACCATTGCCTGGCATTACTCACGAAGACAGAAAAACAAAACAAATCCACACCGGCGACTGGACATCGCCGGGGAAACAAATCAGGCATTCTGTACTGCGCAGGCAGCACTAGTCCCAATGCATACCAGGGATGCTGCTCAGGGAATTCCCCCAGGAGACCCCAGAGTCACACTGCAGTTGTTAGAACGCAGCACAGCCCACACCTGGGTGGCCCTGTGTGCTTCTTCCCGATGTGTGTGAGTCCTCTGAAGCTGAAGACCAGATGCTCTGTAAAGTTTGTGAGCAGAGGGCACACCTTCCCTGCACCTCGCTCCTCTTCCCTGGTCCCCACTTCATCCCAGGGACAGGTGTCTGGTGAACCCTTTGTGATTATCTTTTCTCTGCACCGACAAGTGCCAGAGCATCATCCACCAATGCGAGTTAGGAGAACAGCATGCCTAGAGTTTGAAACAGCTTTAGGATAGAGAAGCGGACATGGGCTTCCTCCAGTATCTCACAGTAGGATGAGCACTGGTGCTCCATCAGTCCTCAGAAAAGGAAGCCCATTCCTATCCTGATGACGTTTTCATGTGTGTTCACGGGTGATGACTAAGTGAACGAAGAGGATTTCTGCCTTCCCATCCCCAGACAGCGACACTAACTAACCCTGAGCTTTGGCATCTTGCAGGAGACTGGCTGAAGGATGGAGTCTTTGGAAAGAGGCCATTACTGTATGTGGCCGTCTTAGTGTTCATGGCCAGTGCCTAACTAAGCTAAACTTGTACTTGGTTTGCACTGGGTTAAACCCTGGATCAAAGCTTTGGGGAGGGAAGTTGCAATGGTTGCCAGAGATCATCATTTTCCAAGCTGTCTGTGGCGCTTTTTCCTTGTGCCAACCCCCCGCCTTCCCTGCACACACATCTGTGTCCTGCAGCAAGCCAAGGCTGCTTGGGCAGCAACGGAAGTAGATGCCCGCACTATTCCGAATGGACAGCTTACCCTTGCACACAGAGGCACGATGCTACATCCAGTTGTTCCCAGGTCTACACATCTGACACGCCTGGGGAGCTTGCTAGGAATATGAACTTCCCAGGCTGCACCCTCCCCCCTCCCCTCCCCACAGGGTCTGCTCAGTGGGCTTGGGTCTGCTCTGTGTCCCAGGAATCCAAATGCTGGGAGCACCAGGGTTGGTTGGGAATGATGGCAGCCAGGCAGACATGCTTTGCATTCCCACTCCAGGCACTGGCATTGTAGAGAACAAAAAGGAACCTGGAGATGATCTAACTCAGTCTCTTTTCAGAGAAAAGACATTGAATGCAGGGGTGAGAGGAGTGAGGGGGAGGGGAGAGGAAAGTGTGAGCAGTAGGGAGGAGACCATCTTTTTGGCAGAGAATCTGGACTGTGCTGCCTCTGCTAAAGTAAGAATGGAGGGGTGTGTTTCCGTGAAAAGCTCAGAACAGACAGCCTTACAGTGAAGAACAGTGGAGGCAGGATTCATGTCCCCTGTACAGAAAGAACCTCTGTGCAGGGAAGATGGCAAATGTTAGTGAACGGAACTATACATTAGGGGAAGCTCCGGGGCCAATCCAGCTGAGAGCACAAGGCCCCTTCTGTCCAGCCATCTGCAGATCCCTGCCTGAATGCCCAAGCAGAGCAGGGACCGACCAACCGTGAGACCTAATGGCTTTGGGGCTCAAATAATAAGGAAACAAAGCAATTCCCGAACAAAAGGACAGCAACCTTGAAAGCAATTCTGGGGAGAAAGGGCTCTGCTGATGACATTCCTCCCAAATGGCACAGAATTGGCCACACAGCTAGGGTGTTGTGGAGACTCACTTCCCCTCTGTCTTCCTGGATTAGGAGGGCCATGGGGTAGCTTCAGGATACTATGTGTGAGTTGCCAGAGGTGTTAGAGAAAAATGGTACCCTTGGAGTTACAGCCTCCCAGACTACTCCCACTCAGCACCTATTTCCTGCTGAACCAGAGTTCTTCCGGTCAGAGTCTGGGCCTGGAAGCCTGAAGAAGGCAGGCTTCACCACTCATCCTCAACAAGCTGACTAATGACACAGTTAATGCTGGAAATCGGTGAAACACTCATTCAAAGTGTCCACATTGGGAAGAGACCTAAGGATGCTCCAAGTTCATCTTCAGGGACCTGACATGATGTTCGGGTTTAAATAGAAAGGAGACCTGGGCAAGGTGTGGGCTCACCCGTCATTGGTGGTCTGACAAGTAGACCGAAGTATGTGAAATTCCTTTCCAGGAGTCAGGAGACAAGTACCTCCTCAGGCTAGGACCAGGCTCCCATCCTTTTCCTTTTATCAGCTTGGGGTTTCTGGGAAATTCTGATTTGAGAGAGTTCATTGTCTCAAGAGTCTGGTAGCCAAAGGGAAGGGTATTCATGTGCTCTTGGAGTATCTTTATTCCTGCCCGGGAGGTTGCAGTAGGATTCAGGGCAGAGCAGAGATTTTAGAGCACCCTAGGGGTGGTGTCATGGCAACGTCCAGACTGTGGGCTCAATGCAGAATGGTGGAGATCCCTGGCAGAAGGGAGCGCTCGCTAAAGGTTAATACAGTCGTTATTTCTGAGATCTGGGCCCTCCCAGATCCTTTCCACTGAGAATGCCCTTTGAAGAACTGCTGATAAGGGAAACAGAAGAAGCAGGGACTCCATGGACACTTTCCCCACAGTACAAGTCTATGGTAGATCACTGAACGCCTTCAAGTTCAGCCCTCCAACCACGTGGACATTTCTGTTGTACTTAGTCATGAATTTCTAGCCATATATCCTTCCATGTAACAATACTGGGGCCCAGAGGTTTGCCCACAAGCAATGACTGAGCTGGGATAAGAACTTGGGTACCCTGATATATGGTCCTGCATTCCTGCTACATCAGCAGTTTTTTAATTACTAGATTTTTTTCCCCTGAGTAGTCAATAACATTTCAGCTTCCCCCATGCTTGCTGTGGTGTTTTGAATAAGAAATGGCACAGGCTCACATCTTTGAATACTTGGTCCCCGTTTGTTTGGTGGCACTGCTTGGGGAGGTCCTGGAACCTTTGGAAAGGTAGAGCTTCCTGGAGGAAGGACCTCACCAGGGTGGGTTCTGAGAACCTAGGACCCCCGTCCTTCTCCTTTCATCCTCTCAGCTTCACGCCTGTGGTAGATGTGCCCTCCCAGCATCCTGGTCCAGCAGCCTGCGCCATATCTCCCCTACCCACCGCACTGTTTTTCCCAACTCTTCCGTTACATAAGCCAGAAGAAACCCTTTCTTCCCTTTGTTTTTGGTCATGGTGTCTTATCAAACAACTAAAGGTAACTAAGACACTTGCACAGAATCTTCTAGATTTTGGTTACCTCTCTACAGTTGCCTCCCTCACCCCTATGACTTTGTATAACCCTCTTGAGGGTGGGAGGAACCTGAGGTTTGTTTTAAATAATGACACATGCGAAAGGTGACAAGGTGTGCCTCCTTTGAGTTGGTGACCCTGACATGGGAAATGTGAAGGGACACCTTGATGGAGAAAGAGATAACAGGAAGCGTTCTGTTGATCCTTTAGATAGATAACCATCTATGATTCATTTGACCCACAAACCTTGAAAGAGAAATACCTGATATTTTCTGCACTCAAGCCTGCCCTAAATTTAACTAGGGGACTAAAAAGTGGCCTCCGGAGGGAAATATCAATCATAACACTGTCTTTTTATAGGAGGGCTGGCACGCATTAAGTTTCTCGGGTTGCCTGTTTCCACTTGCGGGCACCCAGTAACTGATTGTGGGTGCAGGCTCTCAAGCAATCCATCACCACACATTTAGCCAGGAGGGGTGTAGGGGAATCTCCAGGTAGACCCTGGTAAAGGCAGACATTTCCATTGTATTAATCCTCCTTGAATATAAGTGCTATCTGCCATATGTCCATGACCTTCCAAAATTTAGAGCTCTCAGAGGGTGACACTTAAAATCTGGTAACGCTGTGAGGGCCAAAAGACTGACTCTGCCTCTTATCAACCCCTGTTCCCACTGCAAGACACAGCACAGCAGGCAATGGCAGCTTGACTTGACTAATCCGTCCATGATGTAAATAACACAGGTGTTTTGGGACCAGTTGATCATCACTGGACTCAAGAGCAAGTCTGTCCAGTGTATACCACTGTATTCCTTCTCTTTCTCTGTTTTATAGGAGAGGGAGGGGGGGAGAGGAAAGGAGGGGGGAGGGAGGGGAGAGAGGGGGAGGGAGGGGAGGGAGATGTTTGCTCTCTGGATCACTACAAAAGAACAAAGGCTTTATATGCATATATTCCATCAGTGAGTTGTCATGCACTAACTCTGGAAGTGGAATTTAGCCCCCCCCCCACTTCAGATCAAAGCATGTTTGTCTAAAGCATCCTTCTATCACCATTCCCCCCAGATCTAGGTCGGGCCGCTCCCCCTGACTATGCAACAAAGGGGGAAAAAATAAAGGCAGCCAACTGGAAAACTAAGTAATAGTGGAGAGACTATATTAATAGCCCCTACCTGATGATAAGGTTGGTGACTACCTTATGTGACATCCTTGAACCTTCTTCCTGTGACTGATGGAAGCAGAGACAAATACTCACAGCTAAACACTGAACTGACCCCCCTGGAACCCAGGGACAGAGATGGAGGAGTGATGAGCAAGGCGGTCAAGACCATGATGATGATACCCACAAAGACAGCTGACTGGACAAGGGGGAGCTCTTGAACCCCAGACTGATGACTAAGAGGCCAACAGGATACTGATCCAGACTCCATGAATGTAGTGTCAGTGAGGAGGCCTCAGAAATCTCTGGGGCTTTGGGTAGTAGACTAGTGTTCACCATGGCTTACAAATGAACTTTGGGAGCCCATTCCACATGGAGGGATACATGGGGAAGGGCCTAGGTCCTGCCCTGGATGAAATGACAGACTCTGGAGATCGCCCCAAGGAGGGCCTTGTCCTCCTTGAGGAATGATGTGGGGAGTGGGCTGGGGGTGGGGGGGGTGGGAGGCTGGTGGAGGGAGAAGGGGTGGGAGCTGGGATTGACATTTGAAGCATGCATGTTTCTAATTTAAATAAAAACATACATAAAAAATAAATAAAGGCAGCATGTGTTTGAGAACAGCTAAAAGGTGAACCAGTTACAACAGAGGGCACTACTGAGTATCCCATATGAAGATGTCTGTATACATAGAGAGGACAGAGGGGATCCAACGCTTGAACATCCATCTAACTCCAGCCTAGTATCTTCCCAGGGCTTCCTCGATCAATTTCTGAATGGCACAAATATCATTGTGATGATGATGATGATGCTCTATTCTCACTGCTCCTTGCTACATATTCTTTTACTTTTGCTTGCTATGTACATCATAAACTCACGCATTCCAAACCGAAAGCACAGCTATAGTGTATCATTCTCTGGGCCCAAGGTTGCCACTTGAATAGCAGCTGGAATGGTTAGAATCACAATATAGGGTACCTCTCAGATGGGCTGTGGGGAGGGAGAAACAGAGAAAAGAGGTTTAATCTTACTTTGATTTCCAGGTTAGAGAAACAGTGGGTCTGGCCTTCTCTCTGTTACAGATCTTATATAAGCAGTGCGGTGTTGAAATCGAGCCAAAGTCATGATGCTCCATATTTGGGCAATGTTTTCCTTATCAAGGAGGAAATCATTAGTGAGAAATGGTTGTTCAGTGCTTGGGAAGGGTTATACCTTAGATAAAAGAAAAATACCAACTGTGTTGTCTTTGGTTATATTTTCCTGTGGGGTGTTTAAGAACATACATGTGATCAAAATTAACCATCTTTTATAGTCGTCAAGCCACTTGAGGATCTGGCCCTATTTTAGTGGTTCCTCTCTATTGCTGTGATACAGTATCATAATCAGGGCTAATTTGGGGCTTATAGTTCCGGAGGGAATAGCGTCCATCACCACTGTGGCAGGCAGGCACAATGCTGGAGCAGCAGCTGCGCACTCACACCCCGGTCTACAAACGGGAAGCAAAGAGCACACTGGAAATGGCAGAGGGTCTTTTTTTTTTTCTTTTTCTTTTTTTTTTTTTTTTTGAGTTTTTCGAGACAGGGTTTCTCTGTGGCTTTGGAGGCTGTCCTGGAACTCGCTTGGTAGTCCAGGCTAGTCTCGAACTCACAGAGATCCGCCTGCCTCTGCCTCCCGAGTGCTGGGGATTAAAGGCGCCACCAACGCCCGGTGGCAGAGGGTCTTTTGAAACCTCAAGTGCACCCCTTGTGGCATACCTTTCCCCAAAAGGCCACACCTCCTAATCCTTCCCCAACAGTTCCCACCAACTGGGAACTGAGTATCAAACCATATGAGCCTGTAAAGGGCATTCTCATTCAAGCCACTACAGTCCCTCAGCTGGGGTCAATTGGGATCGTGAGTATCTCCCAGCTCCTCTTTAGCCTTTGTTCCATCTGCCATGATGAGTCAGACTCTTACTGACCATGCTGTATCCTTTGGAAGCATGGGGAAATGTTCCTCGGCATTCACGCTCCTCTTTGCAGATTGTACACTGGTTAGAGCCTAATTTCTGGGTTCCTATAACCTCTTTGATCAAGAGGACAAGTGAACCTTAAGAGCTGTGGGGTGCCAGGCTGTGGTGCTTGGCCGCCTTTAATCCCAGCACTTGGGAGGCAGACGCAGGGGGAGCCCTGTGAGTTCGAGGCCAACCTTGTCTACAAAGTGAGTTCCAGAATAGGCTCTAACGCGACACAGAGAAACTCTGTCTCAAAAAACAAAACAAAACAAAACAAAAAAAACCCAACATAAAAAGGAGTTGTGGGGGTATTTTGAGTGATACATCATCCATCAAAGTCCCTAGGGACCAAACTGATCTTGGAGAGCAACAGCCAAAATATTGGTCCTCTCAATACCTCTGTCCAAACAGATACAGGTCACCAAGTATGGCTTTTTAACACAGAAGGGGTCAGTGGTACCAGTCTGCCACTTTTAACTTCTGTGTGACATTTGGATAAAACTTGGGTAAAAACCAAACAAATCTTCATGTGTTAAAGTTCAGTTTTCCAAGTGCTTACTTTGGTTAGACATATACTCTTTGTTTTTAAATTGGGCCTGGTAAATGATGACAGCAGATCAATAAGAATCCCACTGATTCAAATAGTTGATGAACTTTGACCTTAGAAATATTAATACCCTTTAATTACCATGCATGTATCATCTTTAATATGCCTTATATTACTTACACAGGCTGTCTGTGACTGACTTGGGCTCATGGTCTTCATCTTTCTCATTCTGGAAGCCATCCAGTCATCTTAATTTAGGAAAACCTTTATCACACACAAACCCTGTTTCATTTCCACATTTCACACACATAGCTTCGTCTGCTTTCCTTCTTTCTTTCTTTCCTCCCTCTCTCCCTCCCTCCCTTCTTTTTTTCTTTCCTTCTTTCTTTCTTTCCTTCTTTCTTCCTATCGGTTTTTCATGACAGGGTTTCTCTGTATAGCCCTGGCTGTTCTGGAAGTCACTCTGTAGACCAGGCTGGCCTCGAATTCACAGAGATCCACCTGCCTCTGCATCCTGAGTGTCAGGATTAAAGGCGTGTGCTAACATCATAAGATATAGTGACATTACCCAATAAGTCTACAACTTATTTAGAGACACCGTCGAGTACAGTGACATCAGACTAGATCCAGAACATTTGCTCTCTGTAGTCTTTCAGCCACTTTGTTCTCCTCCCCTCCCCTCACTTGGAACAGTGTCTCTGTGACTCTAAGACAACGGTGGAAGTGCGAGCAAAAAAAAAAAAGAGGAGCCCAGGGAGAGAGAGGAAGTTAGACTAACAGCGCTACAAGCTTCTGTAGAGCCACCAGCCACAGATGTAAAGAAATTATGCTGAGAAAGAAAGGTGTTGAATGTGCATGTCCGTCCCTTATCCTAAAGGGAGAAAGACTTGGGGCCTACTACAGAAGCCTGGACTTGGGGTTGGAGAGATGGCTCAGTGGTTAATGAGCACTGGGTGTTCTTTTAGAGGACCCAGGCCTTATTTCCACTGCCACATAATGTGGACAACAGACTGTAGTGCTGTCCTAGGTGATTGACGACCTCTTCTGGTTTCTGTGGAAACCAGGTATGACAGACATGCACGCCTGCAAAGATAAAATGAAATAAATCACTAAGAAAACCATTGCCTCAAGTACCTCATCTGACACTTGCGTCCTGGACACTTGTCGTCCTTCCAGTGTGCCGGTTGCCGCTTCCCGGTCAGTCCCGCCTCAACCTGTCTGACTTAAAAGAAAGAAAAAGGCTACCCCATTGCCCGTGTCCCAAGGAACAAAAGCTTGGGATAGAACATAAATGCCCCACACTGGATGGTACCACTGCAACCCAGAGTTTAGACAAATGAAGGGAATAACGTTACCTTGATAAAATAGAAGGAAATGTCTGATGGACCAGATACAATTAGCAAGTCTGCCCACTCCAGGGGCTAAGAGACCTCAGTTATTTCCCCATGTTGCCTGGTTAATTATCGTCGTCAGCTTGAATGCAGCAAACTGGGCAGAGAATTAATGAGCCATTTCACAGCGGCACTCGTGGAATCAGAGCATACGCTGATAGAGATGCTTGGGAGAATAAATCACCGAGGCCTGCTGTGTGCCCATGGAACGTGGGCAAACCCCAACAAAGCCGTCATTTTCCTGCCCTCTAGGCCTCTGTGGAAAATATATGGTTTCCCATGTCAGCTGATTTCCCCAGGGCTTCGTATGGGTGCTGATTGATTCCCTCCTGGTGTCATTGTCAATTGGCACCATGTTCTCAGGTCACTGAGCATTAGAAGTGTCCCAGTTCCATTTACAGATGGCTGTAAAATGTTAGATTTGGAGGATGAAGGATGGTGCATAAAAAGCATTCTAAGGCATATTAGCACTCTGGCCTTAAGGAAGAAAATAATTGTAATGATTTATAATGTAATTCTACTGAAATTCCATTGCAGTAAGACTTTGAAACTTTCTCCTTCAAGATATTTAGCTGCAGTGGATCTTAACACAATAAGGAATCAGAAGATGCAAGCAGAAGAAAATTCTTCACACACACACACACACACACACACAATGCAATTATACAGAGGATCCTTTCAAGCAAAAAGAAAAAAAATGGTTCACATCTATGTACCAGTGACACTCTCTGTTTGATCATTAGCTCATTTGCATAGTTTTAATATGCATTGCCCACGTGGGATGTAGTGCCTGGCTTCTGGCTCAACCTCCCTCCTTCCTGAGTGGCTGAGGGAGTTGACATTATTCTCATTTGACTTCTTCATTCTCTATGTCTCCTTAATGGCTGCATCCCAAACTAATATTAAGAACTGTCATGCGATGCCATTTAAAAATGACCCAAGCCATTCACGGAAACAAAAGGAGATAAAGTCTCATTCTCTGAGATATTTCATTAGTATTCGGATTTATACTTCACCCTGTTCCGGAAAGCATTTGAGACAGCTCACTATTATCATAAAGTACGGGTATTTGTTTCAAGTAAGAGAAACAGTAGAAATCATGAAAAATGAGCGTCAGAAAAGCAAGCTGAAATTTGTGTACTTTTATTAAGCAACCACAGCCACAGAAGTACCATGTCACCAACGGTGACACATCCCAGTATTGTATATTGTGAGCATCTCTTTCTTCAAAGCCCATGGGTTATCTGAGGTCCCTCTGTCTTTGGGCTCTGGAGGCACTGTGGAGACTGTGCCACACGTCTTTCACTCTCCTTCTGGGACCAGGGGCCAACTTGGGAGTATTCTCCTCATGGTGACGAGGGAGGCGCAGGAGACAGAAAAATCTGCAGGATTGGTGCCACCCCCCCATCTCCATGGAACTATATTCCATAAGGAGATTTCCATGGAAGTATATGCTGTACATTGAACGCGGTCCTCCACACCCACCCTTCCCCTCCTACAAGTCTCCTTATCCTCCTACACAGCTTTATTTCTAATTTCATTGAATCTATACGGAACCCAAGAAACACAAATGCACATGATATTTGTCTTTCTATGACTGGATTTACTAGTTTGGTATGATTGCCTCCGGTTTTACCATAGGCCCTGAACTAGTAACTACTGCTTCTGTTTTCCAATCTCATGTCACTCATCACGGACAAACCATAAACCAAAACCACACAAGGATTCTAGGAAACGTGGTTCCCACCCAGGACACACAGAGGGTGTGGTAGTGGTGGTAATGGTGTTGGCGATGGTTAGGCATGGTAGTGGAGGCGATGGATGGTGGCGTGATGATTATGACAGTGGTGGTGGTAGAGACAATGGTGACGGTGATGGCAATGATGGTGGTAGTGATGACAATGGCAGTGGTGATGACAGCAGTTCTGATGGTACTGGAGGGGAAGTTGACAGTGACTGTAATGGTACGGTGATGTCAGCAATAGTAGTAATAGTTCTGGAGGTGACGGTGATTTAGGTAGTGAAGGTGACAGTAATGGTGGTGGTGGAAATGAGAGGTGGGCCTGATGGTGATGATGATGATTATGGTGGTGGTGATGACGGAGGGGATAATGACAGCGATGATAATGATTACGATGGTGGTGGCAGTGATGATGATGGAGGGACAATGACAGCGATAGTGATGGTTACGATGGTGGTGGTAACAATGGTGGTCATGAGGATGCTGGAGGTGATGATGATGGTGGAGGTGATGATAACGACTGTGATAGTAGTGGCAGTAATGGAGGTGATGGTGGCGATGGGGATAGCGATGGCCATAGAGGTGATAATAATGGTTATGAAGGAGGTGGTGGTGCCGATGGTCATCACGGTGGTGGTGACATCCACAGTCATAACCAAAGTTAGGGCGGTGGCAATGATAAAGTGACAGTGTTGGGGTAGTATTCACGGCAGTGGCTGCTGTGGTGCTAATACAGATGTAAGGAAATACAAAGACCTCTTTTAATCCATTGGTTACATAATCAGGCTGAATTCTATAAATAAACCAAGTACTACTTTTATGGGCACTCTGTAGTAGTTATAAGTGGTCACCTTGCCTATAAACAATGCTTTGTATTCCTTACAGCACATATGCTGACTAGTTCCTGCCACCTAGACATAAACTTGAGTGAGTTGGGAAGAGGGAGCCGCAAATGAAGAATGTCTCCATCAGATTGACCTCTGTGGGGCATTGCCTTGATTAACGATTGAGGTGGGAAGACGCCGTCCACCTTGGGCAGTACTACCCTGGTCCTGGGTGGCGTAAGAACCCACATTGAGCAAGTCACAGAGAGCAAGCCAGTAAGCAACGTCCCTGCATGGTCCCTGCTTCAGTGTCTGCACTGAGTTCCTGCCCTGACTCTCTCCATGCTAGATTGTAAGCTGTAAGCCAAATAAGCCCGTTCTACGCCAGGTTGCTTCTGGTTATAGTGTTCATCGCACCAACAGAGAAGCAAGCCAGGTACGCTACCTCTCCCCAGAGCCCCCAACACAGCATTGTGTAATATCGGTGATGGAGAGCCTCGACTCCTTGTCTCTCATCCTGCTGTATTTCTTTCTTGCTACCCTTAGCAGGGATGTTTACTTCCTTACAAATCAATCACTTTACTGTTCATTTCCTAACCTTAGCATCTTATTTACTTATTTCTGTCTCATCAATGTTATTTTCTTTTTAGTGCCCTGCTATATAATCTTTTCTTTTTTATTTGGCAATGACAGAATTGGGGTTAAAAATCGATCTCCCCAGACATCTGTGACATTAACTTGGTAGCATCTTCCTTCTTTACGATGCTCTGGGTAATCTGGAATAACTTTGAAGTCTCGCAGGCAGTTGCAGAGTGTTTCCATTCTATTTGTTATATCCAAGTAATTGGGTTATCTTTTCTGAGTGCCTGCTATAATTTTGAATTTGAGAGTATTGTGTCAGCAAATAACAATTTTTTCTTTGGGAGAGCATAAAACCAAATTTTATAAATGTTCCATGCACACCCAAAAAACCTGTCCCAACAGGCAAATTTGATTTCTGTGAGCCTTACTGTCATGGTGTAGGCAGAGTAATGGCCCCAAGGATATCTAGGTCCTGATCCTTAAGGACTTTATTCTTTTATTATGACTTTATACAGAAAAAGAGAGATTGAGAGATACGGAGATGGGGAGGTGACCCCAAATGACACACTGTTGCCTTCTAAGAGGAAGGAGGGTTGAGATGTGCCATGAGAGATGACACAGTGTGACTTCTGTGTAGCAGGATCTCTGCAGCAGGCTGGTAGAGAAGGTAGTCAGAGCTAAGTCAGCGAGGACTGCAACTCTGCGCATGGAAAGGCAAGGCAGAGCTCTGTCCAGAGAGTCAGAGGAGCCTGGCTTTGTGGGGACCTGGCTTCTGGCTCAGGGAAACTGAGCACAGCTTCTGAAGTCCAACCCTGAGAAAATGAGTATGTGTTCTTGGAGCCACAAAACTTGCTGAAGTATGTCACAATAGTCACATGCAACTAATACAGCCACTTAGGGTCCATATGTCATAGAATAATGTGACTAGTGGGTTGCTCGCACTGATTGTGTATGTGTGTGCACGTACATGCATATGTGTGTGAATATTTATTTATGTGTGAGTTCAGGCACCAGCTTCCCATGGTACATGCAGGGAGGTCAGAGGACAGCCTTGGATATCACTCCTTCTGCCTTGCTTGTCTCCTGCCCACTACACCTGACAGGCTACTGAGGATTCTCTTGTTCCAACCTCTCACCTCTCTGCAGGAGCACAGGGACTATAGATGCATGCTCCAGTGCCTGGCTTTATATGGATCCTGGGGATTCGAACTTGGGACCTCATACTTACATTGGAAGCTTTTACCTATTGAGTCACCCCAGCATCTACCTTAGTACCCACCCCAGAACTCACCCCAGCATCTACCCCAGCACCCACCCCAGCATCTACCCCAGCACCCACCCCAGAGCCCACTGAAAACATTGTTGTTCATGTCTCTTCCTACTCTTTGAAATACAAATTCATGAACACAAAGATTGTGTTGATCAACATGTGACAGTTACTGACTCCTCTCCCCACAGTTGCCTTTCGGAACCTCGGTGTCTTTCACCTCTCCTTGGGGGCACCTTGACTTGGTGTCTGTGCTGTCTGACCAGTAAAATCGATGCCCTCCTTCCTGCCCAGGGAGCTTGTCCCTCTCACCTGTACGGCCTTATTTTAGATCTCCTTTCATGTCTATTTTTAATTCCCACCCTGAGATTTTGCTCTCATGCGGGGAGTTTAGCCACTCCCCACATGTGTTATCACAGCCAAGGTGTCTGACCCCCTCTCCCTTGCTCTGTCGTGCTTCTCACATCTGCTTCCTGCAGCTCCCTTTTTCCATTTCACGTGGTGTACACTAGGGTATTTTTAAAAGCCTATGCCCATAAATACCTATAATCCTTTTAGGTGTCTACTTAATTGTACATTTTTCTGTTTAAGTCAAGAACAAAGACACTTATTTTACTCCTTCTTACATAAGGCATGAAATTCTTCATACTTTAATGTACTGTTGTTATAATTATTTCTATTTTTCACTCATTCAATTTGTATTACCAACCTAGATCAATATATGATCTTTGTTCTATGCAATCATTTAAATTAAAAACTGTTGAGATTTTGTTGTTGTTGATTGTGGTAATTTTTTCCATACTCGTTGTTTATTTTACAGGTATTCATGGAGGAGCTAATGTAAGCCAGACACAGAAATGGGACCTAGTAACAGAGCAGTGGCTAGGACCGTGTGGCATTGTCCAGTTCTCCTGAGCCATGGTTCTCTGTGGTCCAGTCTGAGTACCAGCCACACTGACCTAGGCTGGGCCCTGCAGAGTCCTTCTCTTGCCCTGCGTTCCTTAGCTCATTCTTCCCTGCTGTGATGTTTGCCTTTGTCAACTTGACACAGCCTAGACTCATCTGTGAAGACATTCTCAGTGAAGGACTGTCAGCACTGAGTTGTCCTGTGGGCATGTTGGTGGGAGATTGTCTAGTCAAAGTAGTGCCCATACAAAACATGGTCTTCCCCCAGCCATGGACCTTCTGGCCATGGCAGAAGAGAACAAGCTGAAGAGTTAGATGAGTCATAGCAATCAGAGTAGGAACGTTGGTTGTGGCTTCCAGGGTAACTCATACAGGGTAGGGATGCCTGTTGTTTTCTTGTTAGGATGGACTCAAGCACAGTGAACAGAGGGTAGTCCTCCGTGTTTCTCAGTCAAACCCACAGAGTCACCCAAAACTCAAGGTCCAATCTCAGGTATTCTTTTCAAAGTAGCTAGTGTTTTCCATGTTCAGGGGTGTTTGTATGGGAAGTAGAGAAACCTGTCAAGGTCTACACTGACCAGGAATTCTATGCTGTCTTCCATCACAGGGGCACTGGAGCCTGGATGGAGCCTGCTGAGTCTCTAGGTGTGGAAGCATCAGCTTGAGACCTACACCTTCTGCCTGTGAAGCCCTCCCATGGCAAATAGTCCCATCATGTGTTCATCCCTTCACACTTTCTCCATCTAGTCTCCCTGTCTGGCTACACTGCTGCCCATTGTTAGAATGGACTAGCATCTCAGCATCTTGTGGCCACCTCCGGGAAAGTCTCAAATTGACTATGTTCAGCTAGTACCTGCTCTCCAGGCTCTGTGCTCACACAGTATTCTGGTGAGCCTGGAACAGTGGTACAATGACACCCTAGGGACTCTTGCAAGTAACCATGATTTAATCAGATTCCAGGTTCTGATAATCCTTCCAGACAATCAGTGATGTGTGTATGTTCAGGCTGCACACAGGGACTGTGAGAGCCCCCTGAGAGCCCTGTGAGACCGAAGCAAAGTGAAACACCCAATATCCATGAGTTAATGGAGCCTGTACCTGGCCATGGCAAGATATGGAGCCTTCTTTCTGAGTACAGGACACTGATGGAGCACAGCTTTTGCAGTTTAAGATCCAAGTATGTTGTTTCTGGGAAGACAATGAAGTTGCCCAGCTCTGTTAAAAGTCTTTGGAATGACATGGATTGGAAGCTGGGGCTCTATATCTGGTAGCAAAGTGAAGAGCAGTAAACAACGAGCAGGTTAATCATCCATCATGTATGCATGCCTGAGGAAGTTGGGCATGAAACCCAAGGGTCAGACTGGACTTCCTGGTCACTCACCCACAGAATAGGCTCCAGTAGGTTCCGGGACCCATCACTGCCTCTGCTTCTCGAAGGTTAAGACAGTTGGCTCCATCACAGGACTCCGGGAGGGTCAAACAAGACACCAGGCATAAGGCATTGATACAGAGGAAGAGCATCTCTCTGTTCCCTCCTCCTAACCCAGGCTGAGCCCCTCGCTCACATGCCTAACGAAGGCCCATGGCTTACCTGTCAATCAACTAGATCCGCAGCAGCTCCAGCCCTCATTTCGAAGTCTTTGAACAGGAAACCTGAGTTGAGAGACTGTTTGAATTGGCTCATGGAAGAAACAATATTTGCTCGAGGTTGGCTCCTGTGTTATGAATTTTTAACCTCACATAAATCAAAACTGCAAAAATGGACAAAGGACAAATTTCCTGTGCCAGGACTAAAATAGCAGCCGCCTGCATCTCTCAAACAATTCCAATTATGTTTCCATAACCAAACCACGCTGAGATGAATGGCTGGATTATTTTTATTTAGGTCCTGAAGTATAATGTAAAACGAATGAAAGCAGCCTGTCTTCTCACTGCTAAGGCAATGTGGCTTTTCCATCTACAAAGGCAACTCTGAGACCAGGCTGAGCAAAGGGCACCGTGTGCCCGGGAGGCTCTGCCTTCTGCACTCCTTGCTTTCCCTCAGAGATGGATTTCTAAGGTTCCTGATACTAAATGGCTGATAGAAATGCCTCATTGGAAGGCTTAAACAGGGCCACAGAGATGGCTCAGCGAGTAAGAGCACTTACCTCCCTTCCAGGGGACCCAAGTTCAGTTCCTGACACCCACATTAGGAAGGCAATGACTGACTTTATCTCTGCTCCAGGAGATCTGACACACACACCACAAACATATACACATCATTAAAAATAAAATATCCTTTAAAAAGCAAGGTTTACACAAGCACAAGCACCAAACGATCTACGAGGCCACATCTTATAACCGCAGACTCCCACCCTCCTAACAAACCTGTGCTCTAACCTCATAAACATACCTTTGGCTACGCCAAGGAGTTGAAAACTTGGAAGAACATGAAGAGGGCTAAGAGATTTGCATCCTTACAATCTCATAGAAAAGGAAGACACACGAGTGTTTGCTTGCTTGAAGGCGGGGAAAAACACAACAAGCTTCAGAGCATCAGTAGCAAATGCTATGAGCTTCTAGAAGCAGCCATAAAGGGGACACTTGGAGCTGAAGTTGAGGGGTGCTGAGGGCTGCCGAGGGTGGTCACGCCGACACAGAAGTGGTGACAGGTGTGCGGCAGAAGTGGCCAATGATCAGGAAAGTAGATTGAGGGCGGGTAGGCAAGCCTCTGAAGTCAAGGAAGATGGATTCCTTCGGCTCACACGACACTAGGGACTTTTAAGGGTGTTTAACAAAAGGATCGACACATATGAGCCCTGAGAAGGAGTCTCTCACTTGCTCACCAACCACTCACTGATTTTCTCAATAGATATTTGCTGAGATCCTCATAAAGCAGCGGGTAACAGGATCGACAGGCTCTTGTCCCCTGGACCTCACAGTCTTCTGGGGCAACGGGAATGAATAGACAATGCAGTCACGGGATTTGTGAGTGTATGTCAGGTGGGAGACAGGCATGGAGAACAGGCAGGTACGTACCAGGGTGTGACAGTCTGAATGTGAGATGTTCCTCATAGGCTCGTGCGTTTGAACTATTGATCTCCAGCAGGTGGCACTGTTTGGGGAGGTTGTGGAGCTGTTAGGAGGTAGAGCCCTGCCGGAAGAAGTGGGTCAGCAGGAGCAGATCTTGAGGCTTTATAGCCCATGCTCACTTCCTGTTTACTGTCTGCTTCCCGGTGGCAGATTCAACGTGGCCTGCTGGCCTCTTGCTGCCGTGTCTTCTCCACGGTGGTGGAATACGACAGAGTAAACCCTTTCTCCCTTCAACTCTCCTTGTCAGAAATAAGAGAAGCAATGGATACAGGTGATTGTCTGGACTTCTGGTTTCTCTAACTATCCAAGTGGCAGAGCCAGAGGTAAGGCAGTGCAGAGGAGCTGATATTTAAAGAAGGAACTGAGAGGCCAGTGAGAGCGGGAAATGGGGTGTCTGTTGCGGGGGTGGCTACCGCATGAATTGGAAATATTACAAACGCAGAAAGAACAAGGGTCTAAGGCCTCTGAGAAAATGCAGAGGTTGATGTTTCCAAGATGCTGAGGGAAGAGTGTGGCATAAAAGTGTGAGTCTGGGGGGACAGGGATCCCCAGGACCAAGCAAAGCCAGTCAGGAAGGTGCTTTATGAGGGCACAGCAAGACTTGCATCTTGTACAAGGTCACTGGCTACTGTGTGGAGGAGAGAGTTAAGTGGGTACCATGGAAACTCAGTGTAATCCAAAGGAGACTCATAGGTAGCTGTACAGAGCACTTCTGGTGACCCTGGAGCAAAAAGGCCGAGTTCAAAGCGGAGCTGATAGCTCTTGACGCACTGGGTGTTGGGGAAACAGCAATAGAAGCTCCCAGGACAGCATCATGCTCCCAGAGAAGCCACTGAGCTTTGGAGAGAGTAGCACCTCTCGGGAATGGAAAGGCCTGCACTCACTTGAATACTAAAGGGGTGGGAAAGAGGTCATGAAGTAAGCACAGCGACAGGGGACAGTGGATGCCTTCATGGAGAGGTCAAGCAATGTTTTAAACATGGGAAGATGCTACACAGAGGGAAAGGAGGGGCTGGAAAGGCTGGTGTTAGTTCCTGCTCTTCTTGTCCACTCCAGGGAGACCTCGCATCACCTGACAGGCCGTCATGAAACCCTCCAACACAGAGACTTCAGCGTGAGGGTCAGGTTCACCCAACAATGAAATGGAAGGTTATCTTATACCCTTAGGATTGGTGAATGCTCCCTGACTAGAGCTGCAGGCAATCAGGTGTGCTCTCTGCCACTGTGGCTCAGCTAGCCTGTCTGTTCTGGGGCCTTTGGACATGCCACAGCAGGATCTAATCATCCTGGCTTGATGTCAGTGCTGAGTGCTGCCTGTGGTTTCTTTGCCCCAAGATCTAGGCCAACTGTTTCCCACAAAACCTTGTTTCTGTTTTGCAGAAGGTGGGCCACAATCTGGGCTCTGAGGGTGCTGATCAATCCAGGCTCAGCATAAAATTTCAGATAAACGTTGTCTTGATTTACACACTGACACCCCATCCAGATGCAAAATACTATGGCCTTCTATTCAAATTCACTAACCTTAACTCTTCATTTCCATTCTCCAAGGCTAAAAAGTCCCGGTCTTGGTGACACGGAACCATGCCCTCTCACGATTCACCAGCCCACAGAGCGGCCTCAGAACAAGATGCCAAAATGGTTGCCAGAAATACTGCTCAGTCTTTCCGTGGCTTTGCCTTTGTTTCATTTTTCCTTTCCTTTGGCCCTCTAGTATGCCATCAAATGACGGATTCTGAAATCGCTTGGAATAACTCCTCTTTTGTGTTTGTGACATCGATTGCCCAACCTCCCTGAGTCGGATATAAGCAGGTGCGCTCAGCTTCAGCTTCCCCAGCGTCCTTCCGTGACACTAGGACTTCCCTTTGGAGACTCTACCTGAATTGTAGATTCTGTGCGTCTGTTGTCTCTGCATCCACACACCATTGTTTTTGGTTTTTTGGTTGTTTTTGTTTTTTAATATCTATGTTTCCTTTCTCCAGTGTTGGAGGTGTATCACATCTTCTTTATTTCATCCCTGTTGTAACCTGGGGCCACCTTCCCTTTCCTGGGTGTAATTCACAGGCAGCACCGTGGTTTACACGGTATGGCAGTTTGAATGAGAATGGCCCCCATTGGCTCATATATTTGAATGCTTAGACACCCGTTAGTGGGACTGTTTGGGAAGGATTAGGATTTGTGGTCTTGTTGGAGGAGTTGTGTTACTGGGGGTGAGTTTTGAGGTTTCAAAATCCCACACCAGGTCCAGCCCCCCCCCCACTTCTGTCTGTCTCTGTCTTTCCCTGCTCCCTGTGGACCGGGATGACAGGTTCTCAGCTACCATTCCAGAGCCATGACTGTCTGCTTCCCACCATGATGATCCTGAACTCACCATCTGAAACTGTAAATAAGACCTCAATTAAATACTTTATTTTAGAAGAGTTGCCTTGGACATGGTGTCTCTTCACAGTCATAGAACAGTAATTAGGACATGCCTGGTCACCTGTCCAGGGAAATGTACATTTTCCAGTCTTCTGTTATTACAAATAAGGTTGTAATAAATTGTCTTCCTGATAATTTTTTTCTCCCTAGCAACATTGCTACATTGAAGGCCTTGATGGTATTTTAGCAGAAAACAAAAGCATTGTTATGCTTTATGTATTTATCTCACCCACCCCACCCTATCACCCCCACAGTGATGTCTTAGGGGATAGGCCTTGGGTAGGTCGTGACGAGATGACAAGAGCAGAGTGTTCATGAGTGGGACTGTTCTCCTCAAGGGGGCCCTCACATCAACCCCTATCATGTCAGTTCCCAGCTAGATCCTGTCCCCTATGAACTAGGAAACAGATCCTTTAGCCTCCACAGCTATGGGAAACAATGTTCTTTTAGCTACCTGTTCTGTCGGGTTGTGCTACAGCCCACTAGGACGCCAGGCTTGGAGTCACTGACAGTCAGCCGGGGCTGAGGGACAGAGGGACAGTGCACGACAGAGAACCTGTTAGGATGGGGTAGGGGTGCTCTGAGGGGAAACAGCAGGGCAAAGGGCAGCACAGGGACATGGGGAGGGGAGGCAAGAGCACTGCTTTACATAGTGCAGGCCTCTAATAAGAGACCAATCCAACAAGAACCTGCTGGTCAATGAGGCCATAAACCACAGAGACAGACAGAGGAAGAAGAGGACACAGGCAGACAGGCAGAGAGCATGTCCTCATAGGAGCCAGGAGGCAGTGCCCCAGAGCACTCAGCATGGGAGCAAGGGGCAGAGATGTGGACCTAGATCTAAAGACTTGTCACAAGTCTCATATGGCGTGCTAAAACCAGGTGACAGTCTTTTGGAATGTCCTCAGGCCCAAGCATAACCTATAGCAGGACACACCACTCCTTTGTGTTTCTGAAACCTGGAGTCTGTCCCTACCATCTACGGCCCTGCTGCTCAACATAGGTTGGGGTACATGCCCCAAAGGACCCCTGCACAGGTCACCCTGGGAGCTCTCTAGAAGCAACAACCACACAGGCCTTGAGCTCAGTCCCTCTCTGCCCACTGTGCCTCCCTCTCTCCTGTGGACTGCAGCTTCTGGAGTAGTGACCTTGGCTCGGGCCTCACATTCCTTTAGGTGATTCAAAGTAGTTACCCACCAGCTCCTCAGCCTCATCCTGGCTGTGCAACTGGCCCCACACTAGTGGCCATGCAAGTCTTTTCTCTGGCACCTGCCCACTCGTGGTACCACAGTTCGTGTCTGTGGCTTAGAGAAGACATTGTGGACAATGAGGTACTTCATTGAAAAAATTAGCCAAGGGGAAAAGCTCAAACAAATGAAAAGGCGACAGTCTGCACCTGCTTCACTGTTTAAAGGGTAGAGGGTCTCAGCAGTTCCTGGCTCATACATGAATTAAATGCTGACTGCTCGCACATGCTGTATGCAGAGGCAGTCAAAGGCAGTCATTCTTATTATCTCGACCATCACGCCGCAGTCTTTTTGACCTGCTATAATGGTGGCTTAGAAACATCCTACATTTACTTCCTACAGTCCTGGAGGCTGTAATGAAGGAGGTGTAGTTGGAGTCTGGGGAGGGTTCACTTCCCGGTTCACAGAGGAGGCTTCCGGTTCACAGTGTGTTCAGATGACTAGAGATGGAAACTCCAGTCTCCTCGGAGGACTTTCAGCCTCCAGGACTTAACACTTCTCCAAGGCCAGACCTCCTAATATCATTATCACTCTGCATGTCCTTGTCATTTCGTAAGCTCCTAAAGTGATTTTGGGGGTTGTCCCTTGGGTGAGGCTAACCAGCACTTAGGAGACCGTGGGCTTTGTTCTCATACTGGTTCTTCTCACTCAGCACAGATGCAGTAAACACCAGGGCTGTATCCAGACCCAGCTGGGAGGAAGGGAAGGAATTCTGCAGACAGGGGAGGAGGGATGACAGACAGAGGTGGTGTGTGAAGAGGCGGGAGAAGCTGGTTATCTCCAGGCCTGGGGTGGCAAGGCCTGAGGGAGAGAGGGCTGGGTTTGTTCAGTCTCCTCTCTATGTGGGTGGTGAGGGCAGCTGCAACCCTGAGGCCTGCATGTGGGTGGCTCCTGGCTTCAAGGAGAAAAAGTTGCCCCACAAGAAAGGGAGGAGGGGAGGGAGAAAAGGGAAGCTGGGAAAGGCCGGGGTTGGAAGAAGGCGAGAGGCCTGGTGAGGTTGCCTCCATGACCTGAGAACACCAGGCTCTGTCAGCTCCCTTTCTGCCGACGCTGAGATAGATGCTTTCAGAATAGTCTCTTGCCTTCTCCCCTCACGGCCTGACCAGCCTCACACTGGAGGTGAAGGATTACCCTAGCACCCGGTAGGAACAATGATAATGAACGACGGGACTGGAGAGATAGCTCAGTCAACAGAGCATGAGTTTGATTCCGAGAAACTATGACAAAAAGCCAGGCATGGTGGCACGTGCTTGTAGTACCACCACTGGGGAGGTTGACACAGGAGGATCCCTGGGGCCTGCTGGCTCCCTCGCCCAGCCTGCTCAGCAAAATTCAGGTGAGTGAGAGATTCTTATCTCAGAAAAGGTGGGTGGCACCTGCAGAATGACACCTGAGGTTGTTCTCTGGTATGCGCTGCCATGCATGTGTGGTACACATGCTCCCTTTCTCTCTCTGTCTCTGTCTCTCTGTCTCTCTGTCTCACACACACACACACACACACACACACACACACACACATACACACACACACACACGTGCAGGCTCTCCTGTTCATAGTGCTGTTGGTTTTATTGCCCTCTGTTTGAGCCAGCTAAGGAGGCCTGCTAAGTAGAGGATTGCCTGTCAGTTCACAAAATGTCATAGATGACTAGAGGGTGTCTTTGATAAGTCTGTCCCTAAAACAAATTTCATCCAATAAGTATAATCCAAAAGAATAGTAAGAAGAAAGGAATTTCTGTCTACCTCTCTTTCCTAAAGTTGTTGTTTTATTACTATTGTTAGTGTTGCATGTTAGGTTTTTGCAGATTTCATACATGTCTACAGTGTATTCTGGGTACCTTCTCCCCATTCCTATCAAGCTCCCTTCTTCCTCCCTGTCACTTTCCCAGGTTCATGACTTCTGGATTTATTGTGAGACTCCTTTGTTTACCAGAGCCATCTGTATGGCTGTCTTTGGAGCCTGGTGGGGTCACCAGTAGGAAACAGTTGAAGACAGTAACTCTCCTTTCCATGAATTTATCCCTAGGAAATAGTTCAGCAGTGAGAAGCAGGTGTGTGGGGACCCTCCTCTATCCCCCCACTATGCTGTTGATGGGCCTATTATTATGCAAACCCAGAGTGGGCATCTGGAGTTGTCCATGATGGCAATGGCTGGGTCTGTCCCAGAAGATGGCATCTCTCACCCATCTGCCCATCTTCTGGCTCTGACAGTCCCTTCCCATAGAATCACATCTGTCTCCACAGCTTTGATGGAATCTGTAGGCTCTGCCTCCATAATCGTGATTGAATGGAAATTTGATCCATCTTCAAGAAAAAAATGAGCTACTTTTTGAGAGAACATTCTGCTAAGAATCCAACTTCTGAGGGAGGAAATGGCCCGCTGCTTAGCCCCAAATGGCTTTGTCCATGATTAGATTTCAGTGTGAAAAATTGGGGCAGCCTGTTCAAGGCAAGAAGATGAAAATGGGAAATCACAATGACCTGGGTAATTATAGGTAAGTCACCAAGCACCCCTGAGCCCTGTGTCCCCATGTGGGACTAGAGGAATGCAGAGTATGTGGCTTCCTGGTGCTGACCCATTCAGATTACTCTCTCCCAAGGTCTCAGTCCACTGGGAACATGAGGGCACGACAGAGCAGTGCCAGCCCTGTTCCCACATCCCATGCATGTGCCATCCTGGCTCTGTGGAGTCACATATGACCCTGTCCCTGGTGAAGTAACACCATTCTCGCCACGCCTTCCTGTCTTCCTCTTTGCCTTCTCTTTCTTAACTCTGAGGATCACAAGAGTCAGTGGCAAAGAATGAAACAACAACCAAGTTGCTTTGTCCCTTGTTGGTTGCAAGCTCCAGTGGCAAAGGGCTGGGGCAGTCTGCTGAGGCTTGAGTTTGGGATGCTACTCCTAGGCTTACGTATTTGAACACTTGATTGCTAGCCGGCGACCCTGTTTGGGGAAGTTGTGAAGCCTTTAGGAACCAGAACCTCCAAAAGGAAGTGGGTCCCTGAAGGCGGGGCTTGAGTTTTTATAGGCAGTCCTATCTCCTGCCACTCTCTGCTTCCTGATCACAGATGCCTTGTGATCAACCAGCCACCTGTTCTGCCACCACACCCCCCCTGCCTGCTACCGTGCTGTCCCTCCATGATGGACTGTGTCCCTTGGAAACCGTGAGCCAAATGAACCCTTCCTAAGTTGCTTTTGTCAGGGTATTTTAACATGGACATGAGGAAGGGACTATGACGTAGTTGCACTCCCTGGTGTGTCCCCACACTTAGCTCTGTGCACCTCACAAAGAGAAGTCACACACTGAACAAACACTGCACATAAGTGCTCATATTTGCATGTACATCTGAGTGAATCTTGGAGGGGCATGTAGCTGGACAGCCGCACACAGCCCATCATTCTCCTCTGTGTCCCTGGGCTCTACTGATAAGGAATATTCAGGAATCCCTCACCCCCTCCTCCCCTTCTGTCTGCTCCAAATACAGACATGCTCCTTAGGAAGAAAGAGAAGTGTAAGTGAGAGGCACTTGTTTTTTGGGTTTTTCATTTTGCTTGTGTTTGCTGACAAATCCAACATGTCTGAACATGTCAAGAACTTCAGTCTTCTAGGGGAAGGGACTCTTTTGTTCACCATGTCCATGCTCGCCATGATGGTATTTCCTGTGCCTGCACCAGCAGATCTTTCTCCAGGGGTGTGGACATGTCACCCAACTTTCCGTGGGCATTGGGCTCTTCCTACAGCTGATGGGGCAGTCCCCCACAAACATTCTCATCATTACATGCATTACTTCCTGTCAGTCACCTACTCACGTGATTGATTGCCCACGTGAAAGGGTGTGGCAGACATCGCTGGGACCCTAAGTGGGGTGAAGGTAGGTCCACCAAAGCAAATTGAACAAAGAGGGAAAGGGAAGAGAAGAAAAGAAGAGATGGGGAGGAGGGGAAGGAGGAGGGAAAGGAAGAAGGGGACAAGATGGAAGGAGAGAAGAGGGAGAAGGGGGAGGAAGGAACTGGAGGGGGGGGAAACGGAAGAGTGGGAGAGGACGGCGAGGAAACCAGTTAGCATACTCATGAGCGCACATACTCATCTTACTTTGTAAAGCAGACATTTCAAAGCTGCTGTCGTCACAGTGATGAAATGTACGTTATATTATTTTCAACTACAGCCACGATGCTGGATAAATTTCAAAAGAAAAAGTAATTCCTCCCATTTAACTGAATCTCTGTGCCCTTTGACCAAGGTCTTCCCATACCCAACCCCCAGCCTGGGGTGATCGCCCTTCTGCTCTCAGCTCTACTGAGGTCGACTGTTTTAGGTTCCACACTCAAGTGAGCACCGGCAGTATTTGTCCTTTCTTGTCTTTAAATGTTTTCCACCTCCACTGCATAGTTACCACTGTCAAGACTGTTCCTTTTGTAGCTGAATAGTGTCTCCCTGTTCTGTGTGCAGCCACATTTTCGTCATCCATCCCTCCCTCCTTAGGTGACATCCATAGCTTGCCGCTGTGACTGTCTCTCCTGTTTCAGTTCTGATGCAGATATGCCCAAACTACACTTGTAGAGGCTTAGAATCATGCTGTGTGTGCATGCATGTGTACATGTGTGTGCTTAGGTATATGTGAACACCTGTCCATGTATCCCATAACTGTAATGTTTCAGCAAGCACAATCTTGTGTTCCTCTGTGCCTTAAAAACATTCTGAATAGTTGTGTGTGCTAAATCTTGAATTTGCTGCCGCTGTGACTCATTCCTCCTTATGAGGCATTTGGGAACTTTGCATATTTTTCCATCTTAAGTAAGCTGCCAGGAATGTCTTTCCAGATCAACCTTTGTTATTCAACTTGGAATGAAGTCATTGGGTCAGAGGGCATTTACAATTTAAGCCATACTGTGCTTAGAGTGAGCCGCTCAAGCACAATAGGTTATTTCCAAGAGATGCAAATCCAATTGTCTTTGGGGGGCTGGAAAACGTCTCCCAGGGGTGACCATAGGAGGTGGCTGTGTCTACGGCACTTATTCATCTACACAGAGGTGCACACACCTTTTAAATGTCTCCTTTAAAACAGCCTGAGCACCTTAGCCATCCCCACCCTCCACTCCTCCTCCACTGACTGGAACTACTGTTGGGTTCAGCAGAAATGCCAGCCATGAGCTGATCCAGAGGCAGCACTCAACCTCCAGGCAGCACACAGCTGACCACAGGCTACAGCAACCAGAAAAGAAATGAGTACAAAGACAGATAGGAGAATGTCACAAAGGATGACGTGGAGAATGACAAGCTCAGTCCAGGCATTAAGCTTCCAGTCCTATACACCAGGCACTTTATCAACAGCAGAGTTCTGGCCTCCTTTGGCCCTGAATGTAAAAATTATTGCGATCCATCTTCACAATAAACTCCTGCAGAAGAGAAGTGTGAGTCACCTTCTCTCCACCACCCCAGCACTGTCCCTATGTCCTCTCCACAGAGGGTTCTGCTTACCCTTGTATTACAGCCCTGGCGTCTTTCTTCCATCTGAAGCACCAGTCTGGACTCTTTCTGTTGGCCACACCATGCACCAGTCCTCAAGGCCTGCAACACTTCCTATGATGTAACACGTCGCCAGAGTCTTCCAAGTAGTCATGCTCGCTTACATGTTCCCATGGTGCTGAGCACACACCTGTTGTGCAGTTATCATGACAGTACGTGTGGAGAGTGGCTTTACACATATTCAGAGTATCTCCAGGTACAAGCCGATTGAGGTGGAATATGCCTCACTCATGCCCCATACTAATACTACCCGAGTGAGTAAGTTATCCAGTGACAGCTAATTGGACATGCACATACGTGTGTGCTCACCTGAGTACATGCATAGACATGGCACTCCCTCAAACAATATTTTCCTGAGCTACTCATGGAGAATGGGCTGCTCAGGGTGATTTTCCAAAAATTAACTCTTGCCTGAACCCAGCTCTGCCTCATCACATCAGGATCAGAGTGGAAACCTGTGTCTGTGACGCTAAGGAAGACCAATGACTTCTAAGAAGCCTAAAGACACAGCCCCAGGCTCATATTCCTTCCTGACTGTTGGCAGATGGAACCAAGGAAAAGTCTGAGACCACAGATCAGCCACCACAGCTGCTATGAAATGTCACCTACATACCATCAGGACCTCTGACCTGGGAGATTTGTTTAAACTTAACCTCTTTCTCCTGTTCCTAAAGCCTATGGATAGGTACTGATAGACACTGAGCCCAGGATTCCCTTCTACACCACTTCCCATAGGACAGTCACTGCATCAAGACATCAGAGACTTTTGTCAAGTCAACACAGAAGCTTTCTGTGTTATGGCCACCATCTCACAGCTCAGCTGTGAGCTACCCTGATGGCCATCCTGCGTGTTGTTTCCTCTCTGAATTTTTTCTTGTGGTGTGGTCAAGACACGGCCCTCTTGATTCTGACCCATGGTTTAGCCTCTTCTTAGCTCTCTGAGGGCTTTAGCTGCTAACTGTATCAGCAGAATGTCTCTGAAGACAGGAAGCACTCAGCCTCTCCAGATAACCACAGGAAGTCACTAGATGTGAGTAAGGATGGGGTTCAGGACATGGCAGGATTCTGGGTCCTGCAAGAACAGGGTTGGCTCCCAGAGTGAGAGAGCATCATCTCCCAAGAGTTTTGTAGCACACTTTCTTTTTCTACCCTGAACATGGTTGGATAAATGTGACAACTCAGAGAGAGAACAATGTTCTCAGGGCAGCACAAGCAGTGCTTGATGGAAGAGTGGTCCTCAGACTTTAGAGCACAGTAAAACAAGTTTAATAAGGTGTCTGGCTCAAAACAAATCAATAGCTTTGCTTTGTACCAACACTGACCTGGAGGAAAATGTCACAGGAGGAGAATTCCATGCCCCAACCCAACAACCAAGACAATAATATCCAGGGCCATTTCCCAGGAGGTATGTGAACTCCTTGATGAGCTCTGCACAGCCTAAGAGGTCAGAGAAGACGTATCTTGTTCCTTAAGAACAACAGACATTAAAGTTCCCATGGCCCAGATGTGTCTGTGTTCCCTGTACCAAATCCAGGTCTCATTGTGCTCAGCTGCTCTGGTGTCTGTGTTCCCGTGCCATGGGACTGTGTCCCATCCCTGCTGTGTTCTCATAGACATCCAAGTTTCTGGAACCCAGCAGGGTCTACAAATATTGTCTGAGTTAATGGGTGAAGATGATTAAGATGAGGATGAATCTATGCTGACAATAATTGGACCTCCAGGAAATCCGAGGTTAAAGCTATGGAATGCAAAGAATGGTTTCGAACCCCAGTGGCTCTGAGTGTTTAAATCTTTATACTCAGCCATTGTTCCTGCCCTGGGGTAGAAAGAAGTGGCAGCGAATGCTTCGAAGATTGCTGTGATGATAGAAGGCTCCTCTGACTTTTCTTTAAAGTGGTGCTAGGGTGAATGGGGCTCTTCACAATGTTCTAGAGGCTTCCTCCAGGCATGGTAATGCATCCTGAACTGCAGTGTCGATTAATTGACAATGTAGTGAAAGAGACACTTTTTATCTGAAGCTAAAACAACTCAATGACAGCAGCTCTTCCGGCCTTCTTAGGTTGCTGGAGTCGCAGTGTGATCCCACAGCCCTTCTGGATTAGGAAAGAAGCAGCTACTCAGATTAGAAGCCCCACCACTCAGAGAAGCCCAGAATGTAGTGGGGAGTGAGAAACACACACACAGAGAAAGACAGACAGACAAAGGCACACACACACACACACACACACACACACACACACACACACAGTCAGAGAGACACAGACACAGACAGACAAACAGATGGACAGGCAGACAGACATAGAGTTTTGCATGTACAAAGGGGAGCTCTGAAGCAAATCAGATGATGGGCACAGGAGTCAGGAGGTGGTTGATGAGTTTAGGATCCAGAAGTTGGAGGGCTCCATTAAGTGGATACTGAGTTGTGTCACACGGGAGAAGGGGACCTCCACACGCAGTTCTGAGCAGAGGGTGGGAAGCAGCTGTGGGGGAGGTTTGGGGTTCTGCGGAAAGTCAATTGTGATATGAAGAGATCTCCAGGAGACTTGAGGAGGGCTTGAAACAAGAGGACATCTTGGTGAACCCTGTAAGGAGGTCCCAAGAGGGTGCATCTGATGCGGAGGCCACCCGAACCAGTAGGACAGACCACCCCTGTTGCTCAGAAGCCTGAAGCATGTGACTTGGAACTAACTCATCCACAAGTCAACTAAAAACATGCAAGGAAGGAATATAAATGCTGAATCAGGAAATGTGGCTGTGTGAGCAATGAGGAGAAGGTTTGAGGGAGAGCATGGCCATGCCCTCGGCTGGGCTTGTCAGGACTCTGGAGGGCAAATCTGTAAGCAAAAGACAGAGATAACTTGTTCTCATATACAACAATTAGACCACATTGATTGAACGAGAAAGGGACTTTCTCAGTAACACAAGCCCCCTTGTCACCCACAGTGGAAGTGGAGGCAGGGAAGGTGAGAGTCCATTACAGGAGCCAGTGTCCATGCACGGGTAAGATGCCCTTAGCTTTGTGACGAGCGATGTTAATTGTCAACTCAATGAGCTCTGGAATCACCTGGGGTGTGGGACTCTGAGTATGCTTGTAGGGGATCATCCAGGCCAGCGTTCTCAACCTGTGGGGGTTAAATGACCCTTTCATAGGGGTCGCATACCAAATATTTACATTATGATGCATAGCAGTAACAAAATTAGTTATGAAGTAGCAATGAAAATAATTTTATGGTTGGGGTTCACTACACCACGTGTCACAGTATTAGGAAGGTTGAGAACCACTGCTCTAGACAATGTTAACTGAGGTGAGAAGACCCGTCTTAGATGTAGGCAGAGCCACCCCCTGACAGGACTCCAGGGCTGTATAAAATGGAGGATCTGGTTGAGTGCAAGCAGTAACACTTTCTCTCTTGACTGGATATGATGTAACCAGCTGCCTCACACTGCTGCTCCGCAAATTCTCCGCTAAAAATAAACCCTTTCTTTCTAAGTTGCTTCAGTCAGGGCACTTTCTCACAGCAACAGACACGAAACCAAGGCAGCCCTATTCTTCCCATTACCAGGACCTCTCCCCGCCTCGCAAGCTGATGAAACAACCACGGAGTCTATAAAGGGCCCTGAGCAGCCTGCTTCAGCGTGAAAGTGGTGCTCAAAGGATCCAAAGCCAGGGAGAAATGAGAAACCTAATAGGATTTGGAAGTTCTGAGGAGCACCCGAGTGGTAATATTTAGGACTTCGCTAAACGGAATTTTCTGGCTCCTTGGATTCAGTCATGCAGGCAGAGCGTGGCTTATGCAGTTAAGCACTCCTTAAGTGGGTCTGAAAAGACTCTTGACTTAGAGTTTACTGATTTAAGAGACATTGAAGTGTACTGTCAACACGAGGCTGCGTCGAGTGAGGATGGTGTCCAAAAGATAGAGAGAAAATCTTAGCTGCTATTGCTCTTCCTGTGACACCCAAAGTGGCGCGGATGTTTCTATTATCGTGAAAGTGGGGAGCTAAAATGCTCTCAAGCACAAACTACCAAGTTTAGAGGGGTGCTGATCGATAAAACTGGGGTGCTACGGACACATTCTGCTAAGCCAGTCACTGCTCAGGACAGGGTGGAGATGACAGCCATGATGGATGCCACATCTCTGAACACAGCGTCTTGGTGGAGAGTGGCCTGAAGCCCACTGCCCAGTTTGACACTGTCAGCCGGATCCACTATGGCTCCCAACACAGACATTAGAGGAATAGAGGACGCCACAGACACATGTCTTCCATCTACAGTAAAACCACCTTCTTCTCCAGTCCCACAGCTTCAGGAAGCAAATGGGAGCTTCTGGAAAAGAACCTTGTGTCCCTCGGAGTGTGGTTCTAGAGACAGGAATACAGGATCATTCTTTTTAAATTAAACACACATGCACATGAATACATATGCGTGTATACACACTCAGTGAAAGTTTAGATGTCAGGGAGGCTAAAATAACAGACAGACAACAAACTTGGGGTGGTTAGCCTAGAGACTCGAAGGACAGAGGGTCATATTTCTGTTTGTTTCTCCTCCCTCCCCCTCTCTGTCCCTCTCTGTCCCTTTCTCCTCCTTGCTCTGTGTTTCTGACTCTCCCTCCCTCCTTTTCTGCCCCCTTTTCTTTCTCATGCGTACACACATGAACTCCTAACATACTCATGGACACCAGCTTGACTCGAAAAGTGCACCACAGTCCACATACAAAATACAGCTGAGCTAGAGATGCAAAGTTCCTGCTGCTGCTCTCTTTCGGGACACGGACACAAACGACACAGGAAGCACAGGCCTTACACTCACCCCACAGCTGGCTGCCCCCCAACATGGTGTCCACAAGCCTCAAGTGCCTGCTCAGACTGCGGCATGCATGTGAGGTGTGCTGGGGTGGAAAATCCAGTTAGCAGCGGCTCATATTTGTTATATAGCGAAATAGCGATATTCTGAATGAACTATAATGTGCTACTCAGGCTAAACAAGTCTATCCCGTTTCCCCAGGTGTCCATCGTAATACTCACAATCACACATACGGCCCACGTTCTGTTCCGGTTGGAGGTGTCTAGAAACATTCGGTCCTTTGTGTTGAGACTTCCCTAACTGAGCCAAGTGTGTTTTGTAGGTTTGAGGTCCTCGGAAAGCAGAGCAGGACGAAATCAGCCACCAGCACAGCCACTGGAGGCTCAGTGTGTTTGGTTAGATGATGGGAGTGCACATCCCTTTCCACGGTTCCTTTGTTTCTTAGACACCTCAAGCTGTGACCTAAAGGAAATGGTGAACAATCATTACTCGTTTCCAAGGCGATGGCAACACGTAAGCGTACAGTCCTTTGAGTGGCAGAGCCGTAAACCCGGAAGCCATCAAATCTCTCTATCCTATAACGTGCAAGGATGACTGAAGGTAATGTATTTGCCAACGCCACAGGGCCGTGGGCTCAGACTGTGGGTGCAGCCGCATGTAGCCAGCCGCCTCTCAGATACATCAGCCGGCTGAAGAATCCGCACAGCATTCCCATTTGACACAAGCCCATTTTCCACATGTGACCCATTTTTCTGCGGGAAGTCAATTTAGGGAAGGAAGGCAATGAAAGCCTGGGCTGGGAAATTCATTGCCTTTCACTCAGAATGCTTCAAGTGGGACACGGCTGTGGAAACGCAGTCTTGCTTCTCACAATGCAGGAAGCACCAGGACTGGGGCTGTTCACCTGGCTGTTCACCTGGCCGACGGGAAGACTGGAGAGATGCCGTTTTCAGCGGGAGCTTGTCCTGAAAAGCCTGTGACCTACTGGTTTCTGACTCAGTTATGTAACAGGGCATCCAAAGACACTTAAGAAAGGGCTTGCAAACACAAGCTGTGGCATGCCCTGCCTATGTCCCTCCTGGGACTACCACTCTGGCAGTTTGTTGGGGCCTCAGCAATTCATCTGTCCTCATCTGCTGCCTCCTTCTCTCCTCACAGCTCGCAGCCTCACAACATTGCTGTTTTTGGAGGAGAGGGAACGGCCCTGCCCTTGAGCCTACGGCAGCCGGTTCTCCACCTTCCTAGAGCCTCTTCTCTGAGGTTCCTTCTCTCACCCCAGCAGTGCCTTCTTGATCAAGGCCTAAATTAATACATCGTTGTCCTACCCCCAGTCTGACTTGAAGTTATTAGCACATCCTACTTTCTTTTCGTACAGAATTCTAGACAAAAATCACTTTTCATATGCTTAGCAGTTTATTGTCTGTGTATAAGGGAAATGAAGTGTGTGTGTGTGTGTGAGTGTGTGTGTGTGAGTGTGTGACTGTGTGTGAGTGTGTGTGTGTAACATACACATACTGAGAAAGCTGGGAGAAGAGAGATTAATATTTAGTATCTAAGCAAAGATGTTATACGTAGGATTCCCAAATTCACATAGGGAAGTCCTAATTTCTAGTACCCCAGAATGCATGGCCTTGCTTGGAAAAAGGGTTGCTTCAGATGTAACTCCTGGAGTGGATCCTTCTGGATATGGCTGACGTCCTTATAAGAAAGGGAAAATTGGGAGAGGATACGCTCGATGTTCAAATCACACTTGTATGAATAAAGTTTTTAAATTTAACAACGGAAATCTGGACACAGGCCAAAGTGCCATATGGAGACAAAGAGAGCTGATGAAGGCAAAGATTGGATGATGTGTCTGTAAACCAAGGGATGCTTTGGGTCACCGGCTTCCACCTGGTGTTATCTCCCTCTTGTCCCTTAGAATGAACCAGCCTGGCTTCAACACCTGAGCCCAGACATCAGCCTCCAGAACTGTTGGACAATATTTTTGATCTTGAGGCCTCCCAGCTGTGGGATAGGACTACATCAACCCTGGGAAACTCTTATGAGAAACCCAGTGAGATTCAGGTAACAAAGTCAATGCTTCGTTGTGGCCTGGAGATGCAGTACACTTTCCCTTCTGTCTCCCCTATGCTCCCAGTATGCAGCTAGAAACAGCTCATCACCATTGCTCCAAAGCAGCCAAGCATGGCTGAAACCCTGGGGTAGGCTATGCTGCTGACAGGCCAGCTCCTCCCAATGCCCCAGACAGCTGCCCGAAGTCAGAAGAGCCTGCTCCCTGCACAGTTCACCAAAGGGCACTCCCCAGACTCCTGGGGGTTCCAGAGAGCAAGAATGATGTCATTCAACTTCCCTTTTTAATGTGTGAATGCTTGTATGATGTTGCCAAAGTGACAATGGGAATTTTCCAGAAATAGAGGAACCAGAGGCAACCATTTTGTTCATCCCCAGCAGATATTCCTGAGTGTATCAGGAAGGCAACCAGTGTCACCAAGAAGATCCTCGAGGTCACTGGAGGACCATTATTCATTTTATTGAATCTTGAGTTGTCAGGTCACAGCTTCCCAGTGTTCTCTGCGGCACACACAGTGAGATGGAGGTTAAAGCACTGAGGGCCAGCTGGGATTCCACTCTGGCTCAAGAAAAGCAATTGCACGATTCGTTTTAAACCACAAGCAAAATGGCCTCTTTTTTCTCTTTTCTTCCTTTCTTAACCCTTTTTCCACAGGACAGTGTCATTACTTGAAAGAGGAACTGACATAGCCAGTGTTCTCCCCCCCTTATTTTAAATTTACATTAGAAACAAGCTTGTTTTACATGTTAATCCCAGTTCCCTCTCCCTCCTCTCCTTCCCTGGCTCCTACCAACCTCCTATCCTATCCCCTTTCTGCTCCCTAGGGAAGGTGAGGTCTTCCATGGGGGATCTTCAAAGTCTGTCACATCATTTGGAGCAGGGCCTAGGCCCTCCCCTGTGTGTCTAGGCTGAAAGAGTATCCCTCTATGTGGAATGGGCTGATACATGCATGCACTGGACGAGACGGTGAGAGCCCAGGCCTCCTAACTGACACCCATGTTCAGGCAGTCTGGATTGGTCCTATGCTGGTTTCCCAGCTATCAGTCTGGGGTCCATGAGCTCCCCCTTTGTTCAGGTCAGCTGCTTCTGTGGGTTTCTCCAGCCTGGTCTTGACCCCTTTGCTCATCACTCCTCCCTCTCTGAAACTGGATTCCAGCAGTTCAACTCAGTAGTTAGCTGTGGGTGTCTGCTTCTGCTTCCATAAGCTACTGAATGAAAGCTCTAGGATGGCATATAAGGAAGTCGTCAATCTCATTATCAGAGAAGGGCATTTAAGGTAGCCTCTCCACTATTGCTTAGAGTGTTAGTTGGGGTCAGCCTTTTAGATCTCTGGATATTTCCCTAGTGCCAGATTTCTCTTTAAATCTATAATGGCTCCCTCTATTATGGTATCTCTCATTCTGCTCTCCTCTATTCTTACCCTGACTCAATCTTCCTGCTTCCTCATGTCCTCCTCTCCCCTCCTCTTCTCCCCTTCTCTTTCTCTTAACTCCTTCTCCCCTCCCCCATGCTCCCAATTTGGTTAGGAAATCTTGTCCCTTTGCCCTTCACTGGGGGGACCTAAAAACTTTTTTTTTTCGGGATAGAGTTTCTCTGTATTGCTTTGGAACCTGTTCTGAAACTTGCTCTGTAGACCAGGATGGCCTCGAACTCACAGAGATCTGCATGCCTCTGTCTCTTGAGTGTTGGGTTTAAAGGCGTGAGCCACTAATGCCTGGCCTACAGTCAGTGTTCTTGAAGTGTACATTAAACCTGTCTGCTCAGGGAAAAATATTCAAAGTCTATGTTGTCTAGGACGAGGTTTTATGTAATGTACAAGTCAGAATTTCAGGAAACTTGAATCTGTCACCATGAGTAGGTCACTCTGATTTGTCCATGGCAGGTGATCTGAGTGAGTAGGTGAGTATGGCTTCTAATAGCTTCTACTACTATGTAATAAGATGTGTCCACAATGGCAAGAGTTCTTTAAGTCAGTGCCTAATATTGTCTACCAGGTCTGGACATGACATAATCAGGCATGGACTGAGTTCCATTCCAAGCATTTTATTCCAGAGAGTCACGGTTTTTTTTTTAGAATAATTTATTCTTATTTTATGTGCACTGGTGTCTTGCCTGTGTATATGTCTGTGTGAGGATGTCAGATCTTGGCATTATAGACAGTTGTGAGCCGCCATGTATGTGCTGGGAATTGAATCCAGGTCCTCTGGGAGAACAGTCAGTGTTCTTAACCACTGAGCCATCTCTCGAGCCCGAGTCATGGATCTTAATATAACAATACAAAATATTGACTGCTCTGGCTTCAGGTTCCACATTGCATCCAATCTATAGGAGCCACCACTTGCTGAGTTTCTCTGTACTGAAGAAAACCATCATTATGTTCAATGCATGTGGGTGCACTCTCCAAGACACGCTCATGTGCAGCTGTCGTCACACGTGTCAGTCAAAACAACATATCAGAATGGATTGGATGCAGATACAGACACAAGAACCCAACTGCCTTTTTATGAAGCCAGACGTCAAAAAGATAGAAAAAAAATGTAATGACACCCTGGTCACCAAATTTCCATGAAAATGTTGTGAAGGCTATCATGAAACAGGCTTGTGACTGTTTCAAAGAAACCAATAAATAGGTGTAAATGATTCTCCATGTTTGACACGACCACTATCCTTATATATAACCTATATTAGCAAAGCTGGAGTCGCAGTGGTTTTCCCTGATGTAAAGGGAGCCTGAAACTAAATCAATGTTTCCTTGCAGTTTCTGGGATAAAACACTCAGACTACAAGCAGCATGGGAGTGGAAAGGTGATTTCGGTTTATATGTTACAGTTCATCATTGCGGGAAGTCAGGGCAAGAATTCAACCAGGCGCTTGTCGGGAGACCTGCCTGCTATTCCACACAGCTTTATCCACAACCAAGGAACTCACTCACAGCCAAGGAAGTACAGCAGAATGGAGAAACACTGTTCAGGCTCTTACTCAGCTCGCTTCCTTACATAGCCTAGGTCTACCCGCCCAGGGAATGGTGCCACCCATGGTGGGCTGGGTCCCCCTATGACAACAATCAAGAAAGTCTTGCACAGGCATGCCCCAGGCCAATCTGACCTTGGGAATTCATCAGTCGAGGCCTTCCTCTGATGCGATTTCTGTGTTGTGATAAGCTGACAGCTAAAACTCACTGAAATTCTGCTGAAGAATATTTATCAAAATTGAATATGTACCAGGCTATACACGAGCAAGTCTTGACAAATTATTGTTTTGAAATTGTTTAGAATATGCTCCCGTATCACAGTGGAATTAACTTTAAAATAAAATTGTATTGTTGTGTACTGTGTGTCTCTCTATGAGTGTGTGCCACCTCTGGGGGAGGAGGTACTGGTGAAGGTCAGAAAGGGGTGTCAGAACCCCTAGAACAGAAGTTATGGGCAGCTGTGAGCAGAATAGTGTGGTTTCTGAGGACAGAACTTGGGTCCCCTGGAAGAACAGTGAGTATTGCTCACCACGGAGCCATCTTTACAGCTCCCAAATCAAATTTTAAGAACCATGGCGCAGCCTCAGTGTTTGAAAATGAGCCTCTTCACTTCTGAAGACCTTATGTGTCAAGAAGAAAGGCCAGTGCAATGCAGTCCACAGTTAGAAGGAAATAACAGTGGAAACACAGAGAGACGAACTTCAGAGTGTCTAAACAAAAGCATACCTAGAGGGGAGCTTGTTGTGCTGTTTACATATGAGAGAGAAAAATACGGAAGCAGACGGGAGCCACAAAGAACGAGAACTTCAAGAAGAACGTCAGCTCCAAACAAAACAGAAGGGCAGAGGGTGATGAAGTCAGAAAAAGGGTCTAAAGGGCAACCAGTCAATGGAGGAAAAACAAAGTTGGTCCTTTGGAAAAAACTGATAAAATCAGTAAGTCCATAAAACTTTCCTGAGGAAAAATGGGGAAGGCACAAATAACTGATACAGAGAATGAAATAAATTATAATATAATATGAAGGAAATTAGCTATAAATTTTAGAAAATTCACAACTTCTCAAAGCCACAAAGAAAGAAATTGAAAATAGGTATACTTTTATACCTACTAAAGAAATTAAATCTTAGTGTCAAACACTCCCATAAGTCCAGGTCCAAATTGACTCAAACGCTTTAAGGGGTGCTAACTCTCCTTAAACTTCGTTTTCATGCAATGTAACTATCTTTCTAATTCATTTCATGAGACAGCATAACTTTATGGAAAGCTGACAAGGGCTGTACAAGAAAGAAAAATTGCCAGTCAATTTCTTTCATGAATGCAAATGAAAAATCCCAAACAAAACGCTAGCAAATTGAATTCCATCATGCATAAATAGAATAATACATTACGACCAAATCAAGTCAAGTTCAGCACTCTGAGATTGGCTTACCATTTAAAAGAATCAATGAATGGGGCCAGAGAGACAGTTCAGTGAGGGAAAGTACCTGCTGCCAAGACTGACGATCTGAGTTTGATCCCCAGGTCTAACATGATAGGAGATGAAACTTGTCTAACAGGTAAGTTTCCCTGACCTCTACAGGCATGCCATGTCACTTGGGCTCAGACATGAATACATACAAATGAATGAATGAATGAATGAATGAATGAACGAACGAACAAACGAACGAACAAATAAACAATAAAAATAAATGAAAGTGTGTGTGTGCAAGAGCGTGTGTGTATGTGCGCGTGCGCGTGAGCGCCAATGTGCGTGCTTGCACACGCATGTACACACACATTGTTATATAAAGAGAATTATGGGTTCTTGGGAGCTAGACAGATGGCTCAGCAATTAAAAGCATTGATTGCTCTCACAGAGGACCTGAATACAGTTCCCAGCATCCATGCTGTGACTCACAACTGTCTGTAGCTTCAGTTCTAGACGATCTGGACCCTCTGTTATAGCCACTCTGGACACTGCATAAATATGGCATATGCATATACATGGAGACAAAACTCTCATACACTAAGATAGAGAAATCTTTGGAAATAGAGATGGTGGTTTTGATAGGACATGTAAAGAGCTTGAAAGTCTTCAGGCTCACCGTCACAGTCTTAAGCCACCAACATCACCAAAAGTCAACACCTCTTTACTCATCATTGAATCAAGGCCCCAGGACAACCTAATGCTGGATTTTGGGATTTCGGTGTGATTGAATGTGTCTCTGCGTCTGTGTGTGTTTCTTGTGCTTTTTCTTTGGCTTTTTTTTTTAGAGTAGTTGTTTATTTTGTCCCATTTCATTTGTTTGTTTTTATTTAATTTTGTTTTTAGATGCCTGTTTGCTTTCTAATGAGAGAAAGAAAGAAAGAAAGAAAGAAAGAAAGGAAGAAAGAAAGAAAGAAAGAAAGAAAGAAAGAAAGCTTGTGGATTTTTGTTGTTTGGGAAGCTGGAAAGGACCTGAGAGGAGTTGGAGGAGGGGAAATTGTGATCCAATGCATTGTATTGAAAGACCTATTTTCAATAAAGAAAAAACAAGTATTCATTGAGAACATGAATTGCATTTTCTATATTTTCTCAGAGCTTGGACTTCTTTTCTGATGGACAGTAAATTGGAGGACAGCTGAGACATTACCATGGAGACATGGCTATAAATTTCTCCTTTATATGCGCAGGTGGCTGGGTGAAAGTGTGACCACTGACCTTGATGATGGCTCTAGCACACAAGAGCTCACCCTCTAAATCCCTGGACCAGCCTCTTGGTACAATAATTGCTCTGGGTCACACTAGGGACAGTGGCTTGGCAGGATCCCCTTCAGTTTTGGGAAGTTCTCTTTCTGGGTCGAATGCCTCCTAGTCAGCCAATTGATGATTTCACTGCTCTTGTCCTGGGGTTTCCCACCTTCGATGGTATCCAGGAGCTAAGGGCATTGTTGAAAGGCAGCTGGTCTCCATGTGTCTCTTCTCTAGCCTCAGGTCTTGTGGCTTCCTGAGCCCTGAGCCCAGTCAGTGTCTTCCTTTCTCAAAGACATACTTTGTCCTCCATAGTCACATGCCTGCTCTTGTGGTGTTATGGAAAACTCAGTGTAATCTGCAGACACAGTCAGCTTTCCATTGGCCTTGTTGTAGTACTTTACATCAATGTCAGAAATGTCAGGGCCCTAGGCAGGATTCCACTGGTCATTGCTCTTAACTTTCATGAACCTTAGTGTTTGACTGTGCTCTTTTAGAACCAGGCAAAGTGTGCCTTGCTCCGTTCCCCATTGAATCAGGAAGTATTGACTCCAACAGAGCCTTACCTTCCAAGGAACAGAACTTCCAGGAAGAAAATCCTGGCTGTTTCAAGATCTGCCCCAGATAAAGTGGTCGTCTAGACAGTTTCACATGAAGTAGCAACTTGACCTGCCATCGAAGGCTAGCCACATGATGAAGGACAGAACCTCACCAAAAGGACCAGTCAGAGGGCCTGAGGAGAAGAAGACATTCAAGTCTTCAACTCATGGGTGCCTGCACAGAATTCCAATCCCTTCATGCAAGACTCAGTCACACTCATGAGGGTGGCTGCCATGCAGATATGGTGGTGACAGACAGTCTTCCAGTCCTCTTACAATCGAGCTTGGTAACAACACTGTTGAAAGTCTTCACTCTAAATTTCCAGGTGGGGGCTTGACAGAAGATAGTATGTCTTCTGAAGGAAGGATGGACACCTCAAAAGACTATTTCTGCCATCAAAGATGAGTGTAACTGTTTTAACATTGACCTTCTTGTCCAGGCTGTGAATAAACAGAAACAGTGATGCTGGCTCACTCTCCATGGTTCCAGTGAAGAGCTCTTTTAAAGGCTAGAATAGCAATGACAAAAGAGAAACAACCTCCCAAAGGAAGTTTCTGCAACCTCCTTTCTCCAAGTGAGAAACACGGAAGAGACCTCCTCAAAGTGAGTGCCTTTGTCCCTAACTCCCTGTCATTACCTTCTGAGTCATTTGCACACCACTCCCACTGCTACCAGGTAAATTCAGTTGTCCAAGGCGATCTTTGATGCTGGGACAGTTTTTGTACAATTCCAAGTGTGCTTTGGTTGTCTGCACTACGATTGGTCATGCAACCAGCTGCTCCATGTGGCAGAGAACTATAGCTTGGAGTGGTCCATTTCACTGTTGACATGGAGCTCCTTGCTCCCCTTCTTGAAGTCACCTGCATAACGATACAGCATGCAGGATCAACAGGACCCTAGAGCCAGCTAATTCCATCAATAGTCCTTGACCAGGAGGTGGAAGACTCCAAGAGGACAAGGCCTAGTAGACTGTCAAATGTCAAACAATAGCACCTCTGCTCTCAAAACAGATTTGATTTTTAAGGTAGCATGCAAAAGTAGCATATCTTATTCACACACACACACACACACACACACACACACACACACACACACACAATTATACTCTGTCCTCCACCCCACGTCCTCAGCACCCCCTCCCCTGCTCTTCCCTCATTGGTTCCCTTCCTCCTGCCAAGAACAAACCCCCTCCTGCTTTCAGATCACATGCATTCTATTGTGCTTTCTGAATTTTCCTTCCTCTCTAATCCCTTAAGAGATCTCCTCCCTTCTCACTGACTCCTTTCAACACACACACACACACACACACACACACACACACACATCACTTAATTTTAAATCTGGGGTCTGTGTACAAGAAAAATATGTGCTTTTTATTTCTCCAAGTCTGACTTACTTCATTTAACATAATGAGTCCTAGTTGCATCCATCTTCCTATAAATGCCATGATTTCATGTTTCTCTGTGGCTGCATAAAATCCCATTGTACGCATGAGCAGTTTCTTTATCCCTTCATCTGCTGATAGGCCTCAAGTGACTTCATATCTTGGCTATGATGAATGGTTCAGTAATAAATGCACATGTGTAAGGTACATCCTACAGTGACCCAGCATTCTAAAGACACATACTCAGGAATAATGTCGCCGAATCGTACAATATCTCTACTTTTATTTTTGAGGACATCCACACCGACTTTCATACCAGCTGCAGCCATTGGCACTCCCATCACCAGTGAATAAAGACCCCCTTTCCCATATCCTCACCAGCATGTGTTGTCCTTTCCTGTCCCAATGGCAGCAAGGGGAGGTGAGATGGGAGCTCAGAGAAGCTGCCGTAGGCATTTCCCAGAAGGCTAAGGGTGTGGACTGCTTCCTCAAATATTCATTGGCCATTTGTATTTCTTCCCTGAAAACTGACTGGCCTGTGAGTTAATGGGATTTGGGGCTTAGGTGCTGTATTGTTTTTAATACTCGCTATGAAACCCTGTCTGGTGTGCACTTGGTAAGATTTTCCTCCCATTCTGCAGCTGTCTCTTCATACTCATGACTGCTCCCTCTGCTGTACAGAAACCTGTTCATTTTCTGTAATGCCCTTGTCAATGTTTGATGTCTTCTGAGCTATTTAAGCCCTTTCCAGAAAGTTCCTGTTTATGTCTATACCAGTGATGTGTTTACTCAGCACTTTCCAGTGGGGGTAGTTTCAATTTTCAGGCCTCACATTAAGGTCTTCAATGCACTTTGAATTAGTTTTTGTGCAGAGTGAGAGATGCAGAGCTAGCTTTGCTCTTTTGCATGAGGAAACCCTGTTTTCCTAGTTGTAGGGGAAAAGGTCCAGTCAAAGAAACACACCTAGAGCAGAGTCAAAGAAATACACCTAGAGCAGAGTCAAAGAAATACACTTTGGGCCTGCAACCAGAACCAAAGAAATGTACCCTGATCCTGAAACCATTGCCAAAGAAACTAACTTTGTCCCAGTGACAAAGGACCAGAGAAAGAAACACACTTTGGCCCTGAAAACAGAGCCAAATCTAATCCTAATCCTGTGCAGAAAACTAACTAATCCCTGAGCAGGATATTGAAATCTGACCAATCCCCACCCTGGAACTCCCCCCCGCCCCAAGAAGCCCTCTATAAACCCTGTGTCTGTTCAGCTTGTGGTTGTTCAGGCTGCCTGTCTGGATTCTTCCCTCGGAATAAACCTCTTGGATGAGCTCTGGGTGAAGATCCTTTGCGGGGGAGCAGAGCCAACCCTGGGCAGAGCAGAGCAAGCAGGGCTGTAACACTTTTGCTAGGGAAACCTTCCCCTGGCAGAGCTGAGTTGTTACACTCCATTCTGCACTCTCCTGGGAGCAGAGCTGAACTGTATCAACTTAGCCCAGGAACCCTCCTGCCGGAGCAAAACTGCTGCATTGGGCAAAAGTCCCCAGCTGGGAAACCCTCTCCTGCCAGAGCAGAGCTGATACACTAGGGAAACCTTTCCCTGAAGCAAGGCGGCGAGTTGCTATGCTTACTGTGACCTGTGGTATTCCTTGGCTGCCGAGTGCCAGAATGCCTTTCCATCCAAGCTATAACACTCAGTATTCTTTGGCTCCCAAGCGCCGTAATCCATCCTTGTCCATCCCATCTGATCCACCCAAATGCTTATACTGAAAGACCCCCAGAGTGGGGAGACCCTCACTCAAGTCTCGGGATAAGCCGATACCCCAATAATTCAAGAGAGACCGTTCTTGCTGTAAGCACACGAGGTTTATTCGGGGAACCAGTGCACTGGGGCCAAGCTCATGACCTCGCAGGGGCAGAGGAGTTCGACCCCCTAGTAACTGCAATCGGGGGTTTTTAAAAGGGAGAAACTGAATCGGGGAGTTAGGCAAACATCATAAAGGATGAGGAAGTTAAATGATAGCTTATGTCTTAACAGGAAGGTTATCTCAAGCAAGCATTCTTTGGGCATTGTACAGTTAAACATTGAGCAGGAATGTGGTGAGCTAGTTCCTGGGTAAAGGAGGGTTATCTTTTAAGTTTATCTTGAGGTCTCTGGTTTCTCAGGAGAGGGCAGAAGGGCAAGTCACTCTGTGATGGGGTCTAAAAATGTTGAGTTGGGATCTCTCAATACTGGCAATGTTTATTAAAGGTGCTTTTTTAAATTTTTTGCAGTATATGTTTTTGACACCTTTCAAATATTAGGTGGCTATAGCTGTATAATTTTACTCCTGACTTTTCTTTCCTAGTCCGTTGTTCTGTGTGTCTGTTTTTGTGCTAGTCTTTGTTACTATGTGCTAGTCTTTGTTACTATGGTTCTGTGGTATAATTTGAGGTTAGGATTACTCTAGCTATTCAGGGTCCTTCATAATTCCATATGCATTTTAGTATCTTTTTCTAGTTCTATACAGAATATTATTGAAAAAAGAATATGAGTGAGAAAAAATTTGACTTTTGGCAAAGCAAACTGATTCATTTTAATTTTCTAGACTAGGTATTTCACACTAATATAGCCTCATTTACATTTTGTTTATTTAGTATGTATGATGTGCATAGATATTTATGCATACAGATGTGTGCGTGGTACAGCATGCATGTGTAGGTCAGGGACAACCTGGAATGTTGGTCCATGCCTTCCACCTTGCTTGAAGCAGGGTCTCTTGTTTGCTGCCACAGTGCATACCCTAGGACCTCCCAACTTGCCACAGCAGGGATCTAAACACATTTTATCAGGTTTGAGTGGCAAGTGCTTTTATCCTCTGAGCTTTTATCTCCCTGACCCAGCATTTAACTTTTTGAAATTGTCTTCCCTCTGACAGTTTTTCCAGTATCCATAAACAAATTACTCACACTACTGAAACTAGAAATATGCTACATACTCACAAAGGTTTGCTCAAAATCTTCTCTGGAATTCTTTCTTTCTGTCTGCCATTCATGTTGACAAAATAGTCCCCAAGTTTTTTCATTGTTATTTTATTTTATAGTTTCTTTTATAATTTTACTAATCATGTTCCACTATTACATTTTACTTTATTTAATAATATAAATGACCTTTTGTGGGAAAGGCAGACGACCTCTTAAAGGCACGACCCATTGTCAAGCTCTCAGTCAAGGCTGAGGCCAAAGGAAAACTGCTCAGCATCTGGTCACATTCTTCACCCTTACAAAGCTCTAGAGGGGAACCTGATGGACTGTGCTCCATTTCCACTGAATTCCAGAGCTATCCAGTGCATCTTCATGAACTGAAACTCCAGCTCTGCCCTGTTTCCCATGACAGCATCTAGGACACATTATGGTGAATATGGAAAAGTTTTTCACAAAAGAGCAAACTGTTGGGGGGAGTAGGAATTTAGGCAGCAGAGAATGAGGAGGAAGGAGTGTAGGGTTGGCAAAGTAGAGGTCTGACCAAGTAAAAACAACATATGAATTGAGGATGTTGCCCCTGAGGATGTTGCCCACTTCTTGGAGTTAAATGAACAGAGTTCTAATTCTTGCTTTTGGGCTCTCACTATGGGCAAAGTACTTATCCTTTCTGATGCTCAATTTCCTTATCAGTAAGGTAGTGATGGTGGTATTTGCGGTGGTGGTGACAGTGTATTAACAGTAATGGTGGTGGCCGTGATGGTGATGGTGGCGGTGATGATGGCGATGGCAGTAAAGAAGACAATGGTGATGATGACGGTGATGGTAATAAGGATGAAGGTGGTGGTGGTGATGATAATGATGCAATCGTGATCACGACTTCTCGTAATAGCAGTATCTATTTCATACACTTGTTAATGAGAAAATATATGAAACAAAGATTTTTGACACAAACATGCATAGCTGTCACCTCTTGTTGAAGGAAGATAGCTTTGTGTTCTGAATGATGAATGACTACTACAGAAAGAAATTTAAAGAGAAGGATATAGGCTGGGTTGGGTGGCAGAGGGCCTCCCAAAAGAAGCAGACATCTGAGGCACCATCTAGCTTCAGGCATTAAGCTAAGCTCTGGTACTGGAATGGGGCTCTCAAGTTACCCTCAGCACAATTTTTAATTAATCTTTCTCTTAATTTCTGTAGGTTACTTATTACACACTTGCTCATTTATTTTAGCATCACTTAATGGCAACTATCCTCTGCACAGGAGTCAAAATGAAAGACATGATGCTAACTGGAATGTATAGACCTTCATTCTGAAGTTTGATTGAAGGGATCCTGGAATTCCCACCCTCTAGCTAAATGAACAAGTCTTGAATAAAATTAAGTTCTTTAAGAAATCACTGATGGGCCAGGCCGTGGTGGCGCATGCCTTTAATCCCAGCACTCGGGAGGCAGAGGCAGGCGGATCTTTGTGAGTTCGAGGCCAGGCTAGACTGATAGCCTCCAAAAGAATACAGAGAAACCCTGTCTGGTAAAAACCAAAAATAAAACCAACCAAACAAACAAACAAAAAAAAAAGAATTCACTGATGGACTGGAAAAAAAAAACTAGACTTGTACACTGAGTTGAAAAGTAGCCTCCAGAAACATACGTCAAACACAACCTGTAAAGATGACTTTCTGTGGAAAGTGTGCGCAGGTTCAAATGGGATCATATGGAGTAGAATGGTTGGCCTCATTATAAGAAGAGAGAAGGTGGGTGGGAGGAGACACAGACACACAGGGAAGAGGCTGTGCAAAGCGGGGTCTGGGGTCTGTCAGGATGCTACCACCGTAAGCCAAGAACAGCAAGGATGGCCAGCCACCAACAGCTGGCAAATGTCAGAAAGGATTCTTTCTTGGATACTTCAGCGAGAACAGCCCTGCCAATACCTGGATTTTAGATTTGTTTCAGATCTAAGAGAATAAAATTTTGCTGTTGTTTTGAACCACTCCCCAGGTTGTGGTGGCTCTGGGGCATGAATATGACACTTTTAGAGATGTAGAAAGGAGACTGGAGCTGTAAGAGGCAGCATCCACTCTGAGGGCATTGGCTAAACTCAGGAGAGCTACCTCAGTGCGCATTGCTTCAGAAGACACAAAAGACTACAGACAAAGCCCAGGGACACCCAACTGGTGACTGAGGAACCCTTCACTTGGAGCCCAAAGGCAGAGCCATGAGCCTGTGGATAAGGAGCAATAAAGCAGGAGGGAGGCTGTCTCCATGCAAGGGCTGAGTGATGAAAGACACACGGAAAATTTATAGGCACGTGTCAGCCAACAGCACAGTTTAAGTCTGCACGAAAACAAGCTGAATGGTCCGAGTACTCTTCATCTGGGAATTGAGGGTAAAGAGGCCAGAGCTCAGTAACCACCTTAGGCATCTGTGGAAGAATGTGATAGTCTGTACTGGTCTACCCATCATCAGCCACACCTCAAGGCACTTCTGCAAATAAGCAAGGTTCCAAAGAACAAGGAATCACTTTCCGAAACTAGAAAGCACGGAAGGAAGCAAGGCAAGGTGACTCAGAGGAACCAGAACCCTCAAACTCTTGAATGAATTGCAGAGAGCTCTCTGCTCTCTACCATAGAGAATCACATGATTCACCACTTACCCAGCTCTCCACCATAGAGAATCACATGATTTACCATTTATCCAGCTCTCTACCATAGAGAATCACATGATTTACCATTTATCCAGCTCTCTACCATAGAGAATCACATGATTCACCACTTACCCAGCTCTCCACCATAGAGAATCACATGATTCACCACTTACCCAGCTCTCTACCATAGAGAATCACATGATTCACCACTTACCCAGCTCTCCACCATAGAGAATCACATGATTCACCACTTACCCAGCTCTCCACCATAGAGAATCACATGATTTACCATTTATCCAGCTCTCCACCATAGAGAATCACATGATTTACCATTTATCCAGCTCTCCACCATAGAGAATCACATGATTTACCATTTATCTAGCTCTCCACCATAGAGAATCACATGATTTACCATTTATCCAGCTCTCCACCATAGAGAATCACATGATTTACCATTTATCCAGCTCTCCACCATAGAGAATCACATGTTTTCAGCAAGTAAGAGAAAGTTTATGAGTTACATATCAAATGCTAATGTTATGAACAAGAAGATTTAGAAAACAAACCCAAACCCCTAGAGATAAATTTATAATTCAAATTAAAAAGTAAACCCAGCTGAAGAAAAAACTCAGTGAGCTAAAAGATAGTTTGAAAGAAATTTTCAGCATAAGAAAACATATTAGAAACGAAGAGGTGACAGGAGGGCAAATACATACACAGAGAAAATGGAATGTGAGGCTATTGACAACTCCGCAGGGAAAAACAAGACAATGTTTATAATATTTGAGATATAATTGCTGAATGAATTTCAAGCCAAGATAAATAAGAAGAAAGTCATAATGTGACAAATCACCATGCAATTTCCAGTATACTAAAAACAATGATATAAAAGACAGATGACTTTCAAAGGGACAACAGATTGGAGTGACAGATTTTTAGAGAGTAATAAAGCCAGGAGGCAGTAGAATGATAAGTTCAATAAACTGGGAGAAAATAAGAGTCAAATGAAATGATATATCCTGGGAGAGCAAGAAAGATAGTTTTCAAGAAGGAGAGCAGAGTGGGGTCATTTTCAGATAACCGAAAATGAGGACCAACTTCACTAACAGGATTACCACGTATGCACTTCAGGAAAAGGGGTGCTCTTCCGCACTGACGGTGTGGAATTAAGAAGTCACAAGCAAGGACAGAGAAAGATGCTGGTGAGTCTGAACAACAGTTGAAGAAGTAATATGAAGCCACCAGTAATTTCTTGGAGGCTTAATTTTTTTCTTAAAATAAATCTAATTTGCACACTATATCACTTGAGAAGACTCACTGAAGCTATGCAGGGCCCTTGAGTTTTTAAGATTTTAAATAGTGGGTTTTCATATTATAGCTCATTTCTAGAGAAACCACAGATTGAGGGGCTATAGAACAGATAATGAGCTGGCTCTAAGAGAACGGAGCTTAAATATAAAAACTACTAAACAATAACCCAAGGAAAGGGGCGGAGAAGAGGAAAACAGAATCCAGGAGGAATGGACAGCTCAAACAAAACTGATAGAATAAACCCAAATAATCTACAACCATACCACCCTGAACATGCCTGATCTCGTCTGATCTCAGGAGCTAAGCAGGGTCAGGCCTGGTTAGTACTTGGGAGAATAAACCCAAATATATCAATACCTACATGGCCTAAAGGAGATGGGCATACTAGCTTACCCCCTGTCAAGTTCTGATTCTAGACATCTCAGCTTTTAAAAAAACAAATTTAACTATCCTTATTTATAACAGACACACTAAATTATAGGGAAACAAGGTGATTAAAAGTAATAATTTGAAAAATGTATGCCAAGAAGATATTAAACAAAAACAGACCCTTTAATTAGTAAAGGATAAACTAGTCATTAGTCAATTAAATACAAAAGTGCCTCAGGACAGAAGAGTGCACATTAACACTAGCAGCACCCCACAGCAGGCAGATGTAGCTATCGGCCAGACTTAAAAATAACCTAGAAATGAGCTCAACTGAAAAAGCAAATATCCACTAAGATAGCGGGAGGTTTTTAGTGTTCTCATCCTATAAATGAAAGAGTGAACAAAGGGGTAATTCCACATCCAGGGCAAAGAAAATGCAAAGTAAAGTTGAGACACAGTACCAAAGAACATGGAAGCACTTGCCCAAGGGATGGAAGGAACATCAAAATAACACGAGGGGCTAGGGAGATGGCTTGTTGGTTAAAAGTACAAATGGGCTCACAAGCACCTGTAACTCCAGTCCCACAGTATCTAACGCCCTCTTCTGGCCTTTGTGAACATCTGCATTCACATGCACATACACACTTATATAAATAAAGACAAAATAGATCTTAACAAAAAAAATAATACAAGCGCAAAACTTCAGAGCCTCCCATTGCTCCAGAATGGCTAAGCATCAAAAGAAAACAGCAATAATAATAATGGTTTATAATGAGGAAAATAGTATTCATTACCTAAATTAGTCATTCACTCATAATTAACTAAAATTTGATCATTAGCAAATACTAAGTTCTTCTTTCCAGTATAATGGCTGTTAATAAATCATAGTGCAGTTTTCAGTACACCAAAGACACAGAAAGAACAGCAGGTGACTTTCAAAGGGACAATGACTAGTAGTGAGAACAGAACATCACCACCAACCAACACAGTGACAATTACTCAGACAAAACTCACCAGCAGATGCTAATTCTGAAGGGGGATTCTAATGGCTGATAAAGTGTCCTCAATAATCTCAGATTCTCTCTGTCTGGGATATTGATTAACCATCTACTGATCAATAACTTCACCACTGTTTATCAGCTACATGACAGAGAAGTCTGCAGACACCATCTTCAGTGATGAAACGATTAGTATGCCCAATAGTGGAATGCACCACCGACACAAGCTTCCAGACAAGCTGCACTAAAAAGATCCAGCCTCACAGCAGTGGTATTACTTATAAAAATGCATCTCTGGATTCAGCCATGAGGAAACACCAGACAGACAGACAGACATTGGGAGACCCTGCATACTCCTGGCTGGTGTGTGTTATGACCCCAATACTGCAGAGACAGAAGGAGGAAGGTTTTGAGTTTGAGGCCAGCCTGGATTACACCATAAGATCATATATATATACATATATATGTATATATATGTGTGTGATATATATACACACACATATATATATATATTACAAAACCCCAAGATATATACCAAGAAAACACTAAAGAAAAATGGCCTTTAACTTGTAACAAATTAACCATGAAGCTAGTATCGTAGTTTGTTTCTCTGTTGCTGTGACAAACACCAAGACCAAAGCAACACGAGGGAAGAAAAGAGCTTACTTGCTCTACGGTTTTCACCATCGAGGGATGCTAGGACAGGCGTTCAAGCAGGGACCTGGAACAAGAACAGAAGCAGAGAGCCCAGGGGAAGCTGCTCACTGGCTCTCATGGCTTGCCCAGTCTGCTTTCTTCTAGAACCCAGGACCACCTGCCCAAGGTTAACCAAGAAAATGTCCCACAGACCTACCCACAGGCCAATCTGATAGAGGCAAGTCCCCAGTTAAGGTTCTCTTTTCCCAGATGACATAAGTTTACTTCAAGTTGAGAAGAAAAAAAACTATCACAGGAAGTAAGTAGACGCATGCCCCTGGACATAAGAGCTTACCAACCACACTGGCAATATGGCACAGCAGAAAGATATAGCCAGTAACAAAGCTAAAACACAGAGTGCAGAAATCAGTGGAACAAAAAAAGGAAACAAACACCTACTCTCACAGAGGCTCAGTTTCCTCCCTCATTAGCAAATGGACAAAGCAAATGGGCCAGGGAATGCAGACCACTCAAAGCACTGGGTGACCCTGATTGTGCCCTGACCTGGGAAGGACATTGTTGGCACAGTTAATGGTCTCAAGGATTTGTGATTTAACCCATTTATGTTAATTTTGTGATTCTGGGAGCTGAGCCTTGTGTATAAAAGAAAAAACACACCACAGTATCAATGGTAATGAGCCATCATATGTGAAATCTATTCTCACTCCAAGTACTGCCAACCAATTGAAAGCAACCAATCAGGGTTAGCCATCTTTTCTATTCTCTACCCTCCATTACCCTAAAGCTCTTGCCCACCTCCATTTTCTTACTATAATGATTGGATTTCCTGATGCCAAATCATATGGGGATTGAATGTGACTTTCCAAACATTCAAGGTGGATTTGCTGCTGTGTGCTGGTGCAGAAATGAGGAAGGAAAGCTGAATGCCGAGGAGGGAGCCGTCCCTGAGAACCAGGCCCTCCCCCTGACTCTCACTTTGTGAATCGCCTCTTGCCGGAAGTCCTTAGGCTTCCTTCCGCTCAGAACAGCACATCGCTATGAGGCTACATTGCCCTGTACAGTGTAACTCTCCACACCAGCTGCGGTGTTTTTTCACCAGAAGGAAACCATTAACCACTTCAGAAGCTACAGCCAACCAGCTCTGTCATCCCACAAGGGATTTCTGTGGCCAATGTCATCTTCCTCCTGCGGAAAGCAGGGTCATAGGACTAATATCAGAAGAGGGGTTCTGTACCCTGCACAGTCGCACAGGTGGAGAGGCCAGCACCAGCAGGCATTAGTTCTCCATAAAAACTATCAGTATCATCCAAATGCACCATGAATTTCCCAAATCAAGACAAGAACAAATGTGTTCAAGGCGCTACACTTTTTCTGTTTTACTAGTTTATAAACAATCATGACTTAAGATGTTTAAAACAAAAACAAAACCAGTGTAACTGTGTTGCCAACACAAGGAATACCAATGAGATTTTGTCATGCTCCCCACAGACTGGCCTTGTGTCTTCTTGGATATTTTTTCCTCTTTGTTTTATGAATTATGCATTCCTTTGACATCAAAGAGATGCCCAGCAATGATGCTCCTCTCACCTTGCGGGCTTATGCATCTGCTTATGCATGCACATTGCATTATGTGACTCTTGTATATGCACAGCTGTCCCAGAAGGTACGGAGAACCGAAGAACCAATCTCTTGGGAAGAGACACTGGGAGGAGCTGACAGGGAGATGTCCTCTTTACTTTAAGCCCTTTAGCAACTTTGGGATTTTGTACCAATGGGTCCCAAATGTGTATCTCACATATAAAAATCAAAATTAAATTAACATTTAAGACTTGTTTTCGTTTCACAAATGTTACCTAGATGCTTTCCCCACTTCACTGTCTTACCATACGTATTTCAAATCCGGCATCTGGAACGGAGCAGATACCAGGAAAGACCACTGCTTCCTGACTGCTTCCAGCTCACAGTCAGCCACCTTCCTCATACAACCCAGGCCCATCTGCTAAGGGATGGTGCTACCCACAGTGGGCTGGACCCTCCCACATCAACCAGCAATCAGAAAATGATTCCACCAAGTCTAGATTAGGGAATGGATGAGTTTATTGAGGTTACTTACAGAAGCTCAGAAGGCTCAAGGTGAGACACATTGCTGAAAAGCCCAGCCCACCCTGGGTAACCATTCGTGGAAGCTGCATCCCCAGAGCTCCCTCCCTGCCTGCTGGTGACTCCATTGAAAAGCCTCCTCCCTCTGCAACGGTGACTGCCCTCATAACCCTGGGGAGGGTGCTTGTGAGTCCTGTAACTTTAAGCCTGTGGGTATGAAGTCTGCAATCCACAATCTAATCAGACAGAAAGAGCCCCCCAACCCCCACAAAAAATGCTGGCAACGACTGCAGTCAGAAAATACAGAAAGGGGCAAGGGGGTATGCCAAATGGAAAAGCCAAGAGCTTCGGTGGGTGGAGAGAAGGTTAGTGGCTTGTTCTGAAGTGCTTGTTCTGAAGCAGGGCCACCTGAGGTTCATCTCCTAGAGCCCATAGAAAAGAAAGCCAGAGGTGACATTGTGTGCTTGTAACTCAACCCTGGGGAGATGGAGGCATAAGGGCTGCTGCCAGCCTGTCTAGCCAAATCAGTGACCTCCATGTCTGGGAAAAGACCGGTCTCAACAATAGGGTGGGAAATAATTGAGAAAGACGTCTGAGAAAGGTATGTGATGTCAGACTCTGGCCTGCGTGTATGTGTGTGTGTGTGTGTGTGTGTGTGTGAGAGAGAGAGAGAGAGAGAGAGAGAGAGAGAGAGAGGAAAGAAGGAAGAAAGAAAAAGAAGGAGCTTCAAAAGGTTGGCATGCCTGTTGCTCTGGGCGTAGAGGACGTTTCTGAAAGCATCCCCGTGCAGAAGCATCTCTTTGTTAAGGGAGTCTCCAAGGTGCATTAGGAGAACCAGGGTAAAATCCAACACAGTCAAGCAGGAGGAACCTCCAGGTGCATGGCTGTGAAGAGCACACCTCAATGAAAGCAGCATCCCAGGCCCAAGCCCAGGGGCCAGGAGCTCATATAGGCTGAAGAGGAGCCCAGACAGCCATAGCCCTGACTCCCGTCAATCCCAGCTCAGGCTGTCAGAGCTTCTGGCCCCAGATCTTATGTTTCCCTCCTTAACCTGTCCCCCTGCTTCTACCCTGGTCCCCTACTGTGTTCTCAACAAGGTGTCTAGAAGGATCCATTAAGATCCTAAATCCCATCTCACGCACCCCCATCCCTTATCCCCCACAAAGCCTTGTATTCCTCAAAGAAACGTCAAGTGCTAAGTCTTGTCAATGACCTCGCAAGCCCTGTGTTCTGACTCCTTCCTGCCCTCCACTCTGACCTCTGCCCCATACTCACTTCTCACTTGCCTCCGGCTACACTGGTCTTTCTGCTGTCCCTCCTACTCACCAGGAACCCTCCTGCCTCAGGACATTTGCACTGGCAACCGGCCCCGCCCCTCCAAGCAGCCCTGCAGCTCGCCACCTCACTTGATCGGGGCATTTGTTCAATGCCACCTTTGCAGCGGGCCAACCTGCCCACCTCATCTAAAGTTGCTGCTCCCTCCAGCTCTGTCCTCTGGACCCCTGGCCCTACTCTGTGGTCCTGCTTCCCACCCTCTTCACCTCCTTTGACTGTGCTGTGCATTCGCTTTATTTACTGGGATTTTTGTGTCCTCGCCCTGGAGAGGCTATTCGCTCTCCAAAAGCAGTGACGACAGCGTTTGCCATCGTTATTGTTTGGAAGGGCAGGGCCAGTTGCCAGTGCAAATGTCCTGAGGCAGGAGGGTCCCTGGCGGGTAGGAGGGACAGCAGAAAGACCAGTGTAGCCGGAGGGAAGTGAGAAGTGAGTATGGGGCAGAGGTCAGAGTAGAGGGCAGGAAGGAGTCACAGGGATGAATTCAAGTTCTTGGTCACAGTCTGGGGCAAAACTAACATTCTATAGACATGTGGTAACAGTCTAAGACAAAATGAACATTCTATAGAATGTGGTAACAATTTGGGACAAAATGAACATCTATAGAATGTGATAACAATTGGGACAAAACGAACATTCTATTGATACGTGGTAACAGTCTGGAATGAAATTGATATTCTACAGACACATGGCAACAGTCTGGAATAAAACGAACATTCTATATACACATGGTAAAGGGAAGAATGGAATGCCATAGTCAGGCGTGGCAGACAAGGAAATGTGTTTCCATCGACGTCAACTCCCTTTCAGCACGTGACGAGGCAGAGCCTCATTACAGCTGCTTGCTCCACCAGCCTGTTATAAGAGTGGAAATATACCTGTCACATCTATCGGGTGTTAGGAAGAAGCGAAGAAAAGGGCCGCACCAGAATGAGAAATGCTCCGAAAACTAATTGTTGTTAGGGGCATCCTGTCTTCCATCTTACAGCAGCAGTGGGGAGGGATCCACAGAATGCTCTGTGGCTTACAGGGAACCTAAACACACTCATCTTCTCACGTCGTCTCTGGATGAATTGTGTGTTTGTGTCGTATGCACACATCACATAATAAGATGGAATTGGAGAGGCCAAGGATACCCAATTGGCAACGGCTTAGATGGAAAGAAAGCATTGTCCCAAAAGTGCCTCGCAATATGCACCTGCCTCACCAAAACCATCACGGGTGTGTGAATACTGAACAGATCGAGGTCTTCAGAGAATGTCTTGGTATGTATTCCATTGCCGTCAGTGTTCTCTACCTGTCACAATAACATACATACATACACACACACACACACACACACACATGCACACACACACACACAAGAATCCACTCTATGCAGTTATGTGATTCAGTGGATCATAAAACACCACCTAGGAGATAGGATGCTGCAGGCCTGGGGAGATGGCTCAGTGGGTAAGGCACTTGCTGTGTAAGCATGAGGAACTGAGTTCAGATCCTTAGCGCCCTTGTAGAAGCCAGGTAAAGGTCTGCATCGGTGACTGCAGTGCTGTGGGGGCGGAGAAGGTGGGTCCCAGGACTCACTGGCCAGCCAGCGTTGCCAAAGCAGGAACCCCAGGCTCAGTGAGTGACTCTGTCTCAAAAAGTGAGGTGGAGAGCCATAAAGGAAGATACCCAACATTGACCTCTGACCTCTTCACGTATCTACATATATAGATGGATACAAATACACATACAAATTAATACAAAATAAAATATGAATAAAGTGGAAAAACTTAAAGTACCAAATATGGGCAAGGTCCTGGGAACCCCATGTTATGGTGAAAAGAAGTGTTAAGGCTAAAATACAGAGGAAGGTAAATAAGAATGCTTGCAGCTGCCAGCTAAAAATAGCAGGACTTGGGAAAGATGCTCTTACAGATGCTGACTGGTACTGTGAAGTACCTCCACCCTCCCTAGACCCACCCTCCCATAGCCCCACCCTCCCATAGCCCCACCCCCACCTCCCACTCAGGAACACACATTCTTTCTCTTCCTGATAATGGATCTAGTGACAAATTTGAAGCTTTGGACCTACAAGCTACTCTCTCTCTCTCTCTCTCTCTCTCTCTCTCTCTCTCTCTGTGTGTGTGTGTGTGTGTGTGTGTGTGTGTGTTGTACATGCCCATTTGCCCATACAGGGCTTTATCCATGTGCATTCACACGCTCTGGAAATTCTTTTGAAGGCCATGCAATTTTTAAAAATCAGACTCTGTGCTTTAACTTGCTTTCTTTCAAATAATAGCTGTGCCTTCAATCTTCCACAATCTCAGACACACAAGGGATGAGAGAATCTGAATATTGCATAATTGCACACCTGTGTTACTGCTTACCACACACAGACACACACTGGCACCTGCAGCTACAATCATTAAAAGCAACACGCACTCTGGTCATTTTTCAGTGTTGGACCGTATCTTTTTTCCCTCATCTCTGTGTGGTCTATATGTGTGTTTGTGTGTGTTTACATGTGTGCCTGCACATGTAGGCCAGGGTTCATGTGTACTTGTGTGCATATACATGTGGAGGCCTAACATTGACAATGGGTAACTTCCTCCATCACATACTCTCAACCTTCTGTGTTAAAGCAAGGTCTCTTGTTAAACCCCAAACTTAACGTTTCCACCAGTACAGCTCTGTGGTTTTCCTGTCTCTGCTTCCAGCACAGGGAGTATAGAGGGGCCACCACCACCACACACACTCTCCCTGTCTCTGTCTCTCTCTGTCTCTGTCTCTCTCTGTCTCTCTCTGTCTCTGTCTCTGTCTCTCTCTGTCTCTGTCTCTCTCTGTCTCTGTCTCTCTCTGTCTCTGTCTCTCTCTGTCTCTGTCTCTCTCTGTCTCTGTCTCTCTCTGTCTCTCTCTGTCTCTGTCTCTCCCTGTCTCTGTCTCTCTCTGTCTCTGTCTCTCTCTGTCTCTCTCTGTCTCTGTCTCTCCCTGTCTCTGTCTCTCTCTGTCTCTCTCTGTCTCTGTCTCTCTCTGTCTCTCTCTGTCTCTGTCTCTCTCTGTCTCTCTCTGTCTCTGTCTCTCTCTGTCTCTCTCTGTCTCTGTCTCTCTCTGTCTCTGTCTCTCTCTGTCTCTGTCTCTCTCTGTCTCTGTCTCTCTCTCTGTCTCTGTCTCTGTCTCTCTCTCTCTCTCTCCCTCTCTCTCTCTCACACACACACACACACACACACACCTTTTTATCCGAGTGCGGGATCCGAACCCCAGTACTGAGGCTTGTGCGGCAAGCACTCTACCACACCACTACCCCTCCACAGTAAGATGGCACACGTGCTCCTCCTCGGGGCCCCCATAGCCTGCATTCTGCAGCTTGCTGCAGTCCTCTGGCTGGTCACTTCAGTGAGCAGCAGGCTGCTTAGTGAGCACTGTCTCAGGAAAATCTCTCCGGACATCTCGGAACTCTACACGGAAGACAGTTTCTTGCGCCCTTTGGCACCTGACAGTTTTATTGGGTGTAGCGCCTGTATTTCCATTTCTGAATATATTAAACGTGCCACTCACTCCGATACCTTCAGGAACAAAGCAACCTGGTCAGAAGTGTGCCGACAAGGCAGTTTATTTCCTCCTTCTGCCAGGTGCTCTTCCCGCCCGTGGGATCAAGATGGCATCCCCCTTTTGTGTGACATCCACTTGTCTTGTTAGAACAGGGACAGTCTAAGCCATGCAATCAGTCCTTCAAATGTCTGTTTTACATTTCCTTTGAAGTGCGATTTTCAGACCTGGGTTCCTGGGGTATCTTTTTTGGATGCTCCTACAATCCACATTCTGGGCCCTCTTTACCGGTCTCCAGGATCTGCCATGTTCCCGTGAGCATTTCCCATCCCTCCATTTCATGTTTATGTAAAAGGCCCCCACACCCTCCCTTTCTCTTGACCTCTGACTTCTGTTGATTTGCTATTATTTTCCTTCTAGCCTGAGCTCTGGTGAGATGGCATTTCTTTCGTATTTCCAATTCATGAGTTCTGCCGGCCCATTCTGAGTTTTCCTCATTTGTATTGTGTACAACTATTTACATGTTTTTAGCTCATTTTTGAAAAGGCATGTTGTAGCTTTGATCTCCTTATTTTTAGCATGCTTTTCTAGGGACATTATCCTGCTGCTTATTCACAGAGGTTACTATAGAAACTACATATAAAATTCAGTTTTGGTGATTTTTCTATTGCTCATCCTTGTGTGAATCCAGCTAACCTGAAGCTTTGAATTGTTATTATAGTGCTGCCCTGGTCTACTTTATATTGCTACAAGGGGAATGTTCAACAGTGGCTACCATATGAATAAAGGAAATTCATTTCACTCATGACTCTGGAGAGCCAAGAGCATTGTGTCCCCATCTGCTTGGCTCCATGAAGGCCTCTGGCTATATTACTACATGGCAGATGGCATCGTGGGAGTGTAAGTGATGTGTGAGTGGGAACAATGGTGCACTGGGTGGAGAAGAAAGACTTTTAAACAACCTGCTCTCCTGGGAGCCAGACAGTGTCTCCTCAATACTACATTAACCCCAATGACCTAATAATTTTCCTCTATGTTCCACCTTTAAAGGTTCTACCAGCACGCTGGGGCCTGCACTTTCAGCTTAAGAACCTTTAAGAAACACCTTCAAACCATATCTAACCCATAGTAATAAACACACACACACACACACACACACACACACACACACACACACACACTGGCACACACATACATTTTGCTTTCAGAGATTTTCCTGGCTTTGTTTTCTTGCTTTGCTCTCATTTAAATTATTTTTGTGATCGTCTTGAGGCATTTGAATACTTGGTTCCAGTTGGTGGCACTACTTGGGGATGTTTAGGAGGTGTGGCCCTGCTGAAGGAAGTACAGTAATTACCAGGAAGTTGGCTTTGAGAGAGCAAAGCCTGACCTTACTTCTAGTTCGCTCTCTGCAAAGTTCTCAGCTTCCTCCTCCAGTCACCATGCCTGCTACTTGCTGTCACGGTGCCCTGCCATCGTGGGCCCTTATCCCCCTAGAACTATGAGCAAAAATTTAACTCTTTCTTCCGTAAGTCGTGTTTGGTCCTGGTGTTTTGTCTCAGCAACATTGCATTGCTGTGACCAGACAGAAATAACTTAAAGGAAGAATGACTTACTTTGAAATCTCAGGGTTTTAGACAGTCACAGTTCATCATGGCAGAGAAGGCAAGACAGCAGGGTGATCCACACATGACAGAGGTCGAGTATGGTGGAATGTATACACACCATGCAGTGGGAGGCAGAGGATGAGGGAACAAAACCAGGTGTGAGCATCATCTTCAAAGGTTCACAGCCTGTGACCCATCTCTGTCAGCTGGACTCCAACTCCTAAGTTCCCACCACCTTCAAAACAGAACCATAATCAGGGGACTAAGAATTCAAAACACAGACTCAAGAAAGATAATCCAGAATAAACTATAGCATTCAGTACCTGGCCACCAAGGGATTATGACCATCTGATAGTGCAAACTGCATTCTGTCTACCTTCTTAATACTGTTCACGTTGTTCAAAAAGTCTACAGAGCAAAGTCTCCCCCAAGATTCAAGGCAACCCGTGAGCCTATGTAAAATCAAAAGAAAGTTGTATATTTTCAATGGCACTGGATAAACATTCCATCCCAAAGGGGAGAAACTGCACAAGCAAAGAAAGATAGAATTACAGCAAGACGCAAACCCAGCAGGGAAAACATTAAGGCCTGTAGCTCAATGCTGTCATCCAAGGCACATGGTGGCATGGTATGAGCATGCTTTCAGCCCTGTTCCTGTGGCCCTGCCATTATTGCACATATAACCTCTCTTGAGCAGACTTCTCTCTTTGCATACTGTAGGGTGAAACTTAGTACTCCGCCATTAGCCATGCGGCATTTTAGAGGCACATACAGATGAGGTAATAAAAGGGTGGTTTACCACACCGCTAACCACACCCACTTTAGGCATGACTAAAGACGTATACGGACGTGGGTGGTGAACTATGTCACTAGCCAGACCCACTTTTGGGTATGGCTAGGGGCGTGTATGGAGGAAGGAATAAAATACTGAGCAGCAGAACATCTCGCCCTCTTTTCAGCTTTCAGTTTGGTGGTGAAAGGCTTGACTCATCTGGGTTGCTCGTTTCTCTCTTGTTAGTAATTTCTACAATGAACAGTTACCTATACCCTCAAGTATACACATTTCCTCAGCAGACAGTCCACATTCTTTACATTTCTAACAATCCAGGGTTTCAGCTGCAACTGAGGTTTCTCCACAGCTTCATGAATTGCCCTGCTAAGAATGCTACACATGGAACCTGACACTGACACACATCACCTGATTTCATGCCGTTCTAGAATCTTGATGTAAGCCTCCATGACCCCATAGCTCTTACATTTGCATGTCTGGAAAACCAGGACTGCATGGGTCATTCTGTGACCTACTCCAAGACCTTGATGTATTCTATCCCTAAGACTGTGGCTCCAAGTGGTCTCTGAGCCCTTGCCTTGCTGAGTCTGGGAAAATGCTTTCTTAGGCAGTCTTGTTCGAGCAAGGTGCCCTGGGAGCTTTCTCTTTTTAGGTGCTCTCTTTCCAAATGGAAGAAGAATAATTCCAGCTTCAGAAACATGAGAGAGTACCAGTGAGCGGCATTCGGACATAACTCCTTGGTTCAGTGACTGTTCATGGTGGAGTTGACTGTTCTCCAGGTGTATGTATTAGTCAGTGTTCTCTAATGGAACTTATAGGATATAAGAGAGAGAGAGAGAGAGAGTGTGTGTGTGTGTGTGTGTGTGTGTGTGTTATGAGAATGACTTATAGGCTGAGGTCCAGCTAATCCATCAATGACTGGCTGTGAACAGAAAGTTCAAGAATCCAGTAGTTTCTCAGTCAACAATGCTGAATGTCTCAGCTGGTGTTCTGGAATCCCAAGAAGTAAGATCTAATGCCAGGTGAAGGCAAACAGGCAAAGAGCAAAAGCTTCCTTCTTCCATGTCCTTATATAGACTTCCAGCAGAAGGTGTGGCCCAGGTTGAAGGTTTGTCTTCCCGCCTCAAGATCTGGATTAAAAGGCACGTGAGTCTTTCTGTCTCAAAGGTCTGGATTAGAAGTGGATCTTCGTACTTCAAGTTAAGCAAACATCCAGCACAGGTATGTTCTCCATTTTGGGTTTCTAGTGAATTACACATGCAGTCAAGTTGACAACCAGCTATCATGGAGGTGACTGTGATCTGGGTATCATGAAGTTGGCCATTCTCCAGGCATCTCAGCTCTATCCTCCAGGCCCCACAGAATTCAGAATTCCCCTTCCTTCAGGCTGAAGTGAAGTTCATTTGAAACACAGCATGCTTGCGGATTTGATTTATCCCATTGCCATCTAGACTCATATTAAGTAAGTTATGTTAATTATCCCTGAACAGAATTTCAGAGCACAGAGAGAATGGCAATGTTTTATTATCGGAGAGGAAAGAATCGGGACAAGGTTTTAAAATATCAAATTAGTGATTAAGTAAACGAACAGAGTCTTAGGATTCCAGAAATAGCCTGAGCAGACAGAGTTCTCTTTGGATCTCTGTGCTTTTACATTGTACTTTCTTTAAGCTGAGCTCTTTATGCTGGAGAACGCCGGTCCTTGTTCAAGCATGCCACAGCCAGCCCCTGCAGAGTTTGTTTTACTGAATAGCCTTAGCCTTTCCTCCAGGACCTGAGAGCATTGGGAACCACTTTTTCCAAGTCCTCCAGGGTGTTAAGGTTCACCCAAAGCAGAGACTCCTCATGGAGGGAGCTATACAGACACCTGCTGTTCTCCACAGAAGGATGGCACATGGCCTCAATTCAGTGGTCCTGTCTCCCACCTTTCATTCCAGCTCTACAGTAGAGGCACCTTCTCCACCCTGCCCAAGAACTCTGAGCAGTCTCTACATGTCTTCTCTCATAAACAACTAAATGGGGCTGCCCTGCAGCCAGGATTATTACACAGCCCAGATGTGGAGAAGACAGAGTCTGGGAGTCCATTCTTAGGTGTCACTCATATCCTCATCAGCCGAGATTGGCATAACATAGTTGCACAGATGGGGTGGCTGAAAACAAATGAATGCTCATTGTGTATCAGTTCTGGATGCCAAAGTCTGAGAGCACAGTATCACAGGGATGGCTTCTTCTAAGAGAGCAAGGGAAGGAAGGGTGTGTTGCAGGCCTCTATTTTTGGTTTATAGAAAGTTGTCTCTTCTTTTGTTCATCCTTCCACCCATCTTCCTACCTATTTAGTGCTGCGTCCGCTGCTCAGCCTGTGTCCGAGACTGTGCGGAGGGTGTCGGGGGATTGATGACACAGACCAGAAGGCTCCTCAAGAAGGCTCTCCTTTATTCCTACTCTGGCTGGAATAAAGGGTAATATATACCCTGACACCAGAGGTGGAGGTGGGTGGGTCTGAAAAGGCAGTTAGTCTTTGGACAAGGTCGAGGTCAGGGCAGTTCCTGTGGGCCAGCCCTTTTCAGGAACTTATTGCCCCGGGGACTGTATTGTTTTTAGTAAACATGTTTTTAGTAAACATTGTCTTACAGCTGCCTACGCCCAGGCTGATGGGGAAGTGGGTCTCTGCTCAAGGTCTGGTGTTCCCACAATTTAGATATTCACTTATCCACCCAGGTGGATTGATCCATTCATAATACATCTTTCATATATCCTTTCTATAACTATTTCTTGAGGACCCAGTCAGTATCTACAAGGTATCATCCTAAATGCTAGACACACATGATTAAGAGAAATGCTCTACTGTGAGGATGCTTACACTCTCAGAGGTTAAGATAAAAGTATACACAGAGAGTTGTTCTGTGTGATAAGTGCTGAGTTATAAGTGTGGAGATGAGTGCATTGGGAAAGACCTAACACTAGCTACACTTAGCTGCATGGTTATTATGTGGTATACTTTACACAGATTATCTCGCTGAGTCGTCACAGCAGTCCTGTGATGTGTGTATGATCATCACTATCCTCCTCGTCTTACGGATGAGACATCCAGCAGCAGTATCAAGCCAGGGCTTGATCCCAGGAGGTACCTGAGGGAGAAGAAGCCAAGCACTGGGAGGGAGCAGGGCACAGGTAAGATGGTGGGGAGAACTCTTCCTAGCTTCACTACTGGGACCAACCCTGATCCCCAAAGTTCATCCAGATAGATACCCATCTTCTGTCTTCTGTTCAAAGGTGCTGAGATGATTGATCTGCCAAAGGCTGATTTTATGCCATTCACACATCCCATGCTAATTAGACATCGAAAAGCAATGAGCCCCAGAGTTTGTAAGACACTGTGTCTGAGGGAAGAAAATTTCCTTGTTCCAGGTTAGTGGAATTCCAGACTTATTGCTTGGCAAAACCATGTACTTTCAGAGCAGGCACTGACCCAGGGTAAGGCCATGATGTCCCATGCTGTAAATGTGTCATGCCAATCAAACTGGCTTCTGAGGCTCTGGCCCCACATTTCTACAGTTTGTAACCTGTTCCTAAGATTACAAATGTCTTTCCAAAATGCAATATAGGTGGATGGAATGATGGATGGATGGATGGATGGACGAAAAATGTATGGATAATGGAAGGATGGATGGTTGATGGATAGGTAGGCAGATGGATAAAGAGATTAAAGTTGGATAGATTGATAGGTGGATGGATGAATGGATTAATGGACTGAGGAATGGGCAGATAATGAATTTACATTTCAACACTGGGACCATCAAGAGCTTTGTCATATCTTTTAGGCTGAAAATTCTCAGATTTAGTTTGGTCCCAATACTAATCACCTACAAATGTCTAAAGATTACAGAAAGTCTTTGAAAGTTAATATATTAGTCAATATTGAGCTTTAGAAAGTTATTGCTGCATGACCTTCTATACTGATGTAGTATCTTTTACAGGATCATTTGAGAAACCCTTAGACAGGTGTGGTGATGCATGCCTGTAATCCTAACTGCCCACTGAAGTAATGTTGCACCCTTCCCCCATGGGGGTTCTGCTGACTGCTTGTTACTAGAAGCTTTTAGCTAAACACTTCTCGCCCCCTCCTCCCAGTAAGGCCTGCATGCAAGTTCCTGTTTTCCATCCATCCTTTGTCTAAATGCTAATTCCTGTTTGTGGCCCACCCTTTGCCCAGAGGGACCTGGGAAGTAGGCTTCTGACCTTGGTGATTTTCCACCATACCTGCCTTTGGTATTTAAGGCTCCATCCTTGTAATAATAAACACCATTCTCCTTGTAAGAATGAGCCGCTGTCATTGTCTTTATTTACATCCTTAGCCCTTTGCCTCGGATCTTTGTGAAGTAAGATAGCATCGTAGCCACAAACATCACCGGCAGCTCTCTACAAAGTAAAAGAATTGTGAGTTCAAGTATAGCAGGGTCCTGTCTCCAAAGACCAAATAAAAGGGAGAGAGTTCAAAGTTCTCAAAGACACATGACCTTTTAACAGTGCAAATGTTACTGTTGCCCAAACAGCAGTGTTTATATTCCACTTGTAAGGGTAATGCTTAACACTTGTGTGTGAAATCCACAAGCCACAGTTTTCACATGATGGCAAAAAAGGATTTACATTTAAAATCAAAAGAAAAAGCAGACTTTTAAGACAAAGTAGTTGAAAATATCCCATTTTACTGTAGTCTACTACCAATACCCCTGATTTCATGTACCACTTGGCTGGGCCATGTGCCAGTTGTTTGGTCCAACTATATAGATCCTGCTATTAAGGTGTTTTGTAGATACAATCAATACTTGTGGATGACTGCCCCCACAATGGGCTGGGTCTCATCCCATCAATTAAAGGACTTCTGAGACAAATCGGAGGTCTCTAAGGGATGAAGAATGTTCCTCCTGACAACCACCTTAGGTATGGCTACAGCATTGTCCTAGGTTTCTATTGTGTGGTAAAACACAATGACTGAAAGCAACTTGGGAAGGAATGGGTTTATTTCATCTCACAGCTTGTAGTCCATTGTGGTGCTTTGAATGAGAATGGCCCCATAGGCTCATATGTTTAAATGTCTGTTCCCCAGTTACTGGAACTGTTTGAGAAGGATTAGGCGGTATCAACTTGTTGGAGGAGGTGTTTCATTGGGGGTAGGCTTTGAGGTTTCAAAAGTCCACACCAAATTCTCTCTCTCTCTCTCTCTCTCTCTCTCTCTCTCTCTCTCTCTCTGTCTGTCTGTCTGTCTGTCTCTGCTAGTTGCCTGTGGATCAAGACGTAAAGCTCTCAGCTACTTCTCCAACTCCACGCTTACCTGTGTGCTGCCATGACCCCACCATGATGATATGGACTAAGCCTCTGAAACTATAAGCAAGCCTCCAGTTAAATGCTTTCTTTTATAAGAGTTGCCTTAGTCATGGTGTCTCTTTATAGCAATAGAACAGTGACTAGGACATGCATCATCCTGGGTAATCAGGGTAAGACCTCAAGGAAGGAACAGAAACCTAGAGGCGAAAACTGATCCAAAGGCCATGGAGAAGTACTGCTTACTGGTTTGTTCCCTGCTATTTGTTCAGTCAGCTTTCTTATAAGACTTGGGACCACCAGTCCAGGGGCAGGGGGACACCACCCACAGTGGGCTATGCCCTCCCACATTAATCACTAATTAGGACAATGTCCTACAGGCTTGCCGACAGGCCATCTCTTATGAAGGCATTTTCTCAGTTGAGAGTCCTTCTTCCCAAATGACCACAGCTTGTGTCAAGCTGTCATAAAACTAGCCAGCACACACATCTGCCTTCCTAGACCTGCCGATTGACCTTGGGCACTCGATTTCCCCAGCCCTGCAATTACATCACTAGTGCCTTGTGACAAATCCCTCCACTTATACATTCATACAATTAATTTTGTATCTCTAGAGAAGCCTAATTAGGGTATCATTTTCAAAACTATAAAGGAAGAAATTAGGTCCCCCCCAAATACATAAACAAAATTCAGTGGGGGTATGTACTCATTCTGTGAGCAAAAGAAAAATGAAAAAGAAAACACACCATCATAGCAAGACCACCACGTAATGAAAGACCCCCGCCGCACTCCTGTAACTGCGCCCTTTCTAAGAGCACGAATTTCAAAAACTGTGGCATCACCAAGACGAGTACCCTATCGGCTGTGCTCTCACCTTCTACCTCATTTTCATATCAGACCTGTCGGACCTGATTGAGAGCTGCACTTGCAAGGTCTGCAGGATGCAGGACTTCATATGCAAATAAAGTAAGCCAAGTAAGCCGTGTAACCAAAACTAACCAATCACTCTGCTTCTGTGAGCCTGCTTCTGCCTCCCCAAACCCCATATAAACTGTACTGAATCCAGCCCGGTATGCTCAGCCTCCTGAAGTGCTACAGCATCTGCAGGCACCTGTGTGAGCAATAAAGAACCCTCTTGCTGTTGCATCCAGAGGCTCTGTCTCGATCTTTGGGCGAGGGTCTCCTGCCTGGAAGATTCCCTTTGGGGGTCTTTCAATATCTTGAATCACCCAGGAGTTTTTCTAATCTATTAGACAAGGTGCTAGCTTTGAGGCTGCCCGCTAGCAGATCCCACTAAAACTATCCAAATGTCTTCTGGGGATTCTGGAGTAAAATCAACTGGCTTGGCAAACATTTATGTGCACTGCCCCAGGAGAGGACATCTCAGCCCTTCCTGCCACCACCATCAGCTCTACTTATCGAACACCATCATCATCCATTGATCTGCCCATTGGGGATGCCAATTCCTTGTATGGCTTAGGTCCCTGACTAGGAGCTAGGAAGAATCGATGGGGTCAGGTAGGGTGTGTGCACTCTGATGGAGGGGCACCAACTGGGGCAATAACCTGGAACCTCTGGGGGTTTTGTTATGTAGAGCACAGGGGGAGAGGTAGCTAGTCTCAGCAGAGGTGTCTGTAGGTGCAGTCTGAACATCTGGGAGGAAGAAGCTGCAGACGCCAGATCTTGTACGCACTGGCCAATCATTTCTCAACACTTGTCCTTGGATCAGAGGAAGGCTTTGCCATTCTGAGCCTGTTCCACCTAGGAAAGTTGTGCCCATTTCTCATGGATGTGACCAACTGGTCTTTGATACAGCTGTGCCCATGTCAACCATATATATGCACTCAGGACGTCACGTTCGGCTCTTTACAAGAAAGGAAACTCCTGCTAGGCAGGAGGCTTTGATGGGAACTGTCACTTCTCACTGACCCCACCTTTGACCACAGTCATAGCCCAGGATATAATCTCCAGCTGGCTGGTCCCACCCACAGTTTGGGCTATCTTTCTCAGGACTTTCTCACAGGAACCAGAGGAAAAAGTCAGCTCCTCTTAATGACCACGATGGAGTGATGTGAGCCGTGGGTCTATGCCTATGCATGGAGTGGGGGCCCTGTGGGGGCCCCTGAGAGTGAGAGGAAGAATTGGGTCCCCAGCCCAAGATCACCTGAGCCCCTGGCCAGCTCAGCTACCCTTCCTATGGGAAACCACTGTTGCCTCTCTTGCCAGAAGTAATTGGAGCTTTGTCTCCTGTGGTTGACACTAGAGCCTCTCCAGTTGCATTAAAGTCTCAGAGGCTAAACAGTCCTCAGAGCCCCGCTGTAACTCAGAATGGCCATGATGCCTTTGACATCTCAGCACTTGGGGTGGAAAATGAGCAGATTGCCCACATGCGCTGTTCTGGAAATCACCCTGTCTGCCCCAGGCTCAGAAGCAGTCTTGCGAACCAGAGAACTTGGAAAAGCGTTAATTCCTTGAAGAGCAAAGCCCTGCCTGGATTAAAGCATTTTTCTAATGTGATGGGATCCCGGCAACTCTCACTGAAGACAGGAAGCCCTGAGGGCACATACAAATTTCCTGCAGCTGCTGTCACAAAGTGCCACAGTCAGATGGGTTCACAGCAGCAGAAGTGTATCCCCTTCGCAGTCCCGGAGGCTGACCGCTGAGAGCACTGTGTGGGCGGAGCCTCAGCCTCCTAAGTTTCTGGGGAAGGATTTTTGTCCTCTTGAGGCTCCTGGTGGCTCCAGGCCATTAACCTCAGGTGGCATCTTCCCAGATCTCTCCCTCTGTCCTCACACAGCCTCTTTATTGGGTGTCTGTCATCCCATGCCCTCTCCTCTCACCCCTACTTCTTATAAGGATACTAGCCTGACTGAAATGGGGCCCGCCCTACTCCAAAATGGTCTCCTCTCGTTAATTGCCCATAAAGAGGTTATATCATAAGGAACTGGGGGATCAGGACTAGGGCATAGATTGGGGTGGGGAGGCGCAGCTCAGTTCCTTAATAGATGGTTCATTCATTCTAAGACATTTCACTAACAAGTGTTTATCAGAGCAAGTGTTCTCCTGGTCAGACACTAAAGTCAGCCACTTTCTGCCTCAAGCCACGTTAGCATCAGTGGACCTTTGTGAAGAAGACATTAAGCACAGAATGAGACACGGATTTCATGCAAATCCTTGGATGAGAGTACTGGTTGCATCTCAGGGGTCACCCAGGGAAGGTCATATTCCCACCTTTCACCTCAGAGACAGGGCAACACTGACAGACCTGGGCAGGATCAGGCCAGTATTCTGCTTTGCTCTCAGCATCACATAAAACCAATTTAGAAGTTGGGCTGCCTCCCCACTGAATGATGGACACGGGGACACAATAGGTCGCCATCTTGCATCAATCGAGCCTTGCCGTGGGATGGCTGCACCTAACTTTCCTTTCTGCAATAGGTCAAGCCCTGCTAGGTTTGTTAGATGACAACAGAGAAGGCAGGAGAGCTGGTCTCAGGGCTGGGCCGACAGCCCTGCAGAGTCTCAAAACCCTCCCTGGGATTAGTGTCTGAGCAGTAGTTCTGGTCCCTTGTGAGTTGGAAGCAATGAACTTCAGACTAGGCTTCCCAATGACAAGGAGTGCATGGAGCATGAGGAGACCCAGGCTGGAGCAGCAGAGCCTGCAGGCAGCCAATCTCACTGAGATGCCCTAGCCCAGCGCTGGTCCTGCAGCTTGCACGGAACTCTTTTTGTTCGGGATCCCATAAACCTCAGTGCCTCTGCTTTGGGGTAACCCAGACACACCCTCCTGACCTTCATTCCTATAAAGCAGATTTGTCCTAGGAGAGCTGCCCTAGATGAGGACCTCATATGTCCAGGACTAACCTCCTCTGTCCATGACGGGTCCCCACAGCACCTGCCCTACCGAGCACAGGAACCACGGAGACGTCAGGAGTAATGTATTTCCACTTGTTTCCCAGTTGTACAGTTTAGCTGAACTGAGTTAACTAAAATGGATTTAGTTAACTAAGTAGACAGATTGTGACTTTAATGATTTCAAGAGAAACTGAAAGGAAGCTTCCCTTTGTCCTCCCTGCCCCCAATTCCTTGTCCTTACAGCTACCCCTAAGTCAGGAATGAATAATCCCTAAGCCCTTTGGCTGAACACAAATATCTCAGGCCTCAGAGGACTTGGGTGTGACGGCACGTATCTTCCATGAGAATGGGACAATTTCTTCTACGTGTTCACTCTTATTCTTTCCCTCCCCCACTGACTTCCTCCACCCCAAGAAAAACCTAGAAGGGAAAATGAGGTCAGCCAAAAGGATATATGCAGGCGTGGGGACCCACGAGGGACCTATCCCAAGTACTTACTCACTGGTGAGCCAGAGGGACTGATGAGAGAGCCATGTGCCTAGAGGCCCAGCTGCTCACCTTCCCACAGCCTCCCCCATCCCCCACCCCCACCCCTGCCAGCTGCAGCTGCTCAGAGCATAGCCTGGCTTTATGGGAAGCAGAAAATTAGTGAGTCAAGACTAGGGAATTAGAGTGAATGTGTTAATTGGATCTGCATAGAGGTCTGTGGAGGCTGCCAAGTGCTCAAACTCCATGCCCCTCCCTGTCCACACCAGGCTGTCTCAGTCCAGAATTCCCAGCTCAGTAGGGGTCTCCTACTGGAAAGGAGGGGGCAGGGAGCCAGCTCCTGTAGCTGAGGTGACCCATCAAGCCAAGCACTCCAGCCAACCACCTGCTATAGTTGAGAAGCCAAGCCCTTGAAACAGGAAAGCCAGGGTTCTGGACTCCTGGTCCAACCTGATCCCTTACACAGCCAGCCCTGTGTTCTTTTCCAGAGGCTACCAACGGCCCCAAAGGGTCTTTATCTGGTGGCCATCACCTTCCTGACCTCTGCTCTTGCCTCAGGAAAAGACTGAGCCCCTTGCCCTGGCTGGAATACAGAAGTCTCTTTCAACTTTGGAAGTTCCTTGCAGGCCGTGGGAAGGGGAGGCTCCGTGAGCCTGTGGTGGGGGTAGATCTGAATATGTGTGATTTTTGCCTCCAGTAATGTCACATTTTGTATAGGGGGGTTACTAGAGCCTAGTGCGTAGGAGTTACATTAAGATTGTGTGTTATGCTACACAACTCAAGACCAGCCCTCAACAAAGAGTTATCTATCAATCAACAATCAAAATTTTTCTGTGGGTGAAGAGCCCAGCCTTGCAAGATTCTGCCAGCAACACTCCCTACACACACACACACACACACACACACACACACACACACACACACACTACAAGAAATACAGGGGATGGGGTACAAGCTGCTAATTATTTAATCATTCACTTGTCTGGGGTTGACCTGGTGCCAACTGCACGCTCAGGACTTCTCTACATGGAGACATGGTGATGAAAGAGTCCCAGCTTACTCAGAGTTGATGTTCCCTAGAGGCCTTGGGTGGAAGACAGACACCAAACAGATAAAGGCAGAGACAAATGCCAGACCCTGAGAAGGGCCATTTGAGGAACTACAAGTGGTGACGGTGCCACAGGGGCCCTGAGATCTGGTGTCTAGCTTTGATCTGGTGGTCAAAGCGGACACCTGAAGAGGTGACGTTTCTGCTGAGATCTGAACCACAGGAAGGAGCCAGCCTCAGAAGCTTCAGGAGACAGCATTCTAAAAAGAACAGAGGTGTCTGCAAGGCATGAAAGGGCTTGATGTGCTGAGGAACGGGGGAAGGCCAGCACAGGGAGGTAGGGACAAGAGTACCAGGGGACTAAGTGTCCCTGGGCTTCTGCATACCAGTCAAGGACAAGGGGTTATTTCTTCTCCAAGCAAGAGTAGGGACTATAGAGGTTGAGGGAGGTGGTTGCCGTAGTGAGGATGGATGGATGCTGTGGATAAACTGGGAATTCCTCGAAACAGATACATGAAAGTTCTAGCCATCAAGTTGCCCAAAGTGAGACCTTCTTTGGAGAGGGGCTTTGCTGAGGTGACCAGAGAGGTTATCCAGGGGAGCCCTGGTGCGGCAAAATTGATACCATCATAACAATAGGGAGATTCTCACCGAGGGTACACAGAGGGGATGTGGGGCAAAGAGGGAGGCAGTGACTAGGCTGAGGCTTCTGAACACCCTGGAGCCCTGAAAGATGGCCATCAAACTCCCAGAAGCTAGAACTGCCCTTGAGCAGGTTCTCCCCCAGCCTCAGAGGGAGCCAACCGCATTGCACCTTAGCCTTGAATTCTCAACCCCCTGAGCTGAGGCGGGAAACCTGTGCTGTTTGTCCTGACCAGTCTGCCACAGCCATGGACTTCTGTTTAGATGCTTGGCACTCTGGTCCCCACAGACTAGGCTCGCCAATGACAAGGTCTTTGTGCGTGGAGCAAGGGAGACCCTGGCAGGGACAACAGAGCCCGCGGACAGCCAGTCTCACTGAGATGCCCTAGCTCTGCATTGGTCCTTCAGCCTGCATGGAACTCTTTTTATTCAGGATCCCATAAACCTTTGCTTTGTTGCATCCCAGACACACCCCCTGACCTTCATTCCTATAAAGCAGAGGGAGATCAGCAGGAAAGCCAGATCTGGGGCATGTCCCTCAAACAGGACTTGCTGATGGAGGGTAGGGACAAAACAGAATCCTGGCATAGCTCCCATACTTGGCTTCAACAAAGTTAGAGTGGGTGGAGAATGAAAAAAGAAGGTGACTGAGACCACTCAGCTGCCAATGTATCTTTGGCCTTTGCCTTGAGCTGTCAGCCAAGCTCAGAGTTGAGAATCCTGGAGCTGGGGCTGCCTGCTCAGGAGCTTGTCAAGGTATTTGAATGGATCTGTCCCATTTGGACATTTTCTTCATTCATTTGGGATACTGATAAGGTGATGAGGTCCATGATGAAATTTAAATGTGCTCGACCCCTGAGAAGAACAGACCACCTTCCTACATCCTTAAGGACCACACAGGGACTTGCAGATCTTGGAAGTGTGCAAGCATGCTTGGATTAGGAAACTTCATCTGTCTCATGTGAAGGAGGCAAATCCCATGACCTGGCAGTCCAGACTGGGACTGGGTCAGGAGCTTGACTGATGCTTCTGTTTTACTGAAGTCTCAGATCCCCACCAGGTCGTCTCCTCCCTTGAAGGTGAGTTCCTGGACACCATCAGTAAGTGCTTCTCTATGTATCTATGTGTAGGTATGTACAAATGAGTGCAGACACTTGCAGAGGCCACAAGAGGGCATTGGGTCATAGGAACTGGAGTTACGGGTGGTTGAGAGCTGTCCAATATGAGTGCTGGGAACTGAACTCAAGTGTTCTGTGAGAATTTTATGTGCTTCTAACTGCTAAGTTCTCTCTCCAGCCTTAAGGGTTGATGATAACCTAGAGAGACACTTATGCTCCTCACATTAGCCATCAGACTATGGAAACAATGGGCCTGTAAGAAGCTGGAAGTCTCCCAGGAATCTCATGCTGGGGAAAAGAGAAAGCCTAAAGCCTGGTCAGCTGAGAAGAAACTTTTCTCCCGGAAAGATTCAAGACTACACTGCAAAAGAGACACTGCTGAACTGGTGATGGGCGAGAGCACACCTTGACTGAGGACTGCTTAGCTGTGTATAACTCTGGCCTCCACTTTAACGTCAATCTCACTTCAGGAACCAAGGATGGACTTTTGGTTGGGCCATTGGCTCTCTTTTACCCTTTTCCCAATGTGGCCACACTGAATAAATATCTTTTTTATGCTTTTCACTATTAATTTATCTGTCTAATTGGCTTATGGATGACAAATGACCAAACCTAATTGGTTTATTAGGGCACAGACTGCCGCCCTAAGTCTAGTGACAGAGCCACATGCCATCCTTCATCCTTCATTGAAGCTTCAGAGTTATCTACATCTTAAGAGCTAAGATTTATACAGAACCAATGACCTATTTATATATCTTAAGGCTGTAGGGAGAAAACTCAACTCTGAGCTGTTTTTGGAAGGTCCCGGGCCCCTCAACTGTTGCCTTGAGGTGGGGCAATTTGTCTATTGGCTTTGAGACAGGATCCTGCTGTGTAGCCAGACTGAACTTACACTCATGAGTCTCCCTCCTCAGCCTCCTTAGTCTAGGATAGCTGGCATGTGTCACCATGCCTGTCAGTGGTGGTTCTATTGACATGGGGCATTTACCTCAACTTCCAGACAAGGCCTTATGGAGCAATCTTTGTCTGAAGAAGTATTGGTCCTCAGGAAAATTCTGGTCACCAGCTATGTCTTCCCACTGGCACACAGATCAGTAGTCTAGAGTTTGGACTTAAGTCCTAAGTGGTCTGCTCTGAGACAATCTCCCCACTGTAAGCTTGATGATGGGGACTGTATTCATAAGGACCGGATGTCCTGGCACTCAGACCAATCAAAACACACGGCTTTGCTCTGACAGCCTCCCACCCCCAGCCCCACACATGACCACAGGCCATGACAGGAATGAAGGAGTGCAAATAGCCCCACCAGCTGGGCTGGCTGCCTTTGAGTTGGTGGGGCCCCACTTTGAGCACAGGGAGGGTCATCCACAGCCCGGCTTGTTTGAAGTGGCTCCCTTTTTCACACCCTGAAGGTGAATGGAGGGGAAATGCATAAGCTGTTTAGTCATTTGACTGAGACAAAGGCCGGTGATCAGCTCTATTCCATAGGGCTGACGCTATGGCTCAGTGGAGAAAGGTGCTTGCCACCAAGTCTGATGTCCTGAGTTCGATCCTCAGGACCCTCAAAGTGGAAGGAAAGAAAGAGCTCACGTTGTCCTCTGACCTCCACACACATTCTGTGGCATGTGCACTCACACGCATGCATACACACAACATATGAACATTTGCAATAAAAAATTTTAAGTGTGTATAACTCTCTCTTGGTTCCCCCAAAAAGTGATGTTTTCTATGATGTATTTGCAATCTTTTCAGCTATTCCCGCTGTAAATTATGAATACATATTATTTTAACTTTTATTTACTTTTTGAAATGGGATCTCAAGGCCGGCCTTGAAAACGCTATATAGCTTAGGCTTACCCTAAGCTCCTGATCTCCCTGCTTCTACACTGAGGCACTGTAATCACAGGCATGTGCTACCATGTTCTAGTTATACAGTGATGGGGATCACACCCAGGGCTTCCTGCTTGCATCCTTAGCCCCTAAACTTTTATTTTCATAACAAACACACGTGACTCCATTCCAAGTAGTTTCCGTTCATTGTCTAACTCATTCTCAAAGCCAAGCTATGCAATGCGCCTCTACTGGTCAGTGTTGATCGAGAGGGAAACATGGACAGAAAAGGTTTGCCCAAGTCCAAACCCAGACCCCATTGCTAGCTCTAAAATAAAAAAGGATAATGGAGGAAGAGGTTGGAGAGGGAGGGGGAAAGAGATGAGGGGGAAGAGAAAAAGCCCATGAAGGAAAAAAGGCTGCTTTGGAGGCGAATAGTCACCAAGTCCTTCTCTTTGGCTCAGAAAATTACTGTGTAGCCTATTAATAAACATGTCTCTATTTTTGGATGAAGTTATTACTCATAGCACTCAGAACAAACAGGCCTGTTTGATCTTTGGCAAATAGTATTTTTCAGATGACGCTGAAGTCTCAAGATCAGAAGAGCTATATGAAAACAATTAGGAGCAGGGCAGGCCGTAATGAATTATGCAACACAAGACAGACTTTGTCAATGCCAGGGTCCCTCACTTGCATCAAGAACAGATTACATGGGTTCCTGTAGGGGAAACATACCCTGGCCTCCAGCCTGAGCTGAGGGTTCCCTAGGTGGGAGTGTCTTTCCTGAGTCTTTAGTACCCACTTATCACATATGCCTCATGTCTGCCACCTGGGAGGGCGTGTCCCATTATCAGATATTTTGACTTTCTCCCCACTATGAGCATCCTTTCTCCCTCATTTGCGCAGCCTTGGTATCACCTTTTAGCCAACTATACTTTTGTCAGAGGCCCTGTCTTCTGCTGTACTCCTAATCAAGTACCACATCCTGGCGGAGACCCACGGCCTGACAATTTCATTCTTGTCATCCAGCTGTCAAAAGTGCTGAACTTCTAGAAGCAAAACAAGCCTTCTGAACCTCGCTTGGTAAGTCCCAGTCTAGTCTTAGCACTGGAAAAAACCACAGGAGTGGCACCTTAATGGAATGTAATGGAAAAAGGTAGGGATCTAGAAAAGCAGTAAACATGGCTTCCCCTTTAGACACACACACACACACACACACACACACACACACACACACACACAAGACCCTGTGCTCAAGGGGAGTTATATTCCCAGGTTCTAGAGGTTGTGGGTATAACATCCTTTTGGGGACACTGCTCTTGTTCAAATGAGTCAATGTCTCTGCTCCTGTCTGCAGTCCATCCCTCTTTCTTTGGTTCTTCAGAAAGTCCTGCCATTATCTTCTTTCTCCCTCGGGATCATCTTCATAAGGAAAAGCTAGATAAGATCCCTCACTTTCTGTCAATATTACAGCATGGGTTGGAGGGCTGCTCACCAGGCCCCACTGTTAGCTCAGAAGCTACTGCAGTCAGCGGCTACTATGGAAGAAAAGTACAAATTTCTTCAGGGATGTGGCCACTGATAGGTTGCTCATGCTACAGTAGACAGTTTTTCACCAATGCAAGCAACACTAATTAGATTTAATAGGATGGATGGACAGATAGACAGGCAGACAGACAGATATGATAAGCATTGGGAGGGGACTTAGGGGGCAGGGGCAGGGAACAGTTGGAGCGAGGGGAGGAGAGATGGGGGTGGATTTGATCAAAGTAAAATGCATGTGTAGGAACTGGAGAGGTGACTCAGCAGTTAGGAGCACTTGGTACTCTGGCAGAGGACCCAAGTTATTTGAAACCACATTAAGGGGCTCACAACTGTCTGTGTCTCAAGTTCCAGGGAAGGCAACGCCCTCTTCTGGATTCACATGCATCTACCCAAACACAGACACACAAACATTCATAAGATTTCAATTTCAAATTAAAATAAAAAAGAAATGCTTTCATGTAAGAAGAAAGAGGAGACACAGAGAAGGCAAAATAGAAAGGGTAAGACAGAGAAGGACAGAGGCAGCAAATAGATAGAAACTGGTTCACACCAACAGTTCCCCACCAGGTTCTACCCTGTTCTTGTCTCATCCTTGGTCTCTTGTTTCTCAACCCACTGTTTCCCTTCTCCCCTCCCACTCTCTACTTTACTCACACCAATTAGATGTTCATCCTCACTTCTTCACCTAAACAAGTCTCACGATTCTGATCTAAGAAAACAGAAGGCTACATGTCTAAGTTTGACGACTACAGTCTTGGCTTCTAGTCTGTGGATTCGTTAATTATAATTCTTGAATGACCAGTCCATATTTCACCATCACTTTGCCAAACCAGGCAGTCGGTGTTAGCTCCACATTCACCTGACTCTCTCCAGAATGCGGCCAATGCATCACCTGCCCCTCTTCACCCTTCCGCACTTGGCATTGCAGCACCATCTCTCTGCATCTGCCGCCACATAGCAAAAGATGTGGTTGCTATGGTGATGAGCTGCTAAAACTGGGAGAGGATTGATGGCATGCTGTGTTGGGGAGGCTCATTTTTGTTGCTTATGAGAGGCATCAGTCAGGGTTCTTGGCTAGAAACAAAGGAAGTGGATGCTGGCAATTTTTAAGCAAAAATGATAATTCTTGAAGAGTTTTTGCAGAGCTAATGAGAGTTCAGAAGCCTGGGCCTGGGGGAAGTGGGAGAAATAATGAAGTTCCGGGTGAGTCAGTAATGAATGAGAAAGAATGGAACAGAGACAGCAAATGGGAGCTATTTGTCCAAGAAGTTTGATCAGAAAGAGAATGTGAGGCTACTCGCCATGACAGAGTCGACAAGAGGTTGGGCGCTCTGTGATGAATGGGTAAGATATGAAACAATAGCAGGGAAGGACTTCTCTGAACACAATGAAATTGAACTAGACATTAATTAGCAAGGGAATTAAGTTAGAAAATGAATGTGAAAGCATGGAGTGTTTGTAACCAACAAGATGTGTTTAATTAACTGTAGATCAAAAGGGAAGTTGCAAGGGATATCAGAAAAGTATTCTTAATGAATAAAATAAATACACATCAAAACTTATGCAGTGTATCTAAAGATATGCTTAGAGAAAAAGTAATAGCTTCTCTATGCATATGATAGGAAAGAAGAAAGGTTTCAATAATAAAAATCAATAATCTGTGCTTCCTTGTTAAAAAATATGAAATTACAAAGAAAAGAGTAAGGTAATCCTAAAGCAAGAAGAGAATGATGATGATGATAATTATGATTATGATGGTAAAGATGATGGTGATGACGGTAATTTGAAGACAGAAACTACCAAGGAGAACCAATAAAATTAAATTGTTCTTTACAAGAGATAATGAAAAGCAGATGTGTTGAATGTAGGCAGTGGGCTGTGGATAGAATCTGTGACTAACTGATAGAGCTGTGTTGGTTTCTCCTCCCATTGCTGTGACAATATCCTGACAAAAGCAGGAGAAAGGACTCATTTGGGCTCACAGTGTCAGGAGACAGTTCATCATGGTGGGGAAGTCATGGCAACAGGAGTTGGAAGCAGCTGGCACACTGTATTCACAATCAGGAAACTCAGCCCACTTTCTCCTTTTATACAGTCCAGCATGGAGCACAGGGAATGGTGCCACTCACAATGGGTGGATAATCTTACCTCAATTCATCTAATCTGGATAATCCCCCACAGGCATGCCCAATGGAATATCTGCCAAAAGATTCTAGGTCTCATTGGGTTGACATCTGATCTTAACCATAATGAAAAATGAGGTAAGTTAAAAAAAAAAAAAAAGTCATTGTGACATAGTGGCTCACTGAGGGCCCAGGCTTACTGGGGTGTAGAGATGAAATAAAGACTCAAGACATCAGATGAATTCGGTAGGTAGAAAGAAAGTACCCACCAGAGACTCAAAGCACTGATGCTCACACAAAGGAAAAGCCAGAATCAGCCTTCCTGTCTCCTCCACAGATCCCTCCTGCTCTTAATCCTCCTGTCTATTCAACTGCTATCCAAGGACAAAGGAGAGAGGATGAAATACACAAATCACAGTCCCTGCTTAGCACAGCCTTCTAGATGCTGGGCTCACGAGGATGCTAAGTTCCCAGCAAGGTCAGAAATGAGCAGCCTCTCTTCTCTCCTCAGCTGAACTCTGGGTGGACCTGATTCCCCCAGAAGCCTCGGTCTACTCTGGCAGTCTCTTCTGTCATTCCAATGTCTTGCCTTTTATTGCAGGACTGTCCAGGGACTGGTATTTGCCCTGGTTTGCAGGAGTCTTAGCTCACAGCCATCAGAAAGAATCAGTACTTTGACTGCAGACAGCCCCAGAGCACAGAGAATCTACCAGTTCAGTCACACTGGTAGCAATTCAATCAGATCAGTAGCCACAAAAGGTGACAACGGTTTTCTGGCTCAAGGCAACCTTCTGACTTGGGATCTAAAACTCTTCTCTAAGTGGTCCCCACTTACTTCTTAGAGCCCCTGGGTCTCTCGAGTACTCAGTATTATACCCACTGTGAGGGTCTCTTTCAGACACTCTGCCGTTCCACGTGCCTAGCAAATGTCCATCTCCTGGGGCACCTGGTGTTGTTAGTTCTTTGTGCTAACTGGTCTCCATGCCAGGGAGCTTGCACTGTCACACTGCATGACTTTCAGGGTTGTCACAGGAGTGATAAGGGCATCATGAGATCAGTTGTCCTTGGGTACCCCCAACAATTCAGATCCTACCCCCTGGTCCTAGCCCTCCAACAATCAAGACCCACAGAGAGCAGCACCTATATATAATACAAGGCCCCTTAGACATCCTACCGTTGTCCCACACTGCTATTCCTGCTAGCTTGTGTGAGAATTGGCTCTTTCTTGGGTGGCACATTGCCTTCATGATGCTTGTTCTGGCTCCTGAAGGTGCATACTTGGCCTTTATCATTTGCAACTTTCTGCACTGGACTTTTTTATTATTATTATCATAAGTCTCAGAGACCCATAAACGATTTTGTAATGGTTCCCACCCCAGGCCAGAGGTGAGACATTGCCCTTGGATGCCTGTGATTGGTGAAAACACAAGGCTTCATTTTCATGAAAGGTTTTCTGTGATTGATCCAAACACAACCCTCATTTGTGTGAGACATTTGTTGTGATTGGTCCCCAAACCCCTCCTCTGAATTACACAAGCAAGCCATTTGTCTCCCTTGGTCAGCCAGATAGAAGACCATCTCCTGGTGCTGCAGCGTTCAAACCCCAAAATGCTTCTCTCAAGCGGTCTCTTCTGGCCTACTTTTAGTACAGTGGGCCACACTGGCAACATGAAGAAGGAAGTTCAGAACCAGTAGGGCAGTCATTGTGACGGAGGCAGAGGAGCATCTGCAGAAGCCACCTGCATGCTAAGACACAGAAGCATCAGGACAGCTGCTTGCTTACCCGCTGGAGAGTCAGCAGTGAGTCCAGCTGCAAAAGCAGCGGAGCTGCTGGTTACATAGATAGCTGCAAGGGAGGCAGCAAATCAAGATGGATGCCCAGCCACAACAGGGGTGGCGGCAGCAACGAAGAGATAGCTAAACTGCTCGAGACAGCAGCCAGGACAGAAACAGGGGTGGGGAGTGGGGGAAACTGCTCAAGACAGCAGCTAGGACAGAAACAGGGGGGCTGGGTGGAGGTACAGAGGAGGTGAGAGAGGGTGGAGAGCTGAGGCTTGAGAAGGACAGAGTTTGTAAAGTGCTAGGGAAGTTGAAACTGGAGGCTCTGGTCAATGGAAGAGTTCCAGAGAGTTGCCACATCCTTAGGGCCAAGGGTCTCAGGCACTGTAGACCTGGGAGCTATAACACTGGCCGCCATCAACGCCTAGGTCAACCCTAGAGTTATAACACTAACAAAGCTAAAGGCCTCAGTACCCTATGCCAGACAACAGAGAAACTGTGTCACTGTAGGGTTGAGGAATCCTGCTAACCCTGCTACCCCAGAGCTATAAGTAGATTGCAACACTATGGGGTACCACTTACCACTGCACTCTCCTGCCCACTGCGGCTGTTGCTCACAGATGTCAAACAGCAAAAAAGCCCACAAAGAGCGGCCTTTAGTTTCTCCTTGGCTGGCAAAGTATCCTGGTAGGAGACAAGTACCCCAACCAGTGATTTGGAAGCAGGACTGCCCCCTATTCTCCAGGGCTGGGATTACTGAGAAGATTGAAGCTCCTCTACAGCCCCCTTTGAGACCCGGGCGAGGGCCATATGTGTTCCTGATGTTGGCTTTTGAAAGGTTTGCCGAGGAAGGGTTGCTGTTCTTTTGCTTAAAGAGAAGCGCTTGAATTGTGTCAGCTTCTGGCCCAACCCTCTGTTCTTGCAAACACCCTCTTGCTCATTTCAGATGCTGCCATCACATCATACTTTAATAGGTCCCCCATTGCCCTGTGACAGGCCAGAATGAACAGGACAGGGTTGAAGGGGAGAGAATTCACACAGGGTTTGTCCTGACGAGAAGTAATGGACATCCCATGGAGGAGGGGTGCAGACACATGTCACCACAACAGCTACCCTAGAGCAGCCTGTCCAAAGCCTTCCCAGTGATTGGCATAGGAAGCAGATACCCTGCGGCACAGTGCCCCCCAAAATAACGGCACCAACGTTGGCTAATCCCTCCTGCCCCCCTTCATGTGTGGTACCTGTCTTGTGAAAACGTTGGCCCTTAAATATGGAACAACAGAACTCTAAGATACGGAACATGACAAATGATGTCCCCTGGCTCTGGCTGAGTGTAGTCTACAGACGCACTGTGCAAGCCCTGGACTGTGACAATTTGCAAGCCCAGCAGATGTCTGGGCATTGAAAGGAAAATGATTGCCCTCATCAATTCTCCTTTTAAGGAACCTTTCAAAAGCGTTTTTCCCAAAAAGTGCATTAGGGCTTTTCAATACAAATGCATTCTTGCAGTTCTCACACTAGTTGGAGTGGGGAGGCGGGGCCTTGGGGATGTCCAGTTTTCTCAGGCAATGGAAACAATACCAGACTGTGTTCCAGTCCCAGCTGCAGGGCTGGCCCCACGACAGGTCTCTGTAGGGGAGTGTCCCACTTAACCTCTACTGTCAGTGTTCCTGCCTTAAATGACAGTGATTGTATCTTTCCGCAAGTTCAAATGCAGAGTCTCTGAAAACTGTTAATAATCTCAGGGCTGGGAGATGGATCAGCTAACAACATTTACTGCTCTTCCAAAAGACCTGAGTTTGGTTCCCAACACCCACCTTGGACAGATCACAACTATAATTCCAGCTACAGGTGATCCGAAGCCTGCTGCATACCCAGACGCATACACACACATTTAAAATAAAATTAAAACCTAAAAAAAGTGTTAATAACCACACAGTACAGAAGTTTGAAGAGATGGCTCGGTGAGGAAGAGTGCTCTCTGGAAAAACCTGAGGACCTGAGTTTGGATCGCAGCACCAATGTAAAAAGTTACTCATAGCCCTGTACATGCCTTTAACACCGGCATTAGGGCCGGGGGGGGGGGGCGGAGGGGGCAAAGACAAGAGGATCACTGGGGCTAACTGGTCACCAGTCTAGCTCCAGGTTCAGTGAGAGACCCTGTCTCAAAGGAATAAAGCAAAGAGTGATCGAACAAGGCACCTGCCAGTCTCCTCTGGCCTCTGCATGCACACACAAAGTGCACACTCCTGGACAGACACCAGTATATACGAAACACACATGGGTTGGGGAAAAGGAGAGGAGGAAAGAGGGAGGGAGGGAGAGAAAGAGAGAGAAAGAGGGAATAAAGGGAGGGAGAGAAAGGAATGGAGGGAAGGAGAGAGACAGAAGAGAGGGACAAAGGGAGGGAGAGGGACAGAGACAGAGACAGACAGAGACAGAGAGGAGAGGAGTCAGTCCTGGAGAAATAATGTAAGTAATGTTTTCATGTTCTGTTGTGCTAATGATGCTGCAACCCCGGCCAGAATTGCAGTGAAGCTAAGCACAGCATCTTCCCGATAAGCTCCCTCTGGGGAGACGGTAAGTCTCATGCAGTCAGCCTGGGCTTCCTCCAACAGTACCTCACTCTCACGTGTGACCCCTCTTCCTTCTCTTCTCCCAAACCCTTTGCTGGACCAGGTGAGCTCCACGCTGCCGTATTTCACTTCCTTAATAATGCTTGATGGTTCATTGCTTTGCTCAGCAAAGGCTAATGAAGGCACACCACCTGACAGTCCCCCTGCAGACTCAGCTCTTTCCTAAAGAGGCTCAGAGGCTCAGGGAGAAGCCAGCCATGCACACTTGGGGACAAGGGGATTGCTGTGGTTTCCATGTGGTCCCAAGTTCAGGCAATTCAAACATTGATGGCATTTGGAGGTGCACCTCTGGGGAAAAATAAGGTCAGACAAGGTCACCATGGAGGGTTTTCACATGACCAGACTGGTGGTTTGAAAAGAAAAGGAGGATGAGAGATTGTGTGTGTGCTCTCTGGCAGGTGGCACCTCTGATGTGTCATGAAGTTCTTGCCGGATGCTGGCTCTGTGATCTTGGATTTCCCAGATGCTAGGGCTGAAGACACTAAACTTGTTTATAGAGTACAATGTGTGACATTTAGTTAAACGACAGAAAAGGATCCATGATAACCAGGAGTAACTTCTGAGGTGGATGTGACTGACCACACAGCTGTTGTGATGTCAATCTCGACTGTCCACTTGACTGGATTTGGAATCACCTAAGAGACAACCCTCAGGGGGTAACTGTGAGGGTGTTTCCAGAGAGGCTGAACTGAAGAGGGGAAGCCCACCCATAATGTGGTGGTATGATTTCATGAGCTGAGGACTCAGACAGAAGAGGAGGGAGAGAAGGGGGGAAGGAAGGGAGGGAGGGGAAGAGAGAGCGAGGGAGGGAGGGAGGGAGGAAGGAAGGAAGGAAGGAAGGAAGGAAGGAAGGAAGGAAGGAAGGAAGCCTAAGGCTGGGGAGATGACAGTAAGGAGCCTTCTGTACTGGCATGAGGACATGAGTCCAGATCCCCAGCACACATACTGGGTGTGGTGGGTGTGGTCATACACATCTGTAACTCTAGAACAGAACCAAGCTGATCTTCAGAGCTCTCTGGACAGCCAATCAAAGAGTTCCGAGTCCAGCAAGAGACCCTGCCTCACTCAAAAGATAAGGTAAAAGGTAACAGATAAAGACACTTGACACATTGCTTGTCTGTCTGTCCGTATCTCTCTGACTCTCTGTCTCTCTGTCTCTGTCTCTCTCACACACACACACACATGCATACATACACTCACACACACACACACACACACACACACACACACACACACACACACACACACAGGACAGCATGAAGAACACCAGCATTCAAGCATTCATCTCCCTCTGTTTCCTGACTGCAGACACAATGTGACAGTGTCTCATGATCATGATAGACTGTGCCCTCAAACTGCAGCCCCAAAATAAAAAACACACTTTCCTTCCTTGGTTTTTCTTAAAGGCGTTTGTCACTGCAACAAAAAAGTAACTAGCGCAACTAGAATTCATCATCTTTTTGCTTCTCTTCCTTCAATGCTTCAAACTTGTTCATGACGCCAAGGTGGCAAGGCTTTGATACATCTGTTAAAAATTATTCAGAAAATTGTCATTCAAAACAAGTAAGGTCATCTATGGGAAAATATATTCTAACCTTCATGTAACTATAAATATAAAGAGTTGGTGACCCAAAGACCCCTAGTACCAGGCATGACTCAGAGAAGAAACAAAAGCCAAAATGATAATTTTACTAGATAGCTTGATAAAAAGTAGACAGTATTATTGATTAATGCTCCTGGAAGGAGTCCTCTAGACACAATACTTTACCAAGATCACAGGAAAATATTGGTATCACCAGAGGGCACGTATTAAACATCTCACCTACACATGATCTTGTCTGTGACAAATGACAGATTCTTAACTGAAGAAAATCTCCTACCCAAGATGCAAACCTCTCTCTCTCTCTCTCTCTCTCTCTCTCTCTCTCTCTCTCTCTCTCTCTCTCTCTCTCTCTCTCTCTCTCTCTCTCTGTCTGTCTCTTACTACTTTGGAAACCTCAGATGCTGTATGGAAAATTAAGAAAACTCAACAGCATACAGGTTGCATAGCAGAGGGTGAGTTGTCACCTCTTTGAGCCCCAGAAGGATTCTCTACTTTCTTTTGACTTCCCAAACTCTGGTGGAAACACAAATTTTCAGAAGGCCCATCACAGGAAGAGGTGTGTGTGTGTGTGTGTGTGTGTGTGTGTGTGTGTGTGTGTGTGGTGTGTGAGTGTGTGTGTGTGTGGTGTGTGTGTGAGTGTGTGTGTGTGGTGTGTGTGTGTGTTTCTGGGAAGAAAACTCAGAACTTTTCACATACATGAGCTTTACCGTTTAACTCCACTTCATCCCCTCAGTGTGAATGTGTTAATAAAATAAGAGAATTTCCCAATCAGGAACTGAGGTCATTGATGCATAGAGCTCCCACTTAAACCTCCTGCACCCCTCTTTATCAAAGACTCCTTCCCTGTGTCATTAAGCTAAGATTAATGCTTACTTAAAAATTCTTAAGAAATATAGATAGATGGATAGATAGATAGATAGATAGATAATTGATAGATGAGAGATGATTCCAGATATGATGGAAGAGATACATGATACATAGATTATAGATAAATGATAATCCACTAAGCAGAGAACAAAGAGACAAGGAGAGAGAGAGAGAGAGAGAGAGAGAGAGAGAGAGAGAGAGAGAGAGAGAGAGAGAGAGAATCTCAGAATCTGCCCATGGTACCTATCCCCTGGTACTTTCCATCCATTCCTTAAAGGACACATTCTAACACAGAGGATTCTGACCCTTTATGACAGAGAAACCTTTTCTTATTCAATAAATGATGGACATCTGTACTTAGCCACCATTTGGGAAGGTTACTGTCTTAGGGTTTCTATTGCTGTGAAGAGACACCACGACCATGGCAACTCTTATAAAGGAAGACATTTAACTGAGGTGGTGGCTTACAGTTTCAGGGGTTTAATCTATTATTATGGTGGACAGCATGCTGGCGTGCTGGCAGACATGGTGCTGGAAAAGGAGTTGCTACATATTGATATGCAGGCAACAGGAAGTAGACTGAGTGCCATACTGATTGAAGCTTGAGCAAAAGAGACCTCAAAGCCCATCCCCACAGTGACACACTTCCTCCAACAAGACCACACCTAATTCAACCAGGCCACACTCCTAATAGTGCCACCACCTTTGGGGGGTACATTTTCTTTCAAACTACCACAGTTACTGAAATCTACTGAAAGCAGATTTCTTTTCCTATTACTCATGTTAATGAACTATGTGCACTATAAAACTCAGATTTTGCATAGTCTCCCCTCGGGTGACAGGATCATAATAATTGAGGTGAAAAGCTTGTGTTTATCATCAGCAATATTAGTGAAGAGTGCAGAAGTCTGCAATTCTGAAGAGCCCAGGAAACTGAACACTGCCACACTGAATCCGTGGCAGCCTCTTCACTTGACCACGAAGCACTGCTCCCACAATCCCCAGCTCGCCCACCTAGAGTGTTATCACCAGGCTACAGTTGCTATTACTCTCCAAGGTGATCCCAGAGGAAGTCACAGTCTTCCTCCTTATTAACACAGCTGTGGTAATTTATTGTACCATTTTGTAGGCTGCTTTTGCCAGCTCTGCTGCAAATTCTGTCACTGAACTCAGGCTCAGAGAAGTCTCTCTGCAACTTACCACATTATACAAGTGTTGGTATGGCTGGCTTCTCGTAAACACTGAGTAAATACAGGAGAGAAGATGGTAAATAGAAGCGGGGCATTGGTGGTGCATGCTTTAATCCCAGCACTCAGGAGGCAGAGGCAGGCGGATCTCTGTGAGTTGGAGGCCAGCCTGGTCTACAGAGCAAGTTCCAGGACAGCCCCCAAAGTGATACAGAGAAACCCTGTCTCGAAAAGCAAAAAGCCAAAACAAAACAAAACAAAAGATGGTAGATAGGACCGCATAATCTCAACTGTCTCTCTTCCTGTGTCCAAATGTCCCTCCACTCCTACTATGATAACTAGGACCTCATTTTCCCTTAACTCACTCTATCTGTAAAGAAGATACCAAAAAAGTCATTCCTGCAAAAAATTTGCTAATCAGCCTTTAGACACTTTCACTTTTAAAGGTTGAGTTAGAATTTAACTAAAAATAGTATAGTCTTTTTTAAACATTTGTTAGTCCTCTTAATAAAAAGAGAGAGATGTCTATGAATAAAGCTGAAGAAAGCGATAGCTTGAAAGTTCTCTGATACTAATATGTATGAATTGAGATGTCTGTCTTTAAGAGGAACCTAGAATGTTCAGTATTTCCCACATCTCTTTGACCACAAATGGTTTCTTTGAAGAGATTATATGATATAACCTACTGAGCAACATCTTAAGTTGTCCTCTGATCTCCACAATGCCCCCCAACCCATGCACACCAGTGGATAAATGTTATTTTAAAATAAAAACAGAAAATTTTTTAAAATGTAAAATTAAAAGGAAAACAGCAAAACGCTGCTGAATACAGGAACCTCCCCTCACCACCACACTCATTTACCACAGCTCAGCTTTGCGCTGTTCTTGCTCAACCTTGAACACCGACTGAGGAGATCTGGAAGCAAGTAAGAGAAATAACTCTGGGCAGGCTGTGTGAGGATCTCCGAGAAGGATGAACTGAGGAGAAGAGACCCTCTCTTGGAGCTGGAGAACCTTCCATGGATGTCCCAGACGTAAAAGGGGCTGAGGGAAAAGCAATGTGGCCTTCCCCACTTCACTTCATCCAGGGAAGTGCATCAGTGTCTATTGTTGCCCTCTCCACCTTCCACTGATGCCTGCGGGCAAGAACCGAAGACCAGCTGCTCTCTGGAAAGAGATGCTTCCTGTTTTCTGAATCAGAGTGGGGCTGATGAGGCGCCTGGCTTTGCAGAATGAGTAGCTTTTGCGTTCTCAGACTCTCTGGGGTGCAGACAGCCACTGTTGGGTTACCTAGCCCTTAGTGTGTAAGCTGATCTAGTGAATCCCCTCTTACAACACACACACACACACACACACACACACACACACACACACACACACACACACACACACACACACACACACACTGTTCTGAGGGTTCGTTTCCTCTAGAAAACCTTCATCCTACGCTCCCTCTCCCTGACAAAACAGCCAGCACCTGCTCTCATCCTTACTGCCCACAGCTGCAGCTTCAGCAGGAGATTGGTGCAAGTCTGAATCCAATTCCTAGGTCCTTGGAGAAATCATGGCTTCCCCAGCTTTACTCAGGGGCCGCCATGAGCACTGAGTTGAGACACACAGTAAAGATACCAAAATTATGGATACCAAAATTTTTGAGAGTAGAGGTGAGAATGCTGACCACCTCTTCCCACATCTGTTCTCCCTTCCTCCTCACTGTAAAATTCTAGCTCTTCTACCAACATCTCTCATGCCTCCTTGCTTTACTTTCTATTTCCTCCCTCGCTTCCGTCCCATACTCTATGTTGACTACGTTGGCTATTGGCCCAGGTCTTTAGGAGCTGGCAGAACCTTTGCCACGCACTTACTGCTTTATTTATTGCGTATCTTCCCATCATACTCTGTCAGAACGAGTATTTTTGTCTCGCCCATTCTTTTCTATCTCCGCAAGGCTTAGAAGAGTGTCTGACATTTGGTAGCTGCCTGATAAATATTTGTGAAAGGAATGAATGAGCGTCTTAGACTTGCTGACAGGAAATGCACTCACTGGGCCTGGTCCAGACAGCAAAGTGACTGGATGCTCTGGGAGGGAATGCTACCCAGACTTGCAGGTAGGAACTGGATGTCTCTTGCCTCACTAGACCAAGCTGAGGACTAATGCAATGTTGGGAAGGAGAGGAGCAGCTTTCATAGCTCTCCTTACGAAAAGACACACACAGTTCTTAGTGTTCCTGTAGAGCACTGGACTCAGGGCTCCTGGAAACAGAGAACCCTGGGGAATAAGCTGCCAGGCGGGTAGCCTCTGGGGATAATGTCAAGGCAGAGGACCACCGAGTGGAAGTAAAAGGACCATAGACAAAGCAGGTGTGACTTGTACGCTTTGCCCTCCAGCTGTTTATTAAATGGGTTCACCAGCCCAGCCAGGTATCTTGCTGGTCACAGTGCAGTTACCCAGCTCCTTTGTAGGATCCTGACTGGATCACAGTGCAGTTGCCAGCCTAGGGCAGAGTCATAACTCTGATCTAGCTTCTCAACATCTAAGGCCCAGCACTCAAGGCCAGTGTCATTGTCAGATCCTGGTGATCTGAGATCGGCCGTGCTCTGAGTCAAGCCAGGACAGCCAGCCATTGATTTCATTGCTTATGCCTAGATGGGAAAGCTGTTAGTATCAAGTCTGGTTTCAAGGACACACAGTTATTCAGGCTATAGAGCCCATGCTCTCAAGACTCTGGGTGTGGTTGACTGTTTTACTGTTGCCAGTTTTGAACTTCCAGTCTTTGAAAGGGACCCGGTGGCTGCCTTCTGTGTGGCAGCATGCAGATTAGGCAGCCAGTACTGCAAACCTGTACTAGGTTCTCCCAGGACTCACACGATATCTTCTGTGGTTAGCAGATGCAGTCTGTTAGTCTGCTGCTTCCCTTCATAAGAATAAGCCCTCACTCAAACTCATCTGGGACCAAGAGGGGTCTTAATTCCTTCTCCTGTTGCTGCAGTAAAAATTCTCCATGAAATCAGCTTAAGGGAGAAAGGGTTTGTGTAGGCGTGGAGTTCAAGGGATAGCCCATTATAGTGGAGCACTCAAGGCAGCAGGGGTTTATGGTAGCTGATCACATTATGCCCACAGTCAGGAAGAAGAGAACATTATATGCCCATGCTTTCACCATGTTATGCAGCACAGGTTTCCCACACAGTGCAGCAGTGTTTCTCTTCAGTGTTGCTGATCTCTTTAACAATGACAGCTGTTTCCTTAGTGACCTGCAGTTTTGAAGTTCCCTACACCAAATAAATTAGTCTATTATCTTTAAATTCAACTTGACTCAAGTTCTCAGGACATGAGCAGAATGAAACCAGATTCCTAGCAAATATATTATATAAATGGCTCTAAAACCAGTCCTTGGTCCTATCTGAAACCTTGGGAGCCTGGTCTCCTCTGTGTATATTTCTCCCAGCATTATTGTCTTCCAAGTTTCCACAAGAATGATCCATGAATCTCAGCACTGATTCCAGCAGTTGCAAGGGCCTAGGGACCACATTGTTAGGGTTATCACAGCTGAAGCCCCACTCCTGGTACTAATTGCCTTAGTTTATTTTCCTGTTGCTGAAAGCAAGGGGAGCTTGAGACAGTTGGTCCCACTGTGCTCACAGTCAAGAGGAGAGGGATGCAATGGATGTCACACTCGGCCTGCCTTCTCCATTTTACAGGGTCTGGCAAGGTCTCTGAAGCCACCCCAACATGGACTTTAAGCCACTGCATTAATAGTGGCTAAGGACTATTCCCCAAGTAGCTATAAGGAACTTTAAAAGTGCTTCATTTTTAACACAATCTCTCTGAGATAAGTACAATGAAATGGAAAGCTCTGGGAGAAGAATCAATAGAAACTGTAACACAGGAAGACCAGCTGTCTCCACCTTTAAATAGCTCCTCAGCTCCCAGGGCAGGAGTTAACCACCATTTCAAGCTGACTGATTGGCATTTCTGGGTTGTTATACATGACGGTGTGACCAGAGTATGAGCTTTAATGGGGCATGGGATGCTGTCAACAACACAACTTCAATTAAGAAAACCTAACGCATATTTACATACTTGGCTCCTTGGTTTATTAATTACTCTTCCTGTTGCTTGGACAACAGCAACCTGAGGGAAAACAGGTGTATTTTGCTACAGTTTGAAGGGACGGCCTATTATGGCAGGGAAGGCATGGTGGCAGAAGATGGGAGTCAGCGGTCACACTGCAGTAGCCACAGTCATGAGGCAGAGAAAGAAAGAAAGAAAGAAAGATAGATAGATAGATAGATAGATAGATAGATAGATAGATTCATTTTGTAAGTTCTGTTTCTCAGAGAACCCTGACTAATACAGTGAGGAATCTTGGTATCACAGGACTTTCCACTGCTTGGGGCACAGGACACAAAACAGGTGGAGGACTCATCTCATTCATTCAACTGCATCGTATCTGGCTTGCCTCTAGGACGGCTCCAGGTGGTAGAAATGCAACAAACAAAACAACAGGCAGTTTCCCTACCCTCTTGTCCCTGGGGATGGCATTCCTTGCTCATCCCAAATCACTCTAAGGTAACCCTGAGAAGAGCTATGCTAGTCACAAAGCCCTTTCCACATGCGGTCACTATGCAGAATGGCAGGTACATCTCCAATACCAGTCAGCCAGGATGGCCCCAGGAGACTCCCAGTCAGGACGGATAGCCAGCATCCACCTGTGACTCCAGGCCTGTGTCCCAGCTCACACACTCCACTCATCACCCAGATGTGCCGCTGTTGTGAAGGGCATGCTTCAGCTTCTGGCCTGGCCACACTTCTCAGATGGCCCCAAGAAGGAGAAGCAGAGATAAGAGTTCAGATGTAGCGCCTGCATTAGGAGGAAGCACCGGTATGTGAGGCAGATGTGAGACACGGGCGGGCAGGAGGCTGGTGTGTTATCAAGTAACTCCCCACCATGGCGATTGCAGCCTAGGGCTCTGGGAAACTCAGAGCCCACTGGGGTCACGCCAAGCAGTCCACAAAGGGGTGGAGAGTGCCAGGCATTTTCCTGACAGCTCCACAGTCAGGGCTGGGGTGTGGCGGAGGCTTTCATGACATCTGCAGCTATCTAGCAAACGGGCAGGGGCGCAGATGGTGACAGTTTGAAGTCTGCAGGTGACATGAGAATGGAGGGTCCAAGAGGGGACAACAGGGAGGCTGCAGACAGCATCTGCTCCAGTGTTTGCACAGGTTCATCCCACCCATTGCATATTTGCCTGCCAGCTGAGCCAGGCAAGACCCCTCACCTAGAGCTGGCAAGTGAGAACTTGGGAATTTTACAACTATACCCCCCTACTTCCTTCAGGGGCCTGAGCTGTGCTAACTTTAACACAAGTAGTAAAGGAAGCTTTCTCTGCTGGGAAGCCTCCATGCCTTGTCAGTGTGGTCAGTAGTCTCTTCACTCCCATCCTCTGAACGGCCACAGGCTGACGTTCCCTGTTGCCACAGTGGCACCCTCTCTCCTGAGGCCAAGTCACCCAAGTCCTTACTGATGGCTTTCCATCTCCATAACAAAATACTCTGGATGATCCAATGATAAAGTGAAAAGGTTTTGGCTCATAGCTTTGGATATTCTTGTCCTTGGTCAGTTGGCCCTGTCCCAGGGTCAAGGCACCATGTCACCTGGAAGGGAAGGGGGGATAAAACTATCCTGACAACACGCCAGAAGCCAAGAGAGAGAGGAAGGGAGTCCCTCCCCCAATCCTGTCCAGGACATACTCCCTGTGACCTAACATTCCCAAACTTGACATCTTTTCATACGTTGTCAATTCATAGTTCTTTGTGGAATTTCTCTTTGTGGTCCTTACCAGTTTTTAACTGCTCACTTTGTTTGCTTGTCAGATGAATTCCAAATATTTTTCTTCCATGTTTATCCATCTTGCAAATTTTTAGCATCTTGTACCATTCACAGATTGTTATCTTATCATTGTTTTATTTTGATTTGTTTTTTTAATTGCTGGTAATGATGCATGAATAATTTTAACCACAGCATTGGGCTATGGATTGCTCTTAACTCAGTGTTCTAATCAAATTTTGTTCTGTTTCTTTCAACTGTGAAGTGCTCTGTTTGATTTTCTGGGGAAGGAATTAGTTAAATTAATCTTTTGTGGGAGAACATGAATTATTGTTCTTGAAGCAAACACTACATGTTAACAAACTGTGCTATGATCACCTGGGGAGAGAGTCTCAGTGAGGCATTGTCTAGATCATATTGGCCTGTGAGCATGTCTCTGTGGGGTTGTCTTTGTGTGACAAATAAGACAAGGTCTAAAAGAGGGCAGCACCCGAGGTGTTGGGTCGTGGGCTGTGTAAGAGCAGAGAAAGGTACATTCAAGCATGCATGCCCCTTCTCTCTGTTCTTGACTTGCCATCCCCACAGTGATGGACCATAACCAGGGATTACAAGCCAAAGAGACCCTTTATCCTTTAAATTGTTTGTTGTTTTTTTGTCGGAGATTTTATCCCAGCAAAGGAAGTCAACATGAGGACAGTATGCTATCATGGGTCCATAGTATGGAGGCCAACCAATGGTTAACTGAAATCTCTAAAATGGAGTCAAAATGCATTTATAAATTTTTATCTCTACTGGAAGGCTAGCTAACTGAAAACTCAGCCAAACTCTGTGGAGCCACCAGGGAAAACCCAGCTCAAATCGAAGAACTTCCAATCAGTCTTCAGTCTTGAACTGGTGACTTATGCCTGTTATCCCAGCACTCAGAGGCTAAAACAGGAGGACTGGCAGCAGTCTCTACACCAGCCTGGGCTACCTAGTGCATTTGACACTAGTCTATAGAATAAGGCACCATCTCAAAAATTAAAGCCTTAAAGGTTTAAAGTTGCTTACCCAGATAAGTGATATCGATGGTTAAGAGATTTATATCAACGCTGAACATTCAAGAGGTGAACTCATAGGGCCATCCCCTACACCCACGCTGTCAGCCTAGCAGGGTCACAGGCATTCAAAGCAGTGGATAGGACATGGGAACTGTGTCCTTGAGAAAACTGCACATAACATCCTTGGGAAGTGACAAGAAGGGACACCTTCCCAGCTTAGAGGCAGAAGAGGCTTCCCAAGGCCCGGGAGATAAACGTGCAGTGTGGCAGAGTGTCCACTAGGTTGGCCCAAGGATAATAGGCATTATTGTCAAGGGACTGGCCTCTCCATAGACTGAAGCAGCCATGGCAGAGGCCAAGTAGTGTGGTAAAGAGTGTAGGACTATGCAACCTAGTGGTCCATCTACAACTGAGACCTCAGTGGAAACTGAGGATACTTACATGATGGTTCCGGGCCCTGGCTTTCCATGAGGAGCATTCATGTGGGCTCTAAGAATCTTTACTGCTGAGTATCCAGACGGAGCTGCTATCCATAGTGGCATCTTGCCTTGCCAGTGAACTTGTAGAAGTGGCCACATCCTTTGGGCATGCTGTCAGGTGCAGACATGACCCGATTAAGGTAGAGGGAAGCAGGCTCGAGCTCTCTTGGGTTGCAGAGAGCATAGGAAAATCAGAGACTACATCTTTTAAAGCAGGAAGACCAAGGTGGTTATTTTCTCTGATCTGTGTAAGTCCTTCTAATAAATATCTATTTATCATTTCTATTGGGTCTCATTTAAACCCCTGCCTTCAGTTATCATTTTCTAAGAACCACAGGTACAGTGGCTAGGAGGTAGGTCTGGACTTTACTGAAGGTGCTAAAAGATGAAGCCCGAGAGTCTTTGACCTCTTGACCTTGAGACTATACCCTCCTCACCTAATACTTAATTTCCAAAGTGTCGATTTCGGGACCTGTAATGTATGAGACAAATCTGAATCCCTTCCCAGACAGGTGGGAGTGTTAAATGAGAAAACACACAGGACTCCCTTAGCCGAGGAATCCCATCCTCATTGTTACTCTGTACATTCCCAGGCTACTGGAGTGTGTAAAGAGAAGACTTTTCCTTGCTAGCCGCTTTGGTTTTTCACCACCAGTCGCCTGGGCTCTGCCGCGTTGTAGTTCCCAAATAGCACACAAGACGCTGTATTAATTATGAAGCTATTGGCCTTGCTTATTTCTTGCTGGATAGATCTGACTTAAGTATTTATCACATAATAGCTAATCTGAGTATTTCTCTTACCGGAGAAGTTTCCGGGCTTCTTATCCCTATGGCGGTTACATCTTGACTCCCTGTGTTTCTCCTACCCAGAGTCCTCCTGGATTCCTAGTCCCACCTAGCTTGCTTCCCTATTGGCCAACAGTGCTTTATTGACATATACATAGGACTTCCCCAACAGGAGTGTGTGGCTGGCAGGGAGGGGTGAACAGGTAGGAGGGTCTGCCTCTGAGTTTGAATCTAAAGGTTAGATCCCACCTGAGCAGCTCACATAGGCTAAGCAGTCCTAGACCCCTGTGTCAGAGAGACCTTTAGGACAGTGGCCAGGGGTGCGGGTGTGGGGTGGAGTACACTGGTGAAGAAAGTAAACCAGATGGGCATAGAAGCTACTGGAAAGGCTTCGGGTATCCCAATGTGAACATCTGGAATGACAGTGGGGATGGAAGAGCTTGTGCAAGAAAAAGATCACACCCGTCCTTGAGCCAAGCAAGACTTCAGGAGCCTTTGAAGCAGGGCTCACAATCTCCCATCCACACTGAGATCTGTAGACACCATGTGGGTGTCTAAGGGAGTGTCACATCTAGTGCAGCAAAATCAGACTCCTGATCCTCCTGCCCCACCCCCCCACCCCCTCTTCCATCCTTGACCAACTACGCTGGTCAGTTTTGTGTTAACAAAGGTTAGCATCACCTGAGAAGATGGGACCTCAGCTGTGGAAATGCTCCCAGCCTATTGGCTTGCAGGTAGGGCTGTGGACTGTTTTCTTGATTAACGGTTGCCGTGGAAGGGTCTATGCCTGTGTGAGTGGGAGGTGCTCCTGAGTGCTATAAGAAAGAAGGCGGGAAAAGCCGTGGCCAGCAAGCCAGTGAGAAGCACTGCTCCCTTAGCGTCTGCTTCGGCTCCCGCCTCCCGCCACTGGCCTTGGCTTTTCTCAATATACTGTGACCCAGGAGCCAAATAAACCCTTTTCTCCCCCCAAGTTACGTTTGGTCCTGGTTTTGTCACGGCAATAGCAACCCTGAATTGGTGCAAATGTCTGTTTTCTACTCCTGTTACAATGCCTACTGCTCCCAAGCATGGACCTTATGATTGGTTGACTGAGGAAGAAACAATGAGAGCCTGGCTTTCTGATGGTTCTGTGAGATGTGCAGGCACCACCCAGAAGTGGACAACTGCCGGGGAACCCTTTTAGAACCCTTTTCTGGAACAACCTTGACAGATACTGGAGAAGGGACATCTTCACGGTGGCCAAACTTCAGACAGAATACATGGTCGTACAAATTGTTTGGAAGGAAACAAATGACCAGATGTGCAATTGCTCACTGACTCATGGGCTGAAGCTAATAGACTGGCTGGATGGCCAGGCACTTGGAAAGAACGTGATGGAAATTGGTGAGAAAGACATCTGGGGAAGAAGTATGTGGCTAGATCTCTCCAAATGGGCAAAGGATGTGAGGATACTTGCATTCATGTAAATGCTCACTAAAAGGTGACTTCAGCTGAGGAGTTCAGTAATCAAGCGGATTGGATGACCCATTCTGTGGACAGTGAACCTCTTTCCCCTGCAATGCCTGTCATTGGCCAATAGGCCATGAACAAAGTGACCATGGTGGCAGGGATGGAGTTCATGTGGGAACAACAACATGGACTTCCACTCATTAAGACTGGTGTGGCTGCAGCTGTTGCTGAGCTCCAGATCTGCTAGTAGCAGAGACCGACACTGAACACTATGACCACAGTAGGACACCATTCCCCCAGGGTGACGCTTGCAGATACCAAGATCCCACAAGGTACTAGGGTAGCTAAGTCAACAGCCTTGAGTGTTATCTTTCTTTACTTCCTGTTAAGAGAAGCTTTTTCCTTTGCTAGCCGCTTTGGTTTATCCCCCGCCAGTCACCTGGGCTCTGCCGCGCCAGCCTGGTTCTAGATCTGCATGAGTCCCAAATAAACACACAGGAGGCTATATTAATTATGAAGCTGTTGGCCTTGTTCGTCTCTTACTGGCTAGCTCTGCCTTAAGTAATTACCCCATAATTGTTAATCTAAGTATGTTTCTTACCGGAGAATAGTTCCCGGTGTCCTACTCCCATGGCGTCACATGTTGACTCTCTTGTGTTTCTCCTCCCAGAATCCTCCTGGACTCCTAGCCCCACCTATCTAGATTCCTATTGGCCAGCAGTAATTTATTAACATATACACAGGACTTCCCCAACATCTCCTCTTTTCTGTTTAAACAAAAAGAAAGGTCTTAACTTTAACATAGTCAAATTGTATATGACAGAACAGTTATCAAGTAAGAACACAGTTACAACATTTTGTCTATTAACATTTAGCAAGATCTAAAGAAAATATCATCCATCCCATCCTTGTGAGTCTAAAGTTCTATATGTAGCTTATCTCTTATCATAACTAAGGAAAACTATAATTATAACTATCTGTCTTCAACTCCATCAAAGACCACAGAAGGATAATATATAAACACTAGGATTGACAAGACATCTTGCTATCTGGACAGTCACCCGAAGTTCCTCTGGGCATCCATCTCAGCCCATAGGCCACAATGTGTCTGGAACACTTCTCAGCAAAGCAGGAAATTTCAAACTGTCCATCTGCATTGGCAGTCTGTTATTCACTTTTCTTTGTCCTGTAGAAAGTCTCGTAGACTCTTTCATGAAGCAGGAACCCTGTAAGACTGAGTTCAGTAGTCACTTTCCTGTGGGTCCTGCCTGTCCAGTTTATACAGCAACAGTCAAACAGTCTAGGCAAGAGCAGTTTCTTGCCCAAATGCCTAATCTTGCCATGTTGAAAGCAAACTCCATAACAAGTTTCTTCGATGCCCATCTTCCTCTCAGATGTAATTGGTGCTGCCAGGAGCAGACATTTCTCATTGTCAAGAAAAACCCTAAACCATATTAAATGCCATTTTCTGAAGGTCTTTGAGAGGTTTGAAGACTGTTTATCTATCTCAAATATATTTCTGTATATCTAGAAAACCTAACTTACCTAACTATAAATTCTATTATAAGTAACTATCTATAGTCTGTATTCAATTATGCATTACGTTTTAAAAGATCAGTATAAGCACAATACTTAATCAAGAGGAGAAATATAAACATCACAAAATTGACCTTGAATTTGTATCAATAAATGAAAAACAATACCCATACCATAATTCCCCTTTTTTACCATTAAAAAAGATTGGCTGTGATCACTAGCCAATTATAAACAATCCCATTTAAATGAAAACAAAGATTTATAAACAAGATGGGAATTGGGAAGTCGCTCATTCCAAACTGCTTCCTGCTGGAAGGGGGCGCTGTTCATACCATGGGGATCATGACAAAACCCAGAAACCTGTATAAGTCCTTATTTTTATGGTCTGTAGAGCTGTATCATCTTAGCTGTCTCAGTCGTTGAAACACCTGGTCCACTGCTTCCGGGGGTCTTGGTTCGTGAAACCACAGAAGCCTGGAAGGAATTCTCAGCTTTTCATTTTCTGTAGAAACATAAATAAAATCTCCTTTTCTGAGTAACATATCCTTATACTTAAATTTTGAAGTCAAGGCATTTTCAAAAGATATAAGTTGAATTAATTTAGCAGCATTTATAATCAAGTGTACTTTAGCAGCTGTTCCTTCCTGAGCAATTATAAAACTGAAAAACACAATAGTGTACAGTATCCAGACTCTCTGTGTATTTTCCATCTTTGTGTGGCTTATTTATTTATCTATTATTATTATTACTCTATTTCTTTCACTTTTGTTTATTGTTCTCTGAGACAGGGTTTCTCTTCGGAATCCTGCCTGCCTCTGCCTCTGGGGCAATTCCTACCAGCATGCGCCACCACAGCCGGCTTTTGCATTTATTTACCACTTTGCCGTTTCATTTTCTCTCTCAGTCTCACGTATATTTTTAAACACACTGTAAACCTTTAGAGGTTTTGTTCATCCAAGTCTGACTTTACTGTAAATCTTTATGTTTTTCTGGCCACGTGTCTTATCTGTAAAACCGCGGCTGTTTTAAACTGCCGGTTTTTCCGTCAAGATGGCAGGCGTAAGCGTGACTCCAGCTTGCCGCCTCAGTCCATGCTGACATCCAGCAAAAGCTGCCACTTCCAGCTGTATGTACACACCTTTCAATCGTTAGCAGAGTCTCTTAAAACAACCTTGTTGGTTTTTTTTTTTCTTTTTCTTTTTCTTTTTATGCCGAGTCAGGAAGACTCCAGTAAGCGAGCCGCGTGAATCTCGGCTTGTAGCTAGCAAAACAGAGCACACCTGAGAAAAATGCTGCTACCAAAAATCTGTGCTTCTCTCCATTCTTCTGTTTCTAAAATTCCTTTAAAGCTTTTGTCATTCTGCGTGGAAATTTACAATCCCACTTCTGACACCATTATGTTAAGAGAAGCTTTTTCCTTTGCTAGCCGCTTTGGTTTATCCCCCGCCAGTCACCTGGGCTCTGCCGCGCCAGCCTGGTTCTAGATCCGCATGAGTCCCAAATAAACACACAGGAGGCTATATTAATTATGAAGCTGTTGGCCTTGTTCGTCTCTTACTGGCTAGCTCTGCCTTAAGTAATTACCCCATAATTGTTAATCTAAGTATGTTTCTTACCGGAGAATAGTTCCCGGTGTCCTACTCCCATGGCGTCACATGTTGACTCTCTTGTGTTTCTCCTCCCAGAATCCTCCTGGACTCCTAGCCCCACCTATCTAGATTCCTATTGGCCAGCAGTAATTTATTAACATATACACAGGACTTCCCCAACAACTTCCTGCTTTCTTCTCCTCTTTCCTCTCTCCTCCCCTCCCCCCTTTCTGTCCAGTCCTTCAGCAAACCCTATGGCACAGTAGAGACTGATCTTAAGCACCTCTAGTCCCTGCCTGTGCTATCATCCTGGGTCAAGTTCCCATCCATTCTTGCCCAGATCCTCAACCTTCTAGTCCTCTCCCAACATGGCTGCCATAATGTCCCTTTCCCCATTCGAGCCTGGCCATGACATGGTTTGTTTCAAAGGTCCCTGACTCCTATGACTCACAGTCACCTTCCAGAGGCCAGCTAAGCCCTCCCTAGCCAGTCCCCAGCCCTGTCCCATCTCCACCTCTCTTCTGTCACATGGACCGCTTGGTTGGTTGATGACTCTAGGCACTCATCTTGGGGCCTTGGCATCTGCCGTATCCTCCTGCCATGCCATCCTCCTCCTCACACCACTTCCATCCCACCTGCCCATAGGGTCCAGATGCTCATTAGATAGTCGCAGGCAGGTTCGAGGCTTGCACAGAGCCCTGTAGCATCAGAGCTCAGGTCTGCTGAACCCGGGGTTTCCCGCTATATTGAACTGTGCCCTCCATCTCTGGCCATTGACCATCATGTCCAGGAAAGACTGTTCACCTTATGAATGAGTGGAACCACTTGAGGCTTCTTCCTCACTGTTTCCCAGGAAAAGTAACATGCCTGGTCACACTGGAACTGAAGTTACAGATGGTTGTGAGCCTCCATGAAGGTGCTGGGCACCAAACCCAGGTCCTCCGCAAGATAAGCAAGTGCTTTTAATGCCAGAGCCCAGAGGACTGGAATGTACAGGGAAGAGTCCCAGTTGCCAGCATCTTATGGGGCATATTGTATCAGAGAGTACAGCGTGAGAGTCAAGTTCATCATCTCAACTAGGTGTCAGAGCACCCCATACCAGCTACTTAACTTTTCTCCCTGGCTCCCAGGACTTCTGAGCAATCCCCTTTGGATGTTGTCACAGCTCCATGGCTCAAAGGCAGCCCTCTAGTGTCCTTCTCCAGCAGGGCTCTACTGTCAGAAATAATGAATGGGCAACTGGGAGAGGAGCCGAGTTTATTTGCCTAAGCACTGGAGACTTTGACTAAGTGTTTGAGAGCCTAAGAGCAGGGAGAGCAGATGACAAAGTGCTGCCCTCTGCCTGGGGGCAAGGTCTATGGCTGAGGGCAGCCTGGACTGTTGTTAATAAAGTGCATCAGGAAGGAGCTTCCCCTGACAGGGACAGAAAGAGGTCATCCGGGAGCTTAGGGGCCAGTGAAGCATGCTGAAAACTAGCTACTGAATGCACACTGAAAAGCCCAAATGTATGTTTTTATAACCACCCGAAGGTGGAAGTACTGTTTCTAAAACCCAAATCAATAATACATCATTTTCAGCAAATGATCCATAGCGTATGAATGCCAAGACGCAGAAGTGTGGGAGGTTTCTGAAGAAGTGGGAGTTTTTGTTCCCACTGAAGTTCTCCAAAGCCAGGCTGGGAGAAGCTGCCATGCTCCGTGCACAGATCATTTCACAGTTCTGTGGGCAATGGGGAGTGAAATTGAGAAACCCTTCCAAGTGTCCATGGGTGCCCCAGTGAGGGACTGGCCACCAAGCTCTTCTTAAAGCACGGAATAGAATTTGCAGTCCCCAAATACAAATGACCTGTATATTCACAGATGTTAACAGTAAGTTCACACGGGCACAGAAGTGGGGCGGCTCTGAGCCTCAGAGTTGTAACTCAAATGTCTCCACCTTTTATTCTATACAGAAGACCTGACCTAACCTAGTAATGTTGCCAGAGGCCCTGGCCAGAAAGCCTGTCTCAGATATGCGTGTTCATTCATATATATGCATATATATTATACATATATATATATATGGGTCTGCATGATCACTAGCATGAGGAGGAAATATTTTACAAATGTAAATGTATTATTACAAATGTATATAGACACACATCTCTACATTTATTATACATATAAGTATGTATGTCTACACACATCTATGTACACATGCGTACATATATATATATATATTTGGAAATGGATTTATTTATAGTTTTAGAACTGAGAAGAGAAAAATTCTTCACCTGTCTGCTGTGACCATGACAATGTCACAACTCAGAGGACCCAGAGAAAAACCAGATGCATAGTCAACTGCTAAGGAACACTGAGGGGTGGTCTTTGTGTTTGGAGAGAATTTTTGTCCAGGTGTTGGAGCTCTTGGCTGAGTAACTCCCTCCTTCAGACTGGTAGATCCTGTAGGGTCCTGAGGGATTTGCAGAGCTGCGCCGTCTGGCTATCTGCCTACCATTGGATTGGCATGTGGACCCCACTAAGGGCACCGGATACGTGTCATTGGGAAAGGGAGATAGCCCTGTGCCTGGGAGAAATACGGATGAGCAAACTGCAAACAGGAGCCAAGGGTGGGAGACACCAACCCCCTGGCATTTGCATAAGACTCAGGAGGACCCTTCTGTGGTTCCCTCAGGTACGTCTGGTCTTTAGCCCGAATTCCATCTCCACAGTCTCCCCTTGTCGCTGAGTGAACGTTTTTCTTCAGTCATGGCTAGTTAGCATCACAGTGGGGGATGGGTGTGCCCCCTTGGTCATTCTCCCCCCTCTGTAAAGAAAGGGTCCTCTTTCCACAAAAAATGAACAACAAAAAGCACTTAGAAAGAGTGACCCTTTAAGTGTGGATCACACATGTAGCCCTAGCATTCGGGATAATGAGAGGATCGCCCCCATTCAAGGCTAGCCTGGGTTATGCAGCAAGACTTTCTCAAAGAAATAAACCAACAGCAACAAAAAGAGTGGCCGTTCAGTCCCATTTTCCTGGAGTCCCATGTGCATGTGACAGCCAGCACTTCAGAGCAGACTTCTGGGACTGTGCTGCAGGACTGAGGCAGGACTTAACGACAAGGTTGCAACCAATTCGTCTATAAAACAGGCTTCGTTCTGTCAGGAGGTTACATTTACGAGTCCTCTGCTACATCTCCATTCCCAGAGAAAGCATATTACTGCACATTTAATAAATGGGAGGAAAAAGTCGAAAACATGTTAGGGATCATCTCAAAAGTTCCGAGTTCATTCTTTCCCGGAGTCTAATTTCTGTGAATTGTCATCACATGATTAACAAGAGTCACACTTAATACCTAAATCGCCATTGTCCTCTCTTTGTTTGTACTCATAACATCTTCAGGGTGCTTTCCATGCAACTACAGACGGTAGACACCACAGGAATTGCTGCTTCTCTTCCAATGGAGAGCGCAAACACAGATGACGACCTCATAAACACACTTGGAAATTCAGCTGAATTTCGTGTATGCTCAGGAATAGTGCAGTTTGGGACAGCGGAGGGGGGTTCTTTAAAATGGCCTCCACATCCACATGTCCATACTGGAATCTTAGGGGTTTTTTGTGGTTTTGTTTTGTTCTGTTTTTATATGTGTGTGTGCACATTTGTGTAAGCATGAATACAGCCATGCCACAGCATGTGTGTGGAGATCAAGGGACACCTTATTTAGACAGGGACTCCCTGCTGCTTGCCACTGCATACCCCTGGTTAACTGGCCCACACGCCTTTAGGGATTCTCCTGTCTCTGTCTCTCGTCATATCACAGGAGAACTGAGTTACAGATGGGCACCACCACACCGGGAGCTTGCTAGGGATTAGAACTTGGATCCTCACACTTTTTCAGCAAGCACTTTCCCCAATGAACCATCTCTCTAATCCCTGACATATTAATTTTTGATTCGGTCTGAAATGAAGAAGAGAAATCAAGATCATTGCTGGTGGTCTCTGTCTGGACTGGGTGTTCCCAGGATCTTCAGGGTGCTTTCCATGCAACTACAGACGGTAGACACCACAGGAATTGCTGCTTCTCTTCCAATGGAGAGCGCAAACACAGATGACGACCTCATAAACACACTTGGAAATTCAGCTGAATTTCGTGTATGCTCAGGAATAGTGCAGTTTGGGACAGCGGAGGGGGGTTCTTTAAAATGGCCTCCACATCCACATGTCCATACTGGAATCTTAGGGGTTTTTTGTGGTTTTGTTTTGTTCTGTTTTTATATGTGTGTGTGCACATTTGTGTAAGCATGAATACAGCCATGCCACAGCATGTGTGTGGAGATCAAGGGACACCTTATTTAGACAGGGACTCCCTGCTGCTTGCCACTGCATACCCCTGGTTAACTGGCCCACACGCCTTTAGGGATTCTCCTGTCTCTGTCTCTCGTCATATCACAGGAGAACTGAGTTACAGATGGGCACCACCACACCGGGAGCTTGCTAGGGATTAGAACTTGGATCCTCACACTTTTTCAGCAAGCACTTTCCCCAATGAACCATCTCTCTAATCCCTGACATATTAATTTTTGATTCGGTCTGAAATGAAGAAGAGAAATCAAGATCATTGCTGGTGGTCTCTGTCTGGACTGGGTGTTCCCAGGATCTTGGCATCTTATTCAAAGAGCTGAAGGGACCTTACAAATAGCAAAGGAGCAGGGAGTTCAAAGATACAGAGTGAACACACTGAGGAGAACTTCTTCCGCAGGCCCTAAGCAAGCAAGTGGCTTAGGAGCATCTGGTCACTGCCCAGGCTTCCTTTTGGGAGCAGGAGGAAGAGCTACTGGTTGCTAAAGTTAATGGGTAGGTGGTCCCCTATTTTGATTGACAGGCTTGGCTATATACACCTTTATTCACTGCTCTTTCCCATGATGCATCTGGTTTTAACCATATGTGCATTCAATCATGCATAGATGGAGATCGTACATAGATTTTTGGTTTTGCTCTTGTTTTCCTAATAAAAGTTCCCTCAGAGGACACAGTGTGCCTAATAATGCATGCACCCCAAAGTCATCCAGAGTTGATCAGCACATTGCCCCTATTTTTAGGATATACTTGATTACAAAGGGCAAGTTGCTAAAATGCTAGGGAATTATTAGGGCAGAGGGGCCAACTGCTTTGGGCACCGGGTACACATGTAGCTCCACACAGGGGTCCCAGGTTGCTAAGCATTTTGTCTGGAAGGGGATGTATGTGACTCAAATTAGGTCCTACGTTGCTGAGTCTTCCCTACACTTGCCTGTCTCAAGATTATTCTCTGGTGACTGACAAGAGAGGTGGCCTGTATTCTCTAACAATATACAGAGTACTAAGTAAGTCAGCAATCCAATGTGCTTCATTTTATGTTAAAACCATTAATCTCTTCTTACATCAACAAAACATCATATGCTGTAAGACTAGCTCATCTTGTCACTTATGTGTCAAACTTCATTAAAAAAAAACAACTTTAAAAGAGATAGGTGTTCAAACTTAAATTTCTTTGTTTTAATTTCTGTATGCAAGCCGGGCGTTGGTGGCGCACGCCTTTAATCCCAGCACTTGGGAGGCAGAGGCAGGCGGATCTCTGTGAGTTCGAGACCAGCTTGGACTACCAAGCGAGTTCCAGGACAGCCTCCAAAGCCACAGAGAAACACTGTCTCGAAAAACCAAAAAAAAAAAAAAAAAAAAAATTCTGTATGCAACAGAAAAATAAGAAGTTATCTTGATATTATAAATATCACTAGGGGCCACCCAGTCTGATGGCCTAACTTAGATCCCTAAGGTAGGAGGCAAGAAACAACTCCTACACGCTGTCCCCTGACCTCACAAACATACATGCATGGTACATGCATGGACACACAGCCGAAAACTAACAAGTAAGGCCGCAGTGAAGGCTCACTTGCTGCTCTTCCTTAGAAGACCTAAGTCTGGTCCCCAGCATCCACACGGGGTGATTCACAAACACCTGTGACGTCAGCTCCAGAGGACCCCGCTTCTGGCCTCCACCTGCACTCATGTGGAATATACTCACACATACACAAAATAAAAATAAACGTAAGTCTTTTTAATTAGTTACTTAATTAAATATAATTAAAAATTTTAATCTGTGTTCTCAAGTCCTGTCCTCGTGCTTGCTAAGCCATCTCTCAGCCCCCTAAAAAGAGGACTCGTTGAAACAAGAGTTACAGCCTCTTTAGGATCCTGCTCCCATCTAGACTTTGTGTTCGACCCTATTTGTGGGTTTCTCAACGTTTATTGGCTAATTAATGCTCATAGCTCTCCTCCTTGCAAAGCACTGTGCTTTCATTAAACACAAACTTAAAAGGTGAAACGTCTGTGATTTTACCTCCAAATCTTTAGAGGTTTCCCTGAAAAAAAAATTAAATAGAATTGAAAAGTCTAAGGCGGGCTGGATAGTAACACAGAAACAGCCCACTGATGCAGAGGAACCGGCAAGTCCCTGCCGCCACCTTTGAAACTGGCAGCAAGTCCCACCCACCAACTGACGCTCTTGATTGACAGGATGAGTAGGTGGCAACTACTAATTCTACTTGAAATAGCCTTTTAATTGATGGGCCTCTGCATCAAAGCACAAAGAAATGCTTCAGAAACAGATGACTAGCAAAGATAGACGCCGACTGTTTTGTAACTCAAATGTCAGATCAGTTTCCCGTATGCAAATTACAGACTCTGGGGTATTTTAAATTAACGGACAGATATGACCCTTCATCATCTTAGTCCTTCTTCCCTGAAGTCATTCCCCCTAAGTGACTGGCCTGTGAATCTTCATTTTCAGATACTTATCATCCCCTTAAAATAGTTGTTTTCAAACTCATCGAGAGGTCGCCTCGTGCTGGTAATCACGTGTCTGTAATATATCAACAATTTGCGCAACATGTTTAACAGACTCGGATATATTATCTTTTCAGAGATTTTAAGAAACCAAGAATACTTGAATTCGTATTTGGCAAATGTTTCAGCATTTTGGCAGTTGACAAATGACTCCGATGTTTTATATCTATGGTACACATTTGTAAGCATTTATCATAGTCTATGTTTATTTAATATTTTTAAAGGATGTATTTACTTTTATTTTCTGTGACTGGGTATTTGCCGCAATGTGTATCTGTGTGTCACGTGTATGCAGTGCCCACAGGGTCCAAAAGGCAATGCTGGAATCTCTGGAACTGGGTCGTAGGCTGCCATGTGCATGTTAGGAATTGAACTCCGACCCTCTGCAAGAGCAACACATGCTCTTACCTGCTATTTTTAGACCTGCCCATGAGATTTAATATATCAGACAAGAAACGCCAGTACCTCTCATTATTTCTCTGCGATGTGAAAAATGCTCTACAATTACTGTTCTTAGATAGAGCATAGGAGAAAGCATGATGGCAATACAGAGCTAGTAGACCCTGAAACAGACAAGTACATTCAAATTATACTCACAAGAAACTGATACCAATGCAAGTCACCTGGCCTCTCGGCCAACCTTAGAACTCACTACCCTTGTGACTGGAATCCAAATTTTACATAGAAGTGACTTGAGTTACCTAAAAAACTTTACAGACCCTTTTCTTTTATTATTTTTTGTTCCAATGCATGTCTCTTGGTGTCTGCATTTCTGCCAGGGATGGCTGAATACCAATCCTAATAACAACTTTTCTTACCAGAAAAGAAAACTAGATAGAGAGAACCAAAACCCTACAATCAGACAAAACAAAAATATTGACCCATGTGCACAGAACTAAAAAGTGAATTCATCAGAAAAAAAAGGAGGGGGAGGGGTGAGACCAGAAAGAAACTCGCTGCAGCTCTCTAAGCAGCTACACTTGTATCAACTCAGTGCCCTTTCATTTGCAAGCTCCGGGAGGCAACTGGGAGTCAGAAATGACATAAAAGAAAATGTCTGTAGGGAGTTCCAGGCAGAGGCAGCTTCCCCTCCTCGTGCACGGACCGCAGGCCACGTGACACCCACCTGCTGCTCTAAGCCTCTCCCACAGCTCATAGAATCCGAAGGGTTTGATAAGAACTCCAGTTCTGCTTCAGAAATGAATGGGGGGCGGGGCTCACAACGGGTCAGAAACTGACTAAGCACACAGACACCAGACCAATGTGAACAGCTAGCCAGGGCTCGCCAGGGAGACAAGTTCCAGGCCATGGAGTCCAGAACCTCAGTTATGCAGCTTTGTAACAGGTAGGTAGGGCCATTAACATTGGCTAAAAGGGACAAAAGCGTCCTGAAACCGAACTGTGGTCTACAGCTAACTGTTGTTCAGAATGTTTGAAATGGAAAGAAGGTCATGAAATAACAAAACAAAAACCCTTCCCTGAAGGTTCCTCTGAGCAATGACAGTGGCTTCATCCCTAGCAACCCCTGCTTCTGCCAGTGCTTGAGCTGGGTATGCGTGCCTGGGTGATGACGTCCACTGTACTTACTCCTCCTGTAACCCCAGTGGGTAACAAAGTGTTGAGGTCCCAGAATGATTCACACCAATTATCTTTACTGGGTGGCCCCCATCAGGATCACTTTAAGACACAGAATGTGGGGTTGAAGAGACAGCTCAGTAGCTGGCTGCTCTTGCAGAGGACTTGGATTCAGTTCCGAGCCCCTACACGGCAACTCATAACCATTTGTAACTTCAGTTCCAGGAGATTCAGCGCCCTCTTCTGGCTCCCTTGGGTATTAAGCACACGTGGTGAACACACATGCACACAGACACCAGCACATACACATAAAATAAAAGTAAGCAAATCATAAAAGAGCAAAATGTTGTAGGATGTGTTACTGCTTGGGTGTGGGAAGGGTAGAGGACCAGGTGACCCTTATAGGGAGCAGGGTGTTACCCACAATTCCTATGTGGAGGCATGCCATGTCTGCAGGGCCACAAGGGGGCAGCACCATCAGCGTGGCATCAGGAGGCAGAAAGAAGTGGGAAAACAGTGTTTTCAAGGGAAAGAGAAGCTAAGGCAAGTTAAAGCTAAAATGGGCTAGTTTAAATAATATCCCCAGGCTCCTGATGTAAACTGTGTCCCCAGCTGCTAGTGCCTGGCCTGAACTTATAAGAATGGGGGACATTTGCTGGAGTTGGTTGGGGTGAGGGCTTTGGAATAATTGTGTGTGGGAGGTGAACTCTGGAGAGGAGAGTTAGATACATCCTGGAACCAGCTACCTAGGAAGGACAGCTGCTCGCAAATCAGCAAGGCCCAAAGATGCCAAGCATCATACAACACAGAAGACAAAACACAGTGTCAGCCAGGTGTGGCAGTACAAACCTGTAATCTCAACATTCTGTAAGAGGAGTTCAAGGCCAGCCCCGGCCACGTAGTGAATTTGAGGTCAGCCTGGGCTACACGAGAGCCTGTCTTTTAAAAGGCAGGAGTCGAAACACAGACGAGTGTGGAGTAGAGCATGTCGTACTGACCCTGACTGGCATGCCCAGTCCCAGGCTGACCTCCTCACTGGCAGTTCCCAGCTCCCCAGAGCATACTATGGCTCTCTCAGATTCAGAGAACACCCCTGAATTGGCCAGGGGGCCTCATGAGAGTACATGGAATTATTCCCACAGCTCCCAAGGAGGACCACTATGGGTTAGACAGGCTTGACCTGCCACAAAGCTCGTCTGTATGCGTCCATATCTTCAAATCATCTCTCTAGGCTTTTTTCCCCCTCTCACTTTTTTTTTCTGTGCTTAGGAACTGTGGTTCCTTTTTTTTTTTTTTTTTTTTTTTTTAAGGCTTCCTTTTCTAAATTGAGACTGCAAGGAGCCGGTTATATGTGTTCTTTGGTACACGGCATCTATCACATTGGAAAGTCTCGTTACATTTTACTTTTCATGGCAGTCACCATAGATACAGAAGGAAAGCTAGCAGAAATGTAGAAGCAGGGGCTGTAGTCCACCGTACTGCCCATCCCTGATGGCTCCCTCAACCCATTCCTGCTGACAGAGACCAAGTTTTATTCAGAGAACTCTGGAGAACAGGAATGGCCCCCAAACAGAAGAGCAAAGAAGCAACCCGTAGCTTCATCACTCTCCAGGCTCTGGATGAAGCATCGTTTCTAGTGAGTGAGATGCTAAGAGGGCTCTACCAGGGCTCTGGAAGACGTCTTTTGTTCTTTTGATTTTGTTTTTTTGATTTTGGTTTTGTTTTTTTGGGGGGGTTGTTTGTTTGTTTGGTTGGTTTTTGGTTTTTGGTTTTTCAAGACAGGGTTCCTCTGTACTGCTTTGGAGCCTGTCTGGGAACTCACTCTGTAGACCAGGCTGGCTTGGAACTCACAGAGATCTGCCTGCCTCTGCTGGGATTAAAGGCATGCTCCACCAACGACCGGCAACATCTTTTGCTTGTAAGAAGAAAACCATGGAATAAACAAAATATACTGTGGGGACACCAGACCTTGAGCAGAGACCCACTTCCCCTTCGGCCTGGGAGCAGGCAGCTGTAAGACAATATTTACTGAAAACAATTCAATGCCATAAAGCTCTTGGTAGGGCTCCGATAAGGGCTCCCTCACTGAAATGCCATGACTTTGATCCCCCCTACGGCTAGATGCTTCTTCCTGCTCCCTGCTGTTTCTCCCCGATTCTGGTGCCAGAGATTTAACGACCAGCCAGGAGGGTGAGAAGTCTGTGAGAGCTGTGAGAGGTGTGTGAGGCCTCCGTTGGAGAATTGTGTGTGTATGGATGGCAGAAGTCTTTAAAAAGGGAAGTGTTTTTTCTTGGGGAGTTCTCCTAAACCAACTTGGGGAGCATAAAGTTTTCTTAAGGCAACCGACCAGTCTCTGTGTCATCTATCCTGACCACCTCGCTACATTCTCGGATGCAGGCTGCTCAGCAGGTGGGACAATATACTATGTCTGCATAGTGCATACAAGTTTGAAAACATTATGAAGAGAAAGATACCAGACACGAAATCCCACAGTTGGCATGACTCTATCCCAGAAATGTCAAGGCTATAAGGACTGGAAGCAGGTAGTGACTGCCAGCGGCTGGGAGTGACGATGGGGAGTCATGAGAATTCAGACTTCCTTTGGGGATGAGGACACACTCGATGGAGGAGGTAACTCTGAACTGAGCTTCAGAATGGTTAATGTCATGGTAAGAAAGAGCACCTATGTGGGATTGATGCCTCTTCATACGTGGTAGGAGGAGGGCACGATGCAGCCTTTGGAACTGTCATGTGTAGGCACTCAGAGACATGGCCTTGAACAGCACTGATCAGCTATAGCACGACAAGCACTGCTGGGTCCCGAGTGGGAGATATTCAATGTTCCATAAGAAGGGATATTGCTAGTGTGGCTCACCTCCCTTCAGACCTCTGCCCAACTCTGCTTCCAAAACCCTGTGGGCTAAGTAATAGCCCCTGGGAGTCTCAAAGGGCAAGCTGCTTCCTTCCTGACTCCTTGAGAAATCACACAGCAGAAACAAAAAACAGGCTTGACTCCACCTCCATCCCAGAAGGGAGAAGCCAACTTTGTTCCTGGGTGAAGGAGGAGAAAGCACAGGAATACAGAAGCAGACGGGCTTGCCTTATGTTGTTCACCTAAAGCCTTGTGACTCTTCTGAGGTATAAACCTATCTCCCAGTAATCCTGGAGGAGCGGTACCTGAGACCAGGAGTTCAATGGACCTGATTCTCTGCAGGGTTGACACAAATTGACCACCAGCCATACCAGAGGTTGTTGTAGAGGACCAAGACAGTTTTGACTATGTCTGACATTCATCCAAGTAAAATTGGTTTTATGACATTTAAATACGAAAATAAAAATGAAGCTTGTAGGAGGGGGCAGAATCCTTTAAGAGAGGAAGAATAAGAGATCTGATCCCATGGGAATTCATAGGAAATGGTTTTGGGTGAAGACCCCAGCCATGACAAAGGAAAAGGAGCAGGTGACATGTGATGGTGGGAGTGGATGGGTCCAGCTGCAGTGAGCATGACACTTGTTCCAGCACTGGAGAGACACAGGCAGGAGACTTAGCCCAGCAAGGCCACCTGCAGCTTTTTGAGGCCAGCCTAGGACACATGAGATCTTGTGTCAAAACAGTAAACAACAACCAAAAAAAAAAAAAAATGGAAAGGAGCTGCCTTAGTTTTGTTTTGTTTTCGTATTGCTGTGATAAAATTTCCCAACAAAAGCAACTCAAGGGATAAAGGCTTTATTTAGTCCCCACTCCCAGGTTACAGCCCATCATTTCTGGGCAGGGAAAGGGGCAGGCACTTGAAGCAATTAGTCACATGGTATCCACAGTCAAGAGCAGAAAGCGTGAATTAATGCAATTGAGTGCACAGCTGTCTCCTTTTTATCCAGTCCAAGCCCAGGGAATGGTACTTCATATAGTGAGTGGGTCTTCCCACATGAATTAACATAATTAATATAATCCCTCACAGACATACTCAGCCCCGTCTCCTAGGCTATGCTAGGTTATGTTTCATTGACAATAAACTATTGCAGAAACCCCATGAGTGTGTCCACCTGCAAAGGGACACACACTCACTCAAACACACATACTCACACACACATTCAGACACACACACATCTGTACACACACACTCAGACACATTTGTATATATACATACCCACACACATTTGTGTACATACACACTCACACACATTCAGACATACTCACATGCATTTGTGTACACACACTCACACACATCTGTACACACTTCTGTAATGCCTAGGTATCAGTACTTGGAGAAACACACATTTCCATGGGCACTGAAATCTCTGATTTCATTCCCCTCTTGGTTTCTGGCTCGGAATCTGCACTATCATCTGCCATGAACGAGTGTTAGTTTCCAAATAAGAAAATACAGCTTGCTTTTTGATATATCTTTAAGTTCACGATGCCCACGAGGCATCATAAGAAAAGGTTCGTGAAGGCAAGCTCTTCTGCTTCCTCACACGTGTGAAAAGATGGGGACCATCACGGGTATTTTATTTTCTGGCGTGTTCAAGGTGGCAATTATTCTCTTCTGAATTCTCAGACAGTAATTGGTTCTCTCAGTCGCTCCGTCAGTAGCTTAACACCTATGGCTCTGACTGGAATGACTGCCAATCATTTGCCCAAAGTGACAGTTTTCGGCTCTTTGAAAGAAGTCTAAGGAAACTTGAGCCTTGAAGTTCAGAAAGCAAGGCTGCAGTCTCTGGTGTGGAGACAAAGAACACCGTACTTTGCACTGAGGTACTTGAAATTGAAGGTGTTTTCTTTGGTGGAGAATATCAGGATCCTTCTGGGTGGGCAAACATGGCAGACGTCTTCTGCTTCATCACCAGTCCGTGTGGAGAAGAGCCCGGTACACTTCCTGAGAAGTTCCTATGCCCTGTTTTGCTTTGCCAGAGAAGATGCCCAGAAATTTACTGCAAACAAAAATGCCAGACTCACTTCCTCAAGTCCAAAGGAAAGGGGCTTGGCTGCCCAATGTTTTATATTTCCCTCGAAGCTTTCTCTTCTTTTGAGTTTTAATTTTTGTCCTTGCATGTGTGTGTATGGTGTATTATGTGTAGGGACACACACATGGATAGAGAGTACATGTGCACATATGTGTATGCATGTGTGTGGTGATTTTTTGTTTGTGATCTAAGCTTGCCTGAAGATAAGAGTGCAGAGCTAAGCCACTAGTTAGCCATAGAGGCCAGGAAGTGGTAGCACACACCTTTAATCCCAGTGCTCAGGAGGTAGAAACAGACTGATTTCTGTGAGTTCAAGGCTACCCTTGGCTACACTAAATTAATCCAGTATAAAAGAGAAACAGAGCCAAGAGATGGTGGCCCATACCTTTAGTCCTAGTACTTGGGAGTCACATGCCTTTAATCCCAGCACTAGGGAGGTGGAGACAGGAGTGATTGGCTGGTCAGAGAAAGGAATATATGGCTTGGCTGGAAGAGACAGGAGCTCACAGTTTGAAGATTGGTAGAGATAGGATAGCCCCTTTGGTCTGATGACTCAGTAGAGGTAAGAACTAGTGGCTGGGTGCTCTGCTTCTCTGATCTTTCAGCATTTACCCTGATATCTGACTCTGGGTTTTCATTATTAAGACCAATTAGATTCATGCTACATGTGTGTGCCCAGATTTGATGTCCAGTGTCTTTCTCCATTGCTTTCCATCCTATTCATTGAGGCAGCGCCTACCAATTGGACCCGGATCTCACCAATTGGCTGGCTTGATTGCCCTTGCCAGCTTGCCAGGAGAATCTCATGTCTCTACAGATAGACTGCCACACTTGCCCAGCACTTACATGGGTGCTGTGGATCCAAACTCTGGTCCCCATTCTTATAGCAAAAGCTTTGTTCACTGAGCCATCTTCTTAGCACTAAAATTTTGAATGTATAAATTTCCATGGAGGCCTAAAGGAACCTGTAGGAAGAGACATTAGGACTGCGCCACTAGCCATGCCCATTTTGGGCGTGGCTAGAGGCACATACGAATGTGGTAATAAAAGGCAGTGAACTGCGCCGCTAACCACACCCACTTTGGGTGTGGATAGAGGTGGGTACAGAGGTGATAATAAAGGGCGGTGCAGGAGAGAGGCACTTTTAGGCTTCCTGTCCTGCAGCAGAAAGCTGCTGATTCACCTTGGTTGCCCGTTTTCGCGTGTAAGTAATTGCCACAATAAGTAGTTATCCATACCCTCCTCAAGTGTGCCGTTTATCTTTACAGGCACCCATTTGTCCCATATGAACAAAGATCTTCCCTCTTGAAGCCTGCTGGGTTTCCATTCAAGCTGTCCCAACCACACGGGCTTCATTTCCTAGCATATGACACTAGCACTCCATATAGAACACTCTTCAGATGTCACCTTCGTGGCTGGGATAGGCCAGTGTCTGGTTGCTGCCTTATGACTCAGGAGAGATGGTCAACTGAATAAGGTGGACAGAACTTTATGTCTGGCTTTGTCTTGTTCTAACTAAATACCCCTATCTGGCTAATATAAAAAGAAAGAAGTATGAGGACTTGATGCAGACCCCTGCAAGGGCTTTTCTGCTGTGTCATAACTCGGTGAACACACTTCATGCTGAGATAGAGCAAGCTGATAGAACCCTGGGATGACCTGAAACAGGCATTCAGGAAGCGCAAGTATAATCTTTTGTGGGGAGAAATATGACATTTTAGTTCACCAAAATCCCCAATTCCAACTTTTCCTTGAGCCATTTGGAACTTGGGTAGTAATGGCTAGTGTTGACTGTCAACTTGACAGAATCTAGAATCACCCGAGAGCCGTGTCTCCAGGCACGCCTGTGGGTAGTCGTCTTGACTACACTAATTGAAATGGGAAGATCTGCCCACTGTGAGTGGCACCATTCCCTTGGCTGGGATCCTGGACTGTGTGGATGGAGAAAGGGAGCTGAGCAGCAGTCATCACTCTCCACTTCCTGATCAAGCTCCTGCCACCTTGATTTCCATGACTACCATGATGGATCCCAGCACCCAGGAGGCAAACACGTGGTTCTTCTCTATGGACAAGCTAGCTAGCCAGATGAGCCGACTGGTGACTGGTTTAGTTCATAGACCCTAGCTCAGTGAATAAAGTGGACAGCAATGGAAGACACTGGATATAAACTGGGGCCTTGGATTGAAACAAAATGAACTTTTTCTTCCGGAAGCTGATTTCGTCAGGGTATTTTATCACAACAATAGGGAAAGAAATCAGGACAGGCACCTTCCATGTTAGCATAGTTTCCACACAGAGGGTGATCTAGCCTCTATAGCAACTTTTGGGGGTATGCCCAAGAATAGAAGTCGCTCACACTGCACCATCTCAACACTAAATGCCAAAGGATCGTTGACTTAAAACAGCCCAGTCCAAACCACACTTCAATACTTGTGAAATAGCAACTGGCTTTCACGGCCTGATTTTCCTGCTCAATAATGATTAACATTTATTTAGACTGAGGTCTGGTTCAAATACTTGCAATCTTGCACGTCTCATCTCCTCTGTAGTTCTTTTACAGCCCAGTTCCTTCCCCCTTGCACAACTCAGAGGACCTCCAGCTTTGCCCTGAGCAGACGCCCTACCTCCTCTGCACCTCATTGCGCCCAATGTCATAAGAGCACCACCGGTCATGAGGAATCCTCTCCCTCTCCCTGGAGGCCCATTCTGGAACAATGACTCCCACGAAGGTCCAAGCTCAGCCCTTAAATTAGAATTAGGCATGTTGAATTAAATCTGGGTTTGGCAAAGAAGTCATTCCTGCCTCCCTATTTCAACTCTCCAAATAAACAAAGAAGCCATCCAAGGCATGTGATTCCTTCTTGGCGAGACGGCAGGGTCACTGGCCATGCTTGTGAATCAGAGGTAGCATCCGGTCCTCATCCAGCTGGGTTTTCCCAGCACAACACCCACACACCAACTTAATGATCAGCCATTATTCTTTCCTCCCTCCTCTCATGAGCCCTCTTTAGTGAAGTCTGGAGTTATCCCACAGATGCTTGCGTTGGAGCAGATGATGTGAAACACAGATGAGAACAGCATGCCTGAAGAGAAGGAAGTGATCGGATTGACAATGAGGGACTTCCGGGGCACATGTGGTACAGGGACATTGTTATGTCCATAATGCCCTTGCAGGAAGTGTGCAAAGGGATCAGAAAGCAGAAACGAGTCAAGAGACAGTGTCATGGCATGTGTCTACTCCCTGACTCAGAGTAAGCCAGTCTCTGAGAATATCTATACATAGGTCTTACAGATAAGGAACTCTAACACACACACACACACACACACACACACAGAGAGAGAGAGAGAGAGAGAGAGAGAGAGAGAGAGAGAGAGAGAGAGAGAGAGCGCCTTGGGACTCTCTCATGCATGTTTATCATGAGCAGAGTTTAGATGGAGACCGACCATCAGGTTGGGGGAGTAAGCTCCATGGTACAGCTGAAGAAAAGAAATGCCATTAGCATTCAGAAAAGTCTTCCTTGGGCTGAGCATTGGTGGCGTACGCCTTTAATCCCAGCACTCAGGAGGCAGAGGCAGGGGGATCTCTGTGAGTTTGAGACCAGCCTGGTGTACAAAGTGAGTTCCAGGACAGGCTCCACAACAATACAGAGAAACCCTGTCTCAAAAAGCCAAAAAAAAAAAAAAATCTTTCTTGGACTGGGAGACGGCTCAGTCAGTAAAGCATTTGGTGTATTAAGTATGAGGTCCTGGGTTCAGATCCCTGGCCTACCAAAACTAAAAGCTGGTGTCCTCACTTGTATTGCTGTGATAAACACCATGACCAAACTCAACTTGGGGAGGAAAGGGCTTCTTCGTGTTTACAGTCTATAGCCCATCATAGAGGGAAAGCAGGGCGGGAATTGGAACAGGAGCCTGGAGGCAGGGACTGAAAGCCGATGCTATGAAAGAAGGCTGGCTATTACTGGCTTGCTCTCTACGGCTTGCTCAGAGTGCTTTGCTACAGCACCCAAGAGCACCTGCCAATGGGCGACACCGCCCACAATGGGCTAGGATCTCCCACATCAAATATTAATCAAGAGAATGTTCCACAGCCTTGCCCACAGGCCAATATGATGAGTCAATTCCTCAACTGAGATGTCATTTTCTTAACAGGTTCCCATCAAGTGTGTGGCTGACACACTAGATCGGGTGCAGATGTTGCTGGAGACTCTGCTTTCTTGCATCCTGCTTGGAAAAAGTAACCGGCACACTGGACAAGGGAGCATAAGCCTATAATACCAGTGCTGTCAATTATGCCAATTATTATGCAAATGATGTCCTTCTGCTCAAATGTGTCTCTGGAAACAAAGGGACTGAACTGGATCTGAGGAGTATGGATGGAAAATAATCCTGTGGTTTAGGTAAGTATTCCCAAAGGTCTAGGTGTCAAAGGTGTGGCCCATAGCCCCTGGTGCTGGGGGGGCGGAGACTAGAAGACGGAGCCTGGAATGAAATATTCAAACATCTGGAGAACATCCTCAAAGGGAACTGTGGGAACACAGCCTCTCCCATCTCTCTTTGTTTCCCAGATGCCTTGAAGTGAGCCACTTACTCCACCAGCCACCCCAACCAACACAAGTCCTCCTTCACATAGGTCCAAAGACAACAGAGCATGGACTAAAACTTCCAAAGGTGAGCCAAAGTAACTTTTTCCCTCTTTTTAAAGTTAATTGCCTTGTAACAGCCATGCAATTCTGAATGACATAAAAATCACAAAGACCACAAATTAAAGTTCTAAATTCGACAACTTAGACCCTCTACCTTGTCTCCAGGGACTAGGCATGGAGATGACAATTCCTTGACGTAAATATTTCCTGCCTTAGAATGGAGAGCAACATAGGTGTCTGTCATTGGAGCATCACTTACAAGGCAACCCACAGTAATTGTGAACTCCTACTCCGATGATGTCTGCATTGACACTCGAGATCTGGTGCAGACATTTCTGGGGGCTGTGATTTCCTACCTCTCCCTGGGAAAAACATCCACACAATTCACAGATGCCTTCATTTGTTATGGATCCACAGTTTCAGTGCTGGGAAAAATCTCTTTGGGACCAGCAGCACCGCGCGGTGAGTGAAGCGCTTGCCTCCCAAGCACGAAGACCTGAGTTCAGTCCCCAGACCCCATGTAAAAATGCTGGGTGAGATACTAGAGAGATGGCTCCGTGGTTAAGAGCACTTGCACTCCAAGGCATATGGGTTTGGTACCTAGCACCCATATCATGTGTCTATTAAGCCCATCTCCAGGAGACTTGGCATGTATGGCCTCTGCTGACACCTTCATTTATGCACACATGCAGACACACACATACACATAATTTAAAACAGCAAGCACTAATCTTGCAAAAATGCTGGGCTTGTCAATATATATTAATTACCCAAGAGATTTTTTTATATGACCCTGGGTATGTAGGTATGTTGAATATGTATACAAATCACAAACATTTGGTGATAATCACTACTTGTTAACAAGGAAATCAAATTTGCATATACATGAGATAGATATGCATATTCATTTTTCCAATAAAAACTTGACTGAATGTTTGATACCGTAGGATTTAGAGTTTATAGATACTTTGATTTTATAATTGTCAATACAGAGAATGCTTCTTTGCATAAATATGAAGTACACAATTGCAGAAGTATGTATAGGTCCCTCCAGGAATTGATGGGAATTCTGTCCTACTGGGCCCAAATTAATTCAGTGAAGTTTTTTAATGAAATTAAAGTCAGAAATCAAACTGATTTTTTAAATCAAGGTTTCTAACACAATGCAATCCGAAGACACACCTTAGACTCTGAGGAATAAGCGCATGAAATTATTAAAGTCTTTATTTTCTGTTGCTAAACCATTATGCTTCTCTAAGAGCAGAAAACTTTGCATATTCCATAAAAACATGGCAGTTCACAGCATGCATTTCTGGCATATCAGTATGCACAGTGCTGGGCGTGTATGTTGTGTATTCAGAACCAAGATTGCAGTGAAGTCAAGCGATGCAGTATGGTGAGGCCTGCCAGAAACATCCTGGGTTCATCGTGTACTTGATTTTGAAAGCCTTGGTGCATTTTCTGTTACTGGAAGGAAATATTTGAAACTGTAATTGACAAAGAGTAGATGTGATTTGGCTGATGATTCTGGGGGCTAGGACACCTGAGAGATGGTGCAGGTATCTGCTTGTCATCTGGTCAGGGCTTCCCTACTGCATCATAAGGGGGCAGAGGATCACATAGTGATACTGGGTAAGCCTGTACTCTCTCCAGTCTCTCTTCCTGTTCTCATAAAACTCCCAGGCCCATCATGGGGGGGGGGCTCTTTCATAATGACCTTATCTAATCTCTCCCCTAATTCCAAATACCATCAACATCTGAATTTGGGGATAAAGTTTCAACTTGAGTTAAAACTATGGGCACTAGAGCAGTCATTACTGATTATACACTTCTGTCCAATGAGTAGGCACTTGGCTCAGTAGGTTCCCAGCATCCACATAGTACGTTTTCATGTTAATCTATGCCTGTGGCAGGATTGTCTGGTCACTCTTCCTGAAGGGTTCTCAAGCAATGAAGACTGTGTAAACAAGCAGGAGCCAAACTTGCTGCCATTTCTGGGTGACATGTGCCTGTAATCTTGGAAGGATCAGCCTTGGCTACACAGAAAGGCTCTGTCTTTTAAAAAAACAAAACAAAAGGTCAATGAGATGGTTCAGTGTGTAACACACTTGTTACTAAACTAGATGACCTGAATTTGATGGATTCACAGGATAGTAGGAGAGGACTGCCTCACACAAGTTGTCCTCTGTCCTTCACACATGGCATGTGTGTGCCTGCAAATAAATTAATAAGACCAAGACGATAAATGTAATTTTTTAAAATCTGCGTCAAAAAAATAAAACCAAATTTTAAAAAAGTTTCTCTAGAGAGCAGAAAACTAAAGATGGGGATAGAGACTAAATGTGTACTTAGTATAGATAGTGATGTTTAGTGCCTGAATCTATTCGTGTCTACACCCAAGCCCCTAAGCTTTTCCATAGTGGACTGATGATGTTGGTGGAGTCAGGTATTGCATCTACCCTGTGCTGCCTGAAGCTGTCTGCATTGTACTTCTATAAGATGAACTGAGAGTCTAGACATAAACAAAAGGGAGGGCAAGATCTGCTTCACTCTTTGTTGGGTTGTCCTTCTGTGTATATGTTTCTCTTATTGGCTGATGAGTAAAACACTGTGTGACTAGCAGCCAGGCAGGAAGGATAGGTGGGGCTGCCAGAGGAGGAGAATTCTGGGAAGTGTAGGCAAAGAGGAGTTGCGATGTGAGCTCAGCAAGAGAGAATGCATCAGGCATTCTCCAGTAAGCCAAGACCACGTGGAAATACATAGATTAATAGTAGTGGGTTAATAATTAAGACAGAGCTAGCCAATGAGAAGCCCTAGGCACTGGCTAACAATTTTGTAATTAATATAGCGTTTGTGTGTTTATTTGGGGCAAAATGGCTACCGGGCCAAGAATCTCATGTAACAATTCTTTCTCAATCCCTTCTGGCTGTCTTGCCTCCACCAACATCTTTTCTTCCTGTCTCCCAAGTTCTCATCATTACTTATGTTCTCATTCCTTTCCATCCAGACTCCCTCAGGCTAAGCTTGCCTCTGTGGGCCCAGGATCATTTTGCCCTTTCCCTAGGAATCATGGAAAACATTTGGCTTCATTGGTGTGTTCTGAACTCACGGTGTTTTAAGGTATGAGGCTCAGACTGCACTGTCTCCTCCTATGAGGGAAAACGGTAGCCCAAAACAGTCTGTGCTTGAGGAACTGGGGGTTCTAACAGTGTAATGGCTGTAGAGATATGAGGTTTCATTACCCAATGTGTATCCTGCTTCATGGGAAAGAGTCCTGTATTAAGTAGAAGTGTGCTGTGCTGATTTAGAGCAAATGCAAGTAAAGACAAAGCAAAAACTTCAAGCTCCTCTGGTGATTTAAAAAAATTTAACCAGGATTTTCCAGTCGATAAAGATAAATAGTGATTAGCCTTGATAGATGCTTGGTGAAAACATATAAATACATTATTAGGGAAGTGGAAATAAACATTTTCAGTGAATGTTTGAATAGTCATGTTACAAATCTTCTCATTTAATGATACAGAGCCAGAGTAAGAATGCTAAGAGAGAGACTAGTGAAAACTCTTCCTTTCAAAATACAATGGGTTGTCTTTGAAGAATACCTAATTGTTTCTATATGTACGCATAGCTTTAGAGCAAAATAAATTCATCAACCTAGCCATGGGATTGTGAAACATTCAACATATCTTCAAGAAGTAAATGGACATTCTACATCACGCCATTCCAGTGGGAAACTCATCAAAAGGGATCTCTGGAGGAGGTATCTGGCATGAGGCTAGCTGGAGGGGAACAAAAGACCCCCATAGCACTGATCAGTGAACTATGGCTCTGACTGGCCGAAGGCCACACTATAAAAGTAGCTGGGAACCGGGAGAGAATGATGGCTTCTCTTGCTGTCAATATCTTAATTACTGAGGTGTTTGGAGAAAAGTGAGAATGGACCTATTTCTGAAGAGCTCACCAGGTAGGAAAGATCCACAGTGCTGCCTGCCAAAAGAACCAAGAAGAAAACATCTGTGAGGACAGAGATAGCCATGCAGACAGGATTGAGAAAGCTCACTATAGAGTCAGCAGGGATTTCACTAGACCCTAAGATTAGTGTCTGTACATCCAGAATGTGATCATGAGCCCCTCACTAAGGCCTTGTCAAATATTCTTTCCTTGTTACAATGATAAAATATTCTGACAAAAGCAATTTAAGGGAGAAAGGGTCTATTTTGTCTCACAGTTCAAAGCATAGTCCACCACAGAGAGAAAGTACAGGCAGCAAGAACTTGTAGCCACTGGTCACATTGCATCCAAAATGGGGAAAAATCCAGTTCCTTCCTCTGGTTATACTGTCCAGGATCCCAGGCAAGGAGTAAACCCACCCACAGTGAGCTGTTCCTCCCATTTCTTCCCTCTCCCCCGAAGATAGGGTTTCTCTATATAACAATCCTGGCTGTCCTGGAACTTGCCTTATAGACCAGTCTGGCCTTGAATTCACAGAGATCTGCCTGCCTCTGCCTCCCAAGTGCTGGGATTAAAGGCAGGTGCTCAGTTAAAGTAATCAATATAATCCCACCCAAAGGCCCATCTCCCACATGATTTCAGATCCTGTCAAGCTGGCAACTAACACTAATCAACACAGACCTTAAATAAATGAGGCTCCCAACAATCTTTGCTTGTACTGCCTGTCACGGTTTATTAAAGTCTGAGTAATAGAAATCCTGCTCAACTTGGCTTGAAGAATCTATATGATTTAATGACTTATACTTGAAACAATGCTGTTCAGGCATTTGTTTTAGCTTTTGGCCATCTTTTCCTGGCATGTTGACTTCTTCCTTAGGTAGTCTACCCTCATGATGGAAGATTGATGTCCTTAAGATCCAAGATGGCTGCCATCAGGATACAAGATGGCCACTTTCAGAATACAAAATGGCCACTTTCAGGATCTAAGATGGCCCTTAGAAAATAAGATGATCATTTTCATGAAATAGGATGACAACCTCCATCATGTGCCTTACAAGGTAATTGCCAGTGATAATCAAGAATAGAGTTTCTTCATCCATATTTAAAAACAAAGGGATTCTGTTTTCGCAACACCAGCACACTCCAAACACAACTGTCCACCAGAAGCCTGAATGAGTCCCCAAAATTCTTGAGTAGTTGCTGATATGACCTGTCTAAAACCTTCCTATCTAAAACTCATGAGAGGATTGCTCATCTGGTCAGCAACAGCTTCAAAGACCTTTGTGAACTTTACTGAATAATTCCACATTCATGAACCTTGTTAATCCTTGCAGCAGCCTTTTGATATAAAAACTATCATCATTTCTGTTTTACACAAGTATGGATCAGAGATTTTATTAATTTTCCAAAGGTCCCAAGGGCAATTAGCTTGAAGAATACAGAGTCTAACTCTAGATTTCCACTCATCTTTAACAGTAGAACAAGAGAACTGTTGTGAGCATCTCCTTGGGACAGTGACTCTGAGGCCCCACAGGCACCTCAGTGACCCGTCCAGCAGGCCAGGTTATTTACTGGGTCTCGAGCGGGTGTCACCTGTAGGAGTCAAACGGGGGGAGAGAGAAGTGGAAGCCAAGCGCGTAAAGAAAGAGTCAGTCTGAGTTGCGTCAAGGCTTCGTTTATTAGCTAGCAAGGTCTTATTTTTATAAAGCAGTTTAGGCAGGGCGGGGGATGAGGACAGGGGCAATGGAAAGTACCGGGCCCGGGTACAGAAGGAAATATTTCTTATAGAACACCTTATGTTTAGCCTGTTCCAGGAACCAATGTATGCATGACCAGTTTGTTCATAATAACTTTTCAATTCCAATTGTTTCAATTCAAACTGCCACTTAGTTCTGCTACAACTTAAAGGTCTCTGGGGCTCCAACATCTCCCCCCTCTCTAATAAAATCTTAGGCAGATTAATTTGGGATCTAGGTGCCGAAGTGTGCGACTAATAACTGACGAGCTAATAGGTCTTTCAAGACGAATCTTAAAATCCGGCTGAGCCTAAGCTGGTGCAATGGAAGCAAGTCCTCAGCGTGCAAGGCCTCAGTGTCAGGGATTTCTTCGCCTCACCTGCTCTTGTCAGAATCCAATGAGAGAGACTGAGCCTGTTGGAAGATCGTTGCTAGGTTCTTACCCGTCATTGGATCATCCTCCCCACCAGGATCATCCTGTCTTAGGTGAATCTAGACTTAAACGACTCTTCCGTCACTGACTTTCCAGTCTATCGTCTCATGGGGTGCACAAGATTTAAGGCACCATGGGGATAGATCTTAAAGGGTCAAATTTTTAGATCTGAAAGGCCAAATTTAAAACTTCCTCCAGAATTTTCGTCCTGTACCCGGACCAGAGGGGACTGTAAATCTAAGGTGGGTTTGAGGAGGGGTTTTTCCAGAGGAATCATGGGTAATAGATTCAGAAGCAACATTAGAAGGGCGTTCTTCTTTTTCCAAAGTTGCCAGCCAAGTTTGGGCTGAGCGACCACTCTCTAAAGCAATCATGGCTTGTAATATAATTTTCTTATCCCGAGAAGTTTGGGCTTTCAGGCGGCAAATCAGCCAAAAACATAATACACATCCTCCTAGACAACAAACAAGGAACAATCCCACCCCTATCCATTCCTTAAAGAAGGAAAAGGCAGAATAAAGCCAATCACTAAATTGTCCAAGGGTAATGGGCTGTACACGGGTATTATTTAGAACAGCAATTTGAAATAATTGTTCCTGTAATAATATTTCTCCTTCTAGGGACCAGTTACCTGCTAAGTATTGGCCAATTCTTAAACTTTCATTTCTGGAATTATTAAAAGGGAGGGAAGTAATGCATACATGCTTCTGATATGCAACACAGCCGATTTGTACTAAGCTAGCTAATTCATCAATTTGGGTCTGTACAAAATCAATCCTCTGATTGGCAGCTATAATCCCTGATGTTATATGTTTATTAACTCTGGATTGTGTAACCAAAGCATCTGCTGTTTTGCTAACAATCTCATTAATAGTGGATGCCGTCTGGACCTGATTGGCCATGGCTATTCCGGCCGTAACAGCAGCCGTGGCTGACAGAACAATGGCAGAAACGATGGCAGCAGTGATCCCAAAGTCACGTCGCTCTCGAAGGAGCAGGGTGACAGGAAAATGGTTTGGGTCTGTTTCTACAGGAAGAGGTACAAACGTGGGTATTCGTAGTACCACTGCCAACCCAAAACTACCATTCCAACATTCAGACAGAAAACATTGTATTGAATCATTTTTGCAATCAAGCTTAGTAGACCCCTTATTATCATTAGAAAGTAAAAAAATAAAGGGAGGGAGTACACACACTGCAGCTCCTGGGAGTGTATGATTGGCTATCTCCTGCTCCCGATTAATACGGAGCCTTCTGTCAAAACCCTTTTCTTGGACTGTGCCAGTAACATTTAGCAACTGGAATGTGGTAGGTTGTAAAAGCGCCAGGGCAGAAATGTCTGCAGTTGCACCCAATTCATTAGACAACAGCCATTGAAACCAAGACCATCCCGCTTGAACGGAGGAATCAATGTTGTTACTATTATAAATATACTGCTTCATAGATGGGGATAAGGAAAATCCAAAAGAGACTTGTTTTTGTTCCCAGGTCTTGGCCTGGCAAGCAGTAAAGACTGGTGGAAATGAAAACTCAGTAATACAGTGGGGTGATGCTTTAAAAGCTATTGCATTGTTGTTGCTATAATTGCTCGGCCTGGGCACCAGGGAGCTAACTCTCACGGCCAATGTGGTGACATTTAACTTTGATCCTTTGGTGCTCTGTCCAGAGCCCTCTGTTGCCCCCGCGGCTATCAGCGCGAGCGCTGCACTCAATATGTCCACCCCCACTCTACTATCCACCAAGGGATCCTTCCAGTTAGTGAGATTATCCCTTTTGAGTCTGATGCAAGGAGAGCCTCTTTTAAGAGAAAAGCACATAGTACCATTTAACTGGATACTGGTTAAATTAAAACTCTCAATCTTTTGTTCTGGGGCGGGTATGCAGGGCGCATCCATATCACAGGAAGTAGAAAACAGGGTAGGTAACAGTGAAGAATTAAAATGAACTGGCATGGGAACTGGCCAAGCCCTGGTCACTGCCCAGAGCATCATATTTTTAGCATCAACTATCCAGGCTTGTAGTATAAAAATCATCATCCAATAAACAACCCTCATTTTTATGATAATCTCTCAAAGTTTTACCCTTAAACTAGACAGCACAAGCGTTCCTGTCCTGATTCAAGACACCGTAACCAAAAGCAGCAGCAAGATACTACTATAAACATTAAAAATACAAAAAGAACTCCATATAAGGGATCCAATCCAAAGAATATCTTCTGCACTTCTTGTTGGCCTCAGTTGTTTAATCAGCGGGTCAAGGCAGACGTTTTGGCTTGGGTGCTCAAGAAGATAGATATTACCAATCCTATCCAAAGCATCTCAGCAGCAACAGGTGCGTTTTTCTCCGGGCACATGACATCGCAGCCACCAGCAGCAGCAGAGCACCACCACGACTATTAATATCAGGATGAGTGTTCCATCTAAAAAGCTGATGTCTCCAAACAGGATCCTTTGCATCCTCTATCGGGCCGCTCCTACAACCATAAGATATTTTTTCCTCAGGGGGGGTTTCCCTGGGTCTTATCAGAGAGGGGTTTGATCAGCCTGGCTTTCCACATTTAAAACAGGTTCTTGTCATATTGGACCTTCCTGCAGATGACTGAATCATGGCCCCAATGGCCAGACTAATAGATTTTGAAAGTTTATGGTCAAGAGGATCAACATCATTACAAAGCCTGATCATACCGTGTAGGTCTAAGATTTTTACTTTCCCTCTCAATACAGCTTTGCATACCGAGTTGGCATTTTCAAAAGCCAATTGTTTTATAATAACATCATCAGCACCGTTTTCTCCTAATAGTCTTTCAGCCACCTCTAGCAGACGGCCCACAAATTGCGAATATGGCTCATTAGGCCCCTGGACTACCTTGGAGAGAAAGGTACCCAATGATGCTGCAGCTGGTATAGCCCGCCATGCCGCTAGGGCAGCGTGCATAACTTGATTGAGCAACCCAATGGGTAGGGTCTGTTGTTTGTTTTCCAAAGAATACTTGCCTTTACCTGTTAACTTATCTATGGTCCATGAGGTAGTAGCAGTATTACGTTTATTTATATCTGCCTGTGTCTCCAGTCTCTCCAACAACTCGGCCTTCCATGTAAGGAATTGGCCTCAAGTCAACGCTGATTGCGCAATTTTTTCCCATTCAGCAGGGAGGAGGCTTCCGCCCTGCCCCAAGCCTTCCAGAATGGATAGGGTAAATGGAGCCGTGGGACCATAATTTTTTACTGCTGAATGGAGCTCCTTTAAATGTCTAATTTTTAAGGTCTTAATAATGCGTGATCCTGAGCTAGTAGGAGATGTTACTGGGTCTTTCTCCTCATCAGATTCAGGTGGCTCACTGTCTTCCCCCTCTTCATCTGCTGAGGTGGCATCTGCGGCCGAGTCAGCAGGTGTTTCTGTCTGTCTAGATCGAGTAACGACTGGAAAAGCAAGAAGGGTTGATTTTGACTTCATTTTATTTTTATTTATGCCTTCTAATTCCTGTGGGAGTTTAGTCCCCGCAGGGTAGAACAGGTTTAACTGTAAAGCAGAAACCTGTGAGGTTAAATCTTGCAGTTCTTGTTGGAGGGAGAGGACGCCCTGTAATTGGGATATCTGGGCACTTAACACATTCTTAGAGGCAACCAGATGAGCAACCACCGAGGGAGAGGGCTGTATAGTGGGGACCTTATTATCCCATGGCTGGGGAGGGACGGAGGAAAAGGTGCTGGAAACATATGGAGGGGAGCAAGACCAATGTAGTCGTCTTGAGTCCCCTGGGCGGGTATTTACCGGTGCTGCAAGTGGAGGGTTGTATCTCCCACTTTCATATTTAGCTGCTTCTTCCTCTAAGTCTATTTCTTCTGAAGGATCTATCCAGTCATCGCCCTGTTCTTTATGAATTACAGGATACAACGAGTTAATTGGTAACTTTGAGGGTTTCGGGATTAAAGGAGGGGCCAGATTCTTATCTGGGATTTTTTCATCAATGATAGAGGGGCTCTGAGAGGTGGCGGGGGACCAAGAGGACACCCTATCTCCTTTTATATTAACACTCTTTTTTAGATTATTTCCTTCATCTGCCCTAAGCATCTTGTCCAATAGTGGACTTTCATGATTATTTTTCTTTTCTCTATTATCCTCTCTTTCATTGATAAAATCCTCTGCCAGGGCCAGAAGATGGGAGACCTTTCCCTCTGAATCTGATTCTTTTAAAATATCTCTGATAACTCCATAAAAACTGAAAAATGATTCTGGGACTTCCCTTCCTTGTCTAAGAACCTCATTTATATCTTTCCCTACTTTATTCCAAGTAAGGGGATGAATATCTGGCCCACTGAGGACCAGCCATGGACATATTTCCTCAACATAACAAAAGAAATCTAATAAATCCTTTTTCTTAACTCTAATCCCCCTCTCCCTTAGCATGCTCTTTATCTCCTTAATAAAGAGGGCCTCTTTAGAAGCCGTATTTCCCATGACTCAATTCTGGACAACACACTTACCTCCAGTCGCTGCACGAGCGATGCAGACGATCTGTACCCAATCGACCGGTCAGTCTTGCTGCTTCAGGTTGTCCTGTGCCCACTGCTTCTCGAGCCCCACGTTGGGCGCCACTTGACCCGTCCAGCAGGCCAGGTTATTTACTGGGTCTCGAGCGGGTGTCACCTGTAGGAGTCAAACGGGGGGAGAGAGAAGTGGAAGCCAAGCGCGTAAAGAAAGAGTCAGTCTGAGTTGCGTCAAGGCTTCGTTTATTAGCTAGCAAGGTCTTATTTTTATAAAGCAGTTTAGGCAGGGCGGGGGATGAGGACAGGGGCAATGGAAAGTACCGGGCCCGGGTACAGAAGGAAATATTTCTTATAGAACACCTTATGTTTAGCCTGTTCCAGGAACCAATGTATGCATGACCAGTTTGTTCATAATAACTTTTCAATTCCAATTGTTTCAATTCAAACTGCCACTTAGTTCTGCTACAACTTAAAGGTCTCTGGGGCTCCAACACCTCAGTAGCTGTGTCTTGAACCCCACCACTGGGTTTCTAGGAAGCTTCCACCCTGCAGCTCTGTTATGTGGCATGGCAGAGATAGGGGTAGGCCCACTGCTGGAGGACCTGGAGCTCCTCCTCAGCTGACTTTGGCCTGAGAACTTCCAAGTTTAGGATGCATTTACTATCATTCTCTCAATTCCCTAGACATGAGATAGCTCTTCCCATTAACTCTCCAGTCAGTCATCAGATCCTGTAACAGGTCTCCAGACACCATCCCGGAGACCATTCATACCTTCATCTCTTGTGACACTGAGAAATCAGAAATGACAACACTAGACCCTATAACAAAATAATAAGCATAGCTAGGATTTCTTATCACCTGCCCAATACCAGACGTCTGTGATTTCCCACTTTCATCCATGCTGACTTCGGTGCGTGCTAGGGTTAGTTGCTACTCTTAGTTCTGCTTCAGAGGGAACTAAGACAGACTGAGACTAAGTGAGAAAGCCAGGCCATTAGCCCTGTCACTCCCTCAGCCTCCTTGTACAACCACTGCTCCATGGTGCCAAGTTTCAAGAGCTTCCTCCAGCCTTCGGGGACATGCAGGGGACCCCAGCCTGCTCTTCTCAAGTAAGCTGGTCTCTTTCCGTTGTATAGACGCCACAGAATTTACATAAGTTGGCATTGCCAAAGCTCACTGGTGCCATCATAGGAGATGCCAGGCCCTGCCTCTCACAAACACTACCCCATACATATCCCCCACATTGCCCAGGAGCTTCAGATCTGTCTTCTCTCACAGCAGTACAGCAGCCTAACTACAAAGCCCTGACATTCAATTAGCCATTTCTGTGTTGTTAGACATCAGAGCAGCTAATTCTTTGCCATAATAAATGATGCTATAAGGAGCATTTCCATGTACACAGCTTTCGCTTTGGCAGTCAAATTGAAATTACCTGTAAGCATAAAGATAAGGACAGAGGCCTTAGTGCCTTCTCGGCTGACTGACTGCCTGTCATTTGAGGTGAGGAAGGAAGGTCTCGTGTCCTCTAATGAGCCAGCCCATTCTTCTACCTGCTTCCAGCTGTCCCAAAATATGACACACGCAGGTACCTAGACATGCAGCCCTGAAGCCTGCTCCCCAGTGTGACTCACACTACCACACTCACTCCTCTCTCCTTCTGACCGGTCCCATTGCCCCCAGCGAAAGGCTGTCAGATATCTAGCACAAGATAGCTAGCAGACCTCTCTTTCCAAGTCAGGTGGCCTGGGTATGACACTCTGTTCCCATCTTAGTCAGAACAATGTTTATGGATGCCTACTCTTTTATTATTATTATTAATTAAATTTCATTTTATGTGTACGAATGTTTTCCCTGCATGTATGTCTGCACACTGTGTATATGCTTGGGACCTTGGAGGCCAGAATAGGGTGTCCAATCGCCCTCCTTGAAACAGGAATTATAGACAATAGTGAGTTACCATGTAGGTGCGAGGAATCAAGCTCTAGAAGAGCAACAATGCTCTTAGCCACTAAGCCATCTCCCAGCCTTGGCTGCCTCTTCTGAGAGGAGGGTGGTGCCTAATGCATCGCCATCTATTGAATGAGAAAATGAAAGAACCCTCAGAAATACACAGACAGGCAAAGGACCTGATGCTTAGGGAGGTCTGATAGCTTGCACAGACCCCAAAGCCATTCAGTCAGGGACCATTCTCAGGCCATGTCCTTGTGGCCGCAGGACTTGAACCCTGACCATTCCTTTTCCCCATCTTCTCGCTTGCTACTTATCTTTTCAGATGTGACATACTGTATTCCTAACACCCTGGCTGATTTTTACATCTTTATCAAAATATATCTGGTCTTTCAACAGCCATGTAGAATTGAATCTCACTCATCAGGGAAACTACTTTCCAAGCTGACAACCAGAAAAACCATCACACTTAAGACCTAACTAAGAGTCTGCACCCAAAGATTGTTTTGTGCTATTTGTTGCCCAAGACATGTGTGCATTTGGACACATGGACATGTGTGTGTTCACACATGGACACTTCAATGGCAAATGGCAAAAAAGAGAGAGAAGAGAAAGTTCTGCTACACCTAAGGGAGTGTTCCTAGCCTCAGACTCAACACATGTTTCTAAGACTCCATTAGGATCCCAAATGGAAGAAGAAACCAACTCCAGCGGCTGTGTGGAAAGCTGTTCATTTGGAAATTAGGCTTCTAAGATGACCTTACACTAGGATGTCTTTCCAAACTTACGGCATTTGAAGAGTTTACACTCACCTATCCTACTCCAGAGGATTACTTTAAATCAGAAAACAGAGAGCCATCTCAGTCCCCATCCTATCCAGCTGTGGCCTCTCTCAGACCACAAGAATCTTCAAGCCAGGCTTGTGGAAGAGAATGCCAGGACTAGATACTCTATGTATCTATGTATCTATCTACCTACCTGTCTCCCTATCTATCTCTCTATCTCCCTATCTCTCTATCTATCTGTCTGTCTGCCTGTCTGTCTATCATCTCTATCTGTGTGTGTGTGCACATGTATACACATATGTGTATACGTGTATATGAAGGCCAAAGACCAACTTCAGGCATTGTTCCTTAGGTTCTATCCCCCACCCCCACCCCCACCCCTGTTTTGAGGATGGGTCATATCACTGGATCTCACCACCTGGCCAGGGAGCCCCAGAGATTCTCCGGTCTCTGCCTCCCCTGAGATGGAGTTACAGTGTGTTCAATTATGTCTAGCTTTTTTTTCTCGGGTTCTGGGTCTCAAACTCAGACCTTCAAGCTCACAAGGCAAGCCCTTCCCCCACTGAACCATCTCTCCAGCACCATAGCCTGTTTCTTATTCATCCTGAAGCCATCCATCCTCGGAGTCAAGTTTTCCTAAAGCTCACACCAGACACAGACAGTGACCTTGACAGTGCACGAGTCGATAGTTCAGTTCAGCCAGCTGAAGTGGCTAGTGCACTTGAACCATTCCTCAATCCTCTTCCCCATGCAATCCCATACAAAGTATAGATCCCTTACTGAGCCTCATAGCACACACTTTATAAAAAAAAAAAAAAAAAACTGGCACAGCCACTATCTGGTGACCCTGAGGAGTAGTCAGAAGCTTGTGGCTCTCGATCAAGGACACTCATCCTTGCAATGGTTCTTTTCACCAGTGGGAAATATTTCATTCAGGAATTGGGGTCATAATTTGTCGCACCTGCTGTGCGGCCTGCATCCGAGAATGTAGCGAGGTGGTCGGGATAGATGACACAGAGACCGGTCGGTTGCTTTAAGAAAACTTTAATCTTCCCAAGTCAGCTTAGGAGTTGACCCCAGTCCGCTTAGGAGAGCTCTCAGGCGAAATCTCAGGAGAAGTCTCTCCAAGAAAAAGGGCTTCCCTTTTTAAGGACTTTTGCCATCCATTTACATACCATTCTTTCCACTTCTCACCCTCCTGGCTGGTGGTTTAATCTCCGGCCCCAGAATCGGGGAGACACCACAGGGGGCAGGAAGAGGCATCTAGCCATAGGAGGTGTGGAAGGCATGGTATTTCAGTGAGCCAGCCCTTATCTGAGCCCTATCAAGCTTTAAAGCACTGAATTGTTTTCAGTAAACATTACATAGATGCCTGCTCCCAGGCCGAAGGGGAAGTGGGTTTCTGCTCAAGGTCTGGTGTCCCCACAATTCACCCCTTTTTATTTTTAAATGAGGCACTCCTGTCTTAGGTCAAGTAGGGTCACCCTCCCTGGCCCGTCTTTGGGGGACCTTGAACCCCTGTTAGGTGGGAGTGGGTCTTCCCCACAAGTTGCCCGTCATTGAAGTAGCCCCACCCTTAAAATCATTTGTAATAAGGCTTTATGGCTATCGGGATTGCCATGGGCTAAGGCACTTTGAACTCAGCATGAAGCCAGAATGCCTACTGCCACTGTTACCATTCCTAGGACCCCCACTGACTAGCGCCTCTCTGTCACCTGCCCATCCCCCGATCTGGGCCTTAGCATTCTACCACCAGCCTTTCTTTGCTACAAGGGTGATTTATAGTTACAATTTGCCGGTCAAAACAGTGATAAAGTTTACAATTATTTTAAGATCTACTTAGGAAAGCATTAGAGAGTGCGCTTGCACAGATACATTAGGTACAATCATTGATGTTACACATGTAGCATTATAAAAATATGAACAAGAGGCTTGTTGCACTATTTACAGGGTACCAATTTGTTCCTGTGGTGATGTAGTCTGTTGATTTAATGTCAGTAGTATCAGCCGAACATGCAACCCGAGTCAAAGTCTTTTTGTCGCACCAGGACAAACCACATTTCTCCAGAAAAACACTGTGATTCCAGAAACAGGAACTACCGAGTCTGATATTTCAAGTGACCATGTCCTGTTCAAATACTGAAAAAAGGCTTTTGCCATTCATCACAATCCATACCAATGTCTAAATGTTAAATGGGTCCTTTTTCCCCCAAAGGGAAAAGCTGGCAAAATGAATTCTGTTGTTTTAAGGTGTATCAAAGGCTAGCTGCTAATCTTCCAGTTTTGTTGGCTTTGGGATGAAAACTCACGGGTCCAAGAGGTTGATGTAGCAAGCCTGATGAGAAACTGGAAATCTCGAACTGACTGTTTTATTTCTTTCTCGGGCTGTAGATTTGATGACATCAAGGGTCAGGAACACTGATTTAGGAGATCTCGAACTGGCTTGAGCAGGCTCCCACGGTCTCAGGTCCAGTTTTTCTGCTCCATGCATCTCACCAGATGTTGTGACCGCTACTGAAGCTTTATTCTTTTCCTGTAAGAAAACACAAACATGCCCTCGACCCCAAATTAGGGTCTTCTCTACTGTCTAGTGTATGGATGTTTCCATTTGGCCTGAGTAATAGTTATTTAACTTTCATTATGTCAGAATCTGTCTGAAGCAGATTCCTCATTGGCATTTATATTTTATAAATATTTAAATGAGGAGTGGATTATTTAATGAATCATGTGGAAACTGGGGACATTACTCCCTCTTATTTTTAAATTTTGTTTGAACTGTTGAAGTTGGACCATAACAGTAGAAGGATTTGTCTACCCTCCTTAGTCAACTATCTAGGTGAATTGGGATCACTATTTAAAATATTAGTAGATGTCCTTTAAAAGGGACATAACCATTAAGTACCTTTGAGAATCATTTAAGGATTGTTAACTATACTATGTCCCAAATAGTCCTTTTTTTTTTTTCTAACCTGTAGCTCTCACTAGCTGACAAGGCCTCGTTTGCATCTGAACTGACAAGGCCTAATTTGCATCTACACAGACACCTTTGGGGGTGGGGGCCTGCCAAAGCGGCAGGACAGTTCCCTGAAAAAACCTCTCTTTCTCTCTCTCTCTCTCTCTCTCTGACTGGCTCTGAGGGCTTAACTTGAATTTTTTTGTTAAAATATTAACCGACTGACTGGATGTTTCTTTTGGCTATATCTAAATCGATTTAGGTAGTTTTTAACTGTTTGAAGGGATTTAAGTATCCCTTTAATCATATCCAAGGCAATTAGAACAGTTGCTTTTGTCAACATTCACGCATTTACATTTCACACTTCATACATACTGACGTGGCCACGTCCATACACACAGACCATGCATACATATCTCTCCTTGCCTAGGTTATGATTAGTTTGTTGAACTGAAACGTCTTTAACGGAACAACTCCAGTCAATCTTTTCATTAAAACTAAAGGTTGAAAAAGTCCTGTATGTCCCTCGTCATTTCTTCATTAGAGAAGTTTTGAGCTACACTCAGGGGCTACAGCCATACCCACTTCTTGTAATTCTGTAGATGCAAAGTGGAAAGGCCAGGCTTTTGCCAAAAGTTTTTAGAGATGACTTACAAAATTCAATAACCTACCCTATATAAATGTAACCAAACATTTTTACTTTATATACCTTTGCCTTTTTTTTTTTACTGAATACTAATACCTCATTTATTAACTGTTCCCAATTTTTAATTGACCTTAAACTTGTATCAATAACCTATCCCATATAAATGTAAACATTTTTATATACCTTTGTCTTTTTCTTTACTGAATACTAATACCTCATTTATTAACTTTACCATTTTTTTTTACCCATCTTTAATCTATCCTCCCATTGAGGATGATCCTCCAATCCACCCTCCAACTGAGGGCAACTTTTCATCTTAGGTTCCCTTGACCTTTGTTAGGTGAGGGCCTAGACATTTAATCTAATCCACCCTTCAACTGAGGGTGATCTCTTAGGTTCCCTTTTTTTTTCCTGACCTTTTTTAGGCAAGGGCCTAGAGATTTAATCCAATACCCCCTCCAACTGAGGGCAATCTCTCAGGGTCCCCTTACTTTCCTGACCTTGTCAGGCGAAGGCCTGGAGATTTCATCCGGTACCCCTAGCTTGGTACCCCTTTTAACACATCCACATAGCCTTACTGGCTAGCCTTTTAGATCTCTCAGTTCCCCTTTACTTTCCTGACCTCAGTGGATCAGGCGAAAGACTGGAGATTTTTTATTTTATTTCTTATTTTACCCTTTTTTTTCATTTCTTTTTTTTTCTTTTTTTCTTTTTCTTTTTCCTTTTTTTTTTGAGACTGGGTTTCTCTCTATCCTTTTGGAGGCTTTCCTGGAACTCGCTCTATATACAAGGATGGCCTCCATCCTACCTACCTCTGTCTCTCGAGTGTTGGCATTAAAGGCATATGCCATCAACACCCGACTCTAAAGATCATAGAGAACATCCTTCCAATCTGGGACATTTAAGTCTCCCCCAGTAATGAACCATGGACTGGCATGTTCAATCCATTTTAAAAAGCCTTCCAAGGTTTTAGGCTTTACTGTAGTCCCATGTCCTTCAAGTAACTTTTTAACTTGATACTGTAATCACTTACCTCGCTTTCATGATCTCGGTGGGATCCTCCAATTGTCGCACCTGCTGTGCGGCCTGCATCCGAGAATGTAGCGAGGTGGTCGGGATAGATGACACAGAGACCGGTCGGTTGCTTTAAGAAAACTTTATCTTCCCAAGTCAGCTTAGGAGAGAGCTCTCAGAAGAAATCTCAGGAGAAGTCTCCCCAAGAAAAAAGGCTTCCCTTTTTAAGGACTTTTGCCATCCATTTACATACCATTCTTTCCATGATTCTGCCCTCTCTATGCACAAGATCAGCATGTGTCCAAATGTGAGCAGCCTGTGCTTTGTCATAGAAGAAAGGGACCTACAGGACCAGCCTCGGCAAAGCTACCATCAAGGGACAGATCAAACCTCAGAACACTGTACAAGTCAGATTCCATTTGTAAGAAAGTGTTACACATGTAGACTAGCATGAAAATGCACAGAGACAACTTCTAAGTTGGACAGAAAAAAACTTCCAAAAGGAGTAAGACTTTTTCTTATGAGTGGGGAGGCTGGGACCAGGGACCAGGGACTGGTCAATTTTTCTTCATGTTTCATACTTCCATAAGGATGGGAGATTCTGTGATGATTACATACAATTTTACAAACTGACACACAAAGTGATGTCCTTTCTGAGTCATTCAATGATTTTTAAATGCAATTAAATGCTCTTTTAGAACACAAAGGCAGAATGCACAAGAACATGGACACGGTCACCTACAAACCATTCAGAATGTATTGATCAAAGATAACTGCAACTCACTCTTTCCCCCCAAGAGGCCAATGTGGCATTTTAAAATGTATCATACCCAGCTTCTACTGTGGCATTCCAGTCACTGGAGTCTTCCAAAGGTGCTACAGAAAGCGGGGGGGGGTCTTTTAATTTTCCTAGATGAAGTGACACTACCTGATTCGTCAAGCATCGTTAAACTGTGGGAATGTACTTACTAACCAGTTCTGTTGACTTGTCTCAGCCTAAAGGACAAAGGGTGACACCAGCTGTATTAGTAACCTTTATTGTTGCTATAACCAAACACCTGAGGAGAAGCAGCTTATAGAAGGAAAGTGCTTATTTTGGCTTTCATTTAAGGGGAGACAGTCCACCATAGCAAGGAAAGATGGCAGCAGGAGGGGTCCAAATTTCCACCTATAGACAGGAAACAGAGAAGAGCAGGAAGTGGGATTGAGCTATGAAACCACATGGCCCACCATCAATGATTCACTCCTCCAGCAAGACTCCGTCTCTTAAAGGTTCCACAACTTTCCAAACAGTACAACGGCCTGGGGGCCAGGTGTTCAAATATATGAGCCTGTGGTGAACATTTCACATAGAGTCACAACATTAGAGCTTGAGTAGGGCTGGCCTTGAGCAGTATGTCCAGAAAGCTTCACAATTGACAGAACAGTGTCTCATGCTTCTAGCTCAGTCTTTATAGAAGCCATGTAGCTGCTTAGACAAGTACTTTTCACAGGTAGGGGAACTGAAGCTCCCATAAGAGACATGAGCTACCTAGGTTTGTGCCACTGGAACCAATCTGTGTTCCTTGCAGCCTGCTATCACAAATTTAAACCACAGTAGGAATAGTCTGGAGTCTCATACATATACCTTTGGGTGGAGGGATAAACTTTCAATCCCTTTGGAAAGATCTGGCGATATAGAAATTCTCATGTCCTCTGGCAAAGCAATTTCCCCAGCAAGAACTTACCACATAAATATAGCTAAGAATGAAAGTGAAATGTGAATGTCAATATCCATCCCAGAATCATTTGCATCAAGGGAGCATTAAAGATGACCACTTTAAGAGTTCATTTGATAGGCTTGGGCTTCCTCTAGAAGATGGTATAGAAGACAGTAACCTCTAGAAAGGAAGCTGGCATATCACTCGGGGCCAGTATAGAAGACCTAACATACACTCTATCCTGTTACATCTTGTTTTCAACCACTGTTTGCAGATGGCCTGCTTAAATCATAAAATGGAGGAAAGCCCTGCTCCAGGAACTCCAGCTGACTCCCACTCTTCTACAGCTTCCATGGACTGAGAGTGGCTTTGCTATCTGGATAATGAGAAATCCAGAAAGCAGTGAGCATAACCTCTTTCTGGACAGATGGATGGACGGGCAGGTGGAATTCTGTGAGAGCTGTAGCTGGACATGGATTCTCAGGTTGGAGCAGATCCTCATACAGATCCTGTATCTTGAACCTCTACCCAGCTTGTGACTTCCTTCTATAAATACCAACACTGACCTTCAGTTTGGACCTGTCTGTCTACATTGTCATGATGCTGTTTTGGAGAAGGCACATGAGAACACTTCTGGTTGTGCCTGACACATGGTGGGTGTGTCCGGTTCTATTGATGTGAACAGTTCAATTGATGTGATGTTAACTGAGATGCAGAGCCTGCACACTCTTGGGTATCCTATTGTTAGCATCCCCACAATGCTGTCTAATAGTTCACCATTTAGAAACTGTAATTCACTTGCCTGCACATTTAATCTGCTCCTGTGACCATGCATGTATGTACACACACACACACACACACACACACACACACACACACACACACTGTCTTGCACACAGAATGTTGTAGAGTGAAGTCTTCCCACCAGCCTGGTTTCAGAGCCGCATCAATCCCAAATGAACACACAGGACACTGTATTAATTATGAAGCTGTTGGCCGTTTGCTTGTTTCTTACTGGCTAGCTCTGACTTAAGTATTTAACCCGTAATTGTTAATCTAGATATTTCTCTTACCAGAGAAAAGGGTCCGGACTTCTTATTCCTCTGGCAGGCTACATTGTCTCTGACTCTGCCTCTCTTTCCCAGAATCCTCCATGACTCCTAGTCCCACCTATCTTGCTTCCCTATTGGCCAACAGTGCTTTATTCAACAACCAATAAGAGACAGATTTACAGAATTACATCCTCCATCACAATGTTATTTTTTCAAGCATCCTTGCTTCTGGGGTACAAACATTCAATCAAAAGAACAAGCTTTTGTTGGGATGGCTCAGCTAGTAAAAGCGTTTCTGCCAAGCTAATGACCTGTGTTCAATCCCTGAAACCCACACACTAAAAGGAGAGAACCAACTCCTGCCAGTTATACCTGAACTTCACATGTATGCTGTACCATGTGCATGGCCCCCAATAAATAAATGCATGTAATAAAGGAAGCAAATGTCATGGGGAATAAGTTTTTCCTAGTATGACAGTGATGTTCTGAGACACCTGACCTAAGAACAAAAGTCTGGAATAAGTGGAGGGATAGAGCAAACAGGAGCCTGGAAGGTAAACCAGGGTCCTCTGATATTATTGACACCCAAACCTTCTCGACTCGGACAGAGTTCTATAACGTTTAGTTCTATAACCTTTACACCATTATTTCAGCTAAATATAAAAATAGGAGGAGGCTGGTATTTCAAAAGGGTAAAGAGACATGACAACAAAATGTAGAAAGTGTTCATCTCGTCCTTTTACCCCCTGAGGAAAAATTGAGACAGGAGGTGGCCCTTTATAGAAAAAGACAGTACCCCCGTCTGCGGGCAAGAGCATTGAGCAATAAAACAAGGAAGCTTTGCTGGGGCTGGGGGGTCACAATGGCTGGCTGACACTGAGGAGGCAGCATTACCCACCCTGCCCATTTGTCCTCATTGCCAGAGTCATCAGTGTCCTGTGATGCCTGAGTGAATGCTTGACAAACACAGGATTCCATTCACACCTTCTATCTTAAATTGTACCTCATTTTGTTGAGAGCTCTAGGGTCACACTGCACCAGTGTAGACCTTTAGAGACTGGTCTTGAAGCCCCACTGCAGGCACCAACTGGTCTCCACTCTGGAAAGTTCTTAAGGCAGCTGCTGTGGTCAGTGTGAGGAGTATCATGTTGTGCTGACTACTATTGGATTCCCTCATGATGGAACCTTAGAGGCAACACTGCCATGGTGACCATAGAGACAAAAAAGTTGCCTTATGGGGGATCAATGGGAAAAGCACTTGCCATGCAAACATGAGGACCTGAATTTGAGCCCCAGAACCCACCTATATCTAGACATAGTAGCATGTATTTGTAATCCCAGCATTCCTAAGATGAAGGGGCATGTCGAGACAGTAAAACCCCCAGAAACTCACAATCCAGGAGCAGAAAACAAGAAAAACTACCTCAAACAAGGGCAACGTAGAAATAGATCACATAGGCCTAACATTGCTTAGCACTTGGCCTGTAAGGGGCGTGTTCTCAGGCTTTAGATACTGCTCCTGTGTGAGCCTCACAGCCAAATCGTGAGGAACAGAGTCCAAGTTCATTGATAAGGATTCACCTATGCCCTCACTGCAGGATTTTCAAGTAAGACTAGGGTTTGAATCTAAACCCATGGGGCAGCACATCAGATGTCCAATGGGGGATAAGGAGAGGGGAAGGAGGTGCTTGGGTCAGCAGAGCTGGTCTTCATCCTTCTGGTCTACCTACCAGGGTTATTCTTGATGTGGAGAAAGGGACACTTGGCTAGTCTTGTCCCAGAGTGGGAGGGTGGAGTACTTTTCAGCCTATGTTTCAGGAAGGGTAAAAGGGGGCATTTGGTCCATGACCCCATCTTGGGCAAGTTGACTGAGAAACTCTTTCCACAGGCAAGCAAAGGTAACCAAAACCCTTCGTGGAGTGAGGAGAAGAATAAGCCTGCCACATCCCATTCACTTTTGTAGATCTCATGATATCCTCTTATAAAGTTTGTCCCCACCTGTCCTAGTCAGCATGAACTGCCATTTTGACACAGCCTACAGTCAACTGAGAAGGGAATCTCAATTGAGGAATTGCCAGAAGAGATAATGTCTGGTATTTATTATAGTGATGAAAATCTGACTCAAACACATCCAAAGACTGATGGGACCCAAATTTCAGTCTACTTAGATTGTCATAGACAACTAAAACTTACTATTTCTAAAACTGAGCTGTTTTTGTTTAGATGGGATTTCCCAGGGTAGCCTGGGACTCACTGTCTATCCTGTGTTGGCCTCAAACTTATAGCAATCATCCTCATCTGCCTCCTGAGTACTGGAATTATAGGCCTAAATCACCACACTCAACTTTTTTTTTAACTTTCCCCACTCTCTTATATGTTTATTTATTTTGTGTGTGGATTGTCTTACCTGAGACCCAAGTATGGAGGTCAAAGGACAACCCAGGGGGAAGGTTTCTTCATTCTACCATGCAGGCTATGAGGATCAAACTCAGGTTTGCACTCTTATTGCTAACATCACTGACCCACAACTGTATTCTTAATTTCCTTCTGACCACAGACATCATACACACACACACACACACACACACACACACACACACACACACACACACACACAAACACACACTCCTCAGGACCTGTAGGTTTTCAGTTACAGAATACCTCATGTCATCTTCTGAAAGAGGAATGGCTTTGAGGCAAAAGAGACCCAGCTTCAAATCCTGGCACAGCATTTTAAGCAACTCTACAATACTTTCTAAAAGGTGTGTGTGTGTGTGTGTGTGTGTGTTTGTGTGTTTGTGTAGGCCAGAGTCTGTTCTCTCCTCCCTCCTTATCTTTGAAGCAGGGTCTCTCTCCTTTCTGCCACTGTGCTTCATATACAATCTGGGAACTCCCCTGTCTCTGTCTCCCACTCTGCTGCAGGAATGCTGGCATGACAAATGCCCAGCCAGCCTATTACACAGTTTAAAGGGCTCTAGCTCCAGCCCTTAGGCTGACACAACAAATGAATGTTCCTATTGAGCCACCCCCACCCCCATGTTGCATTTTTTGATAGACAAGTTCTTCAAGCACAAATAGATCAACAGTACCATGTGACAGGGTGTCCATTTGCAGTTGAAGGAGACTGTGAATGTGCAAACCACCATACAGTGTTCCCCATTGTCTGCCTTCATTTCTTTCCCTTTCTCTTCCTCGAAGGCTGCTATGGAGCTTGAAGCTGACCTCGGCTGCATCCCAGAAGGGTTTCTCCTACCCACCCAGACCATGGTGGCCTTTCTTCAGCTCCCCCAAATCTCAAAGTCCTAATTCATTCTCCTTGTCTGACTCAACCTCCACTCGGGCCTGCCCTGCCCTATTTCTTTCATCCTTTGCTGAGACTGTTTCAGCAGGGATGTGCTTTGAAATATAATCTGACCTACCCTCCCAGGCCAGGCAGTGGGAGCATAAATATAGAACACGTCCTGGGGATAGATACTTTTATAAGCATTAGAAATGTTAATTTGCATTCTTTGGGGACCTCAGAACCACCATTCACTGTGTGGATTTGTGAACTCCACTCCATGCTTTAGATCAACTATTGCCCCCTCTTCATCTGAGTGGGAGGCCTCTTGGCTTTTCACTGGGACAGGATGTTTCCCATTTCTAGACAGATGCAGATCAAAACTCCAACCGCTGGTATGTCAACTATGCCCTCATTTTTTAAAGTCAGTATTACCATCCAGTTGGGACTTGGTAGGCGACATTATTTGGCTTCCTGGCAACCTGGTAGAAACTACTTAGAACTGAGAAACAACCCCCTCCATATGAACTTCAGCAAACACTGATACCCACCCACCCAATCTCTGATCCTCTTTAGAACAAAACATCTTTTCTTCTTTTCCCTCTCATAGGAACTTTGAGAGCCCTGAATTCTAAAATGAGGAATCAAAGGGTTGCAGGTGTGTTGCTTTGTTGTCTCTGGGTATTTTGATTATTCCCCCTAGATAAACCAGAAAGATGCTAAAAGTAAAGGAATTGAATAGTGTACAGGTCAGTATTCTAATTCTACCATCAATCCAGGGCACTGTTTTAATTTTCATGTTTTCTACCAGAAATATTAGCTGTTCTTTTCCAGAGGACCAGAGCTTAAATTGACGTGGCATTCAAAGACCCCGACAAAAGAGTGGACATATGACATAACCACAAAGTACTTGTCAAATATGGACAAGACCTTGAATTCAAGCCCGCAAGAAATCAAAGACACCACCACCACCCCAGATATAGATACAGCTTGCCTCTGTAGATGACTGAAAATCAACCCCCACCACGTTAAGACCTAATGGGTAGGCTCCCAGTGTGGTGATAAGTCTCACAAATACCAAACCAGGGCCTGGACACCCACACCTCTGAAAGGGAGAAAGGAAAAAAAGGCAAGTAAAAGAGGCCGTGAGCACATCTCTGCTGTTGATACAGAAATCCTGGCTGCTGTTTGCACCAGATGCCAGAGCAGCATAAATCCAGAGAGCATCTGGCTGGGAGCATGCTTCCCGAGGACACCCGGTAAGAAAGTGCCTGATTTAAGCTCTCTTTGGGATAAATGGTTGGAGGTTATAATTCCGTGACAGAGTCATAGATCAACCGGATCTGGAAAAGAAGGCTGGAGGAGCTGTAAACACCCATCGATTATCCTATCCGGTGCGTTGAATCTGGAGCCTGTATTCCCAGATGTTCTCTGGGGAGTTGTGCTGAGAGCTAGGGAAACGTCAGATTATAAAGGATTTATTTTTAAGGCATTAATAAGGAAACAAGTTGCTTTGGGGTCTAGTGAGGGCCAAGCTTGTTTTGTTAGTGACACATATGGAGAACTCAGAGCTACCTAAGCTCCAGGCTTTAGCCATTAGCTGTTGCTACTTAACTAGTCACCAATATTCAGTGACTTTAAGCTGCTATTAATGGTTTTCAAGAGTCTACTAGGAATCTCAGCTGTGGGCTGACTGGCAAGCCAGACAGGGTGGCTTTCCTAAAAATGGGAACTCTCCAACATGGAGGGGAAGTGACAGCTGCCTCCCAAGTTTTAACTCAAGACCACCCCACATCATTTCTGTCTCAAGTGAGGGACCAGAAACGGGCAGATTCCAAAGGTGGAAAAGCAAACTCTACCCCTCCTGAAGAGAAAGCTCCCAAGTCACATCACAAAGGCCAAGTACAGGAAGCAACTGAGGACAGCAGTGAATGCTTTCATTGGTCTCACAGGACTTCCTCCTGAAGTGAATATTGCTACTTTACTAACTATTTAAGGGCCGAGGAGATGTCCGGTGGCTCAGGCGCTGCTGGGAAAGTATGAGGACCTAAATTTGGATCTTCACTGCCCACATAAAAGCAGGCTTGCTTCTGTAACCTCAGGGCCAGGGTCAGGGCAGAGGCAGGAAGAGCCCAAGGACTCAGAAATGGTAGGGTTCATGGTGAGGTTGAGACCTTGTCTTGAAAGAATACTATCTTCCGGCTTCTACATGCATACACATAGATACATGTACCTGTGAGCACGTGTGAACACACCACACACACACACACACACACACACACACACACACACACACACACACGATGTAAGAAGAGCTGGAGAGCTGTATATGTAAAGTCTAAGTATAGGTGGCTTGTAAAGAATTGAAGTGCTCATGGAATGCCGGAGGCCAGGAAACTATAGTCAAGCTCCAGTAGATCCTCTGTCTGGGGTACCTGCTTCCTGCTTCACAAAAAGTCTGTCTCCACATGGTGTCCTTACATAGTAGAGGAAACGGGAGATCCCTCTGCTATCTCTTGCTAAAGATACAGACCCAAACCTCAAGGACTGCATACTTACAACCCAACACCTCCAAAAAAAAAACCCCTCCAGCACTGCTGAGCTGCAGAGATGGGAGAATTGGTCAAGCCACAGCCATTGTTGAGTTGGCAGCATTTATTTTGCATAAGTTTGTTATTAAACACTCATTGTGAGTCAACAGCTTCCTACCTGCATCCGCTAAGGCGGGAGTATTAGCCTCCATCAAGCATACACTCATTTGTCTATAAACTTGCCCTTAGCTGACATGAGATAATTCAGAGTCTATATTTATCCTCCATGGTATGAATATTCATAGTTTTACTGTAGAAATTTCAATGCACTTAATTACAGACTGTAGCCCCAGGCCCCCCCCCAGGGGATTTTATATAACACATGGTATGTGCACTGAATAGCTTTTTTAAAACCTTCAAATTTCAGAAATCTTAAACACAGATGCCTTAAAATTTTCAGCTAAGGAGTCTTGTATAAGTTTACTGACTATTATATAAACTATAAATAATATTTGAAATATATCTTCAAAAATCTCTAGGAACATTTTAATGCCAATTCCCACTTTCCCTGGTGCTTAAAAATATACGGCTATAAATTCTATCCTGTCCTCTCTCCAAAGCCCTAATGAAATTCCTTGGGTCATCAAAAAGGAGAAAGCTGAAGGTAGAAACAGAACTGGCTGGGAAGAAGGAGGGGACCAACAAGAGTGGGGGGGCAGGAAAGGGTGACAGGGGACACAGGATCAAAATACATTAGATAGATGTTGAAAATGCCTCTGTGAAGTTGATTATGTATAAGTAATACGCAGTGATTTTTAAAAATGAAAGAAAAAATGGGTGAAACCTAATTTCCCTCTTCTTGAATGTGAACAGGACCCACGGACTGACTTCTAATGAGAGCAATACAATAGGAGAAGTGGTCTGTCACTGTCAAGATTAGATTAGAAGACAGCTGCAGCTTCCACCATGGGTGATGGGCCCCCTCCCCCGAGAAGGCTACTGCCATGTGATGAGCTGCCCAATGAGGAGGCTCAAATGTTACGACAGTAAAGGGGACCTTCACCATCTATCAGTGAATGGAGGCCCTGAGGCCAAGAGCCCACAAGGACCTGAGCTTATCCGTGACCATGTAAGTGAGTTTGAAAGTGGATTCTTCAACCTCAGCTCAACCTTTAAACAAAATTCCAGTGTAGGACAGCAACTGGCTGGAAGCCTCCCAAGATAAGAGATGTTTGTTATTTCAAGGTTCTAAATTTGGGATAATTTGTTATACTGCAATAGAAAATTGATTAATCCATCAGAATTTCTGTGTGTGTATGTGCGTATGTGTACGTGTGTGTGTGTGTGTGCATATGTGTGGTATGTGTGTTCACGTGAGTTTATTTATGTTTGTGCTGATACTTGTCTGTGTTTGAATCTATCTGCACATTTGTGTGTTTGCATGTTGAGGCCAAAGGACAGCCTTGGATGCCATTCTCCTGGAGGAGTCCACTTTGTCTTTAAAGAAAGTGTCTCCCACTCTCCTCCAACTCAGTAAATACTCCAGTCAGTGAGCCCCAGAGATCCTCCTGTCTCTGCCTCTCCAGATCTGGAACTACAAGTGCCCAGCATTTTGACATGAATTCTAGGGCTCAAACTCAGGCAATTCATCCTGCTCCTGAGGCAGATACAGTATGAACAACCACCAAGCACCACCTCTAGTGTTTTTCAATAGTTCCCAGTCATTTTTCCTAACACCCTTTAAAGGGAAGACTTATTTTGTTTCAGATTTCTTTGCTATTTACCCTCCTATTGGTGAGGGAGGAGCCAAATGGGTCTATTTAGTGCTATGTTCACACCACTGAATACAGACTGGCTCAAGAACAATGGTCAGAGCCGGGCGTTGGTGGCGCACGCCTTTATTCCCAGCACTCGGGAGGCAGAGGCAGGCAGATCTCTGTGAGTTCGAGGCCAGCCTGGTCTACAAAGTGAGTTCCAGGACAGCCTCCAAAACCACAGAGAAACCCTGTCTCGAAAAACCAAAAAAAAAAAAAAAAAAAAAAAAAAAGAACAATGGTCATACACCCAAAGATGGGGAGGGAGGGAGGGAGGGAGGGAGGGAGGGAGGGAGGGAGGGAGGGAGGGAGGGAGGGAGGGAGGGAGGGAGGGAGGGAAGAAAACTCTTGTTAAGGGAGGACCAGCAAGCCAAGAGGGTTTGGTCTCAGTATTAACAAATAACTGGCAGTTCTTTGACATGTCTAAAGCTCCAAAAGGCAGCCTGGACTCCTCTGTCTCCCACTCTCCAAGTGAATACCAAGACTCCTGACTCTAACCTCTGACACACCCCGCTCCTCCATCCTCAGTCTGTCAGGTCAGCAATGTCCTCCTGTCTCATCTGCCTGTCACCATGTGGACATTCTGAACCCTAAGCATGAGCAGTAAGTGGAAGAGGGACAGTTCAGAGTCCATCTTTCCCCCAGTAGCTTAAGTGGATCCTCACTCCTCCATACTGTTCCGAGATAGGTAGTCTTGTGTGTGTGTGTGTGTGTGTGTGTGTGTGTGTGTGTTTCTTGTCTTTATTTGGGGTGGGAGGAGGCAGGAGGAAATACAGGGTGAGAGAAACGGCTGAAAACAGGCAACCTCCTAATTTTTCTTCTCAAACAAGAAGTACTGCCATTCTGACAGCAGGCTACCTAAAGGACACATTTTGAGTTTATAACAGCACCCTGGACTAAAATTCTAAAGGAAAAAAAATGCTTCTTTTGACATACTGCCCACTAGCATTAGGTGATGTGAGTCTGACCACATTTCTAAGGACAAGTAGAGGTGACTGGGTGGCTTTTGCTGAGACTTGGCAGTGGGACAGAGGACTCAATTAGTGGGACAGTAACCACACTCTCAGGGTGAGTGGAACAGCAGATGAGGGACTCCGAAGTGCTTCTGAGGAGGGGTGTGAGAGAAGAGACGGGACAGAGAGGTGAACAAATCGGAGAGCAGAGGCACGAAGGGAGAAAGACCGAGCCTACAGATGCAGTAAAGCCTTTCTTAGACGGCCCTGTCAGGTAACCCTGGGGACAGTGGCACTGCGTGCAGGGGGAAGCTGACTTTTGCTTCCAACAGTGACCTCATGCTGCCTCGCTACTTGTTAGAAGGAAGCCATAGGTAGTCTTAACTGTCAACGTGACATAACTTACAAGCACCTGAGAAGAGAGCCTCAAGGAAGGATTTCCAGACAAGGTTTGCCTGTGAGGACTTGTCTTGATTATATTAATTGATGTGGAAAGACCAAGCCCACTATGGGTGGCACCATTCCCCAGGTCTGGGTTTGGAACTGTATAAGAGTAAAGAAAATGAGCTGAGGGGCAACAGCCCTTCCCTCTGCTCATAACTGTGGGTGTGACTGTCTGATTCAAGTTCCTGCCTTGATTTCCTCTCAATGACAGATGGTAACTTGGAAATATTAGCCAAATAAAACTTTTTCCTTTCTTTTTTTGAAGATGCATTTGTTTTTATTTCGTGAGTATTTTGCCTGTATGAATGTATGTGCACCTTGAGAATGCTTTGTGCTCACAGAGACCAGAGAGGGTTTCAAATCCTCTAGAAATGGAATTCCAGTTGATTGTGAGCCACCATGTGGGTGCTGGGAACTGAACTCAGGTCCTCCACAAGAGCAACAAATACCTGACTTTTACTTTCAAGTTGCTTTTATCAGGATATTTTATCATAGTGATGTGAAAAAGAATAGTGATGTGAGTGTGTTTATTTACTCTCAGTTTTATAGAGAGTTAAGACAGCTTGCCTCATTCTAGGGTGGCAAGAGTGAACCACACACTTTTGTAGAAAGTGTTTTACCCACAAGTTCAGAAAGACCTAAGGTCATCATATTCTGCCATCCTGTAACTCTAATAATCAAGCTTGCAGGTGTATGGGCCTTTAGCAGCGCTCTTCACACAGATCTCAAACAAGATGCTCGGTGCAGCTTGTTTATAGCAGGTGCAATGCAGCTCTGCATACCCAGCAGGGGGAGGGACTTCAAGTAATTAGAACTTAACCATTGCCTAAATATCACTCACCTAGTAAACATGAAAGGTTTTAGTGCCATGAGAGAATGCTTGTGACATGGTATAAGGTATAATCTATGAATGTATATTTTTTCTTTATCCTAATTGTATGTATGATTCTATGGAACTCGAATTGTTTTTATATTCACCTAAGTAATACTATTTTTCAGTGAAAATCAGGGAGAAATATGGAGAGAATTATTTGAAAATAACATTCAAGATTCTTGTTAGAATTCTCCTTGAGCTTGGTATGTTAGCACATGCCTTTAATCCCAGAGCGTGGGAGGCAAAGGCAAGCACATCTCTGAGTTCCAGGCCAGCCTGGTCCGTGACAGCCAATGCTACACAAAGAAACTCTGTCTCAACAACAACAAAGGGTTCGTCTTGTTGGCCAAGGGGATGCCACCCTGGCCACCCACTGTGGTTCTGAGGAAAACAAAAGCCAGCTGACAATGGGGCTTGCACCCAGGCTTACCTGTCTTCTTTACCCAACTTCAGAGGACAGCTGTGTCTGTCAGGGAAGGCCGACTGGAACAAGGAACAGCACTGGAACCTTGTGGACACAGCACTGGCTTGTTTCCTGCTTAGTTGAGGGGCTGTATTCCACATCCTGGGATGGCCTGAGAATGGGTTGCCTCCAAACTTCAGTAGGAACGTGACGTCATTGTGTTGTTTGGTGTTGGGGGGCTGGGCCCTTAAGTACTGACAAGAAGTGGTTCAAGGATAATCCCACAGAAGGACTTGTTGGAGAGTAGGCTGCTAGAGAGCAGGGCCAAGCCTCCTGTTCTCTGCCCGGCAGGGGATCTACTTTCCTTTCTGCCTTCTGCAATGAGGTATTCAAGTGAGAGGCCTTACCTCAATGTATAAGGTAAAGGGTGGTCAAGAAAGACACCCATTCATCAATCCCTGGCCTACACACACACACACACACACACACACACACACACACACACACACACACACACGACGTAATGTTTAACATGTGTTCATAAATTTGACAGTAATATGTGAGCCAACCCACAGGGCCTATCAGCTTCCTGTTTCTCGTGTGCCAGCTCTGAAGCAGCAGCAATTCATGGGAACTTCAAGAGACCAGGACGGAGCATGGAGTGGACTCTGTGTGCATCTTCAAGAATGTGAGTGACTGTTCTAGCACAGGTGCATGATGGGTCACACATTACCACCTCCTCCATGGCAGCCACCTGGATGCTGGGAAGAAACAGCACCAGGAGAGGTTCTGTGCCCTGAAGCAAAGCAGGGATGCAGTCAGTCATGCCCATCTTCCCGCTGCTGATCGTGGACACGCAGTCCTCACTTGGGTAAATGTATGTGGCCAGAGGGAAGAAGTGGGAGTGCCATAAATAGCTCCAGCTGTACCAAAGCCATGGCAACAAAGGCTTGGTTCGCAGACTCTGGAGCCTCCAGGGGCTGGATAGGAAAAGGAGGAGCCAGACCATGAACCACAGGAAGGAACTGGCCAGAGAACCTCAAACACACCCACAACCTGACTGCTCCCCAGGGAACGAGGGCTACCCAAAGACCAGCTTCTCAAGACAGGCCAGGAACCAGGGATTCATGGGAACCAGGGACTTATGGGCATTTCTAGCTTTCACCTTCCATGTCCCTACAATAGAAGAGACAGTATGAGGGAGCAACAGGAGCTGGTTGCTAAAGAGGATGCGTGCAGCATCTCTTGACGAAGGCTTAGGATGCTGTCAGTGATTGAGATGAGGTCACCTCCCCTGGGCTTTGAGGAGTTCCAGAAGATGCTGATTTATTCTTGACTCCTGACTTTCAGGATGCTCAGGCAGGTGCTGATGCTGGCAGAGTATGTCCCTTTCCATTGGTGTAGGGGGCTGCCACCCCCAAGTCCCTCTGACATGTGGGCAGGATCCCAGCTGAGACTGGAGTAGTGAAGCCCACAGAAGCCAGCAGTTTGGGACAGGGAATCAGATGATTCGTAAGGAAGAGACACGCTGGGGCTGGGGGCTGACTGGTGAAGGACTTGAGGTAATCTCACGAAAGAAGAGAGAGACAGCTTGGAAAAACAGTGCCACGTCCTGTCGTGTCCTGACTCCTGCTTGACTGCATTTCTCTCCAGGTTGGTCCTGAATCAGAACCTACAGCTCTTGACTAGGAGGGTCTGACCAACTACTAGTTAACGGGTGTTGTAAAATGTAGAGTGCTTCCCTGACTTCCTGGTCCCCGCCCCCCGGAGAAAAATAAATCTCATATCCAAGTGTAAAAAAGAAATGCTGAAATACGGTGTAGCTAAGTAAACAATATGCTGTTGACTGGGCAGTTGGAACTGGTCTGTTTGCCAAGCAGAATTTCTTTGTGTTGTGTCTGAGGATGGAGGCGAAGCTTTTGTCATGGTCCTTGGGTCTCATCCCATGGCTGTGCTTTCTTAAGAGAGCCAGAAATATTTTTGTGCCAATACCAAGCTGTTTTTTAATTGAAAGCCCTGATATTAACCCACACACCTGCGAACACCTGATTTTTGACGAAGAAGCTAAAACTATACAATGGGAAAAAGTTTCCTCAACAAATGGTGCTGGCATAACTGGATGCTGGCATGTAGAAGACTGCAGATAGATCCATGTCTATCGTCATGCACAAAACTTAAGTCCAAATGGATCAAAGACCTCAACATAAATCCAGCCACACTGAACCTCTTAGAAGAGAAAATGGGAGGTACCCTTGAACGAATTGGTACAGCAGACCACTTCCTGAACATAACACCAATAGCAGAGACACTGAGATCCCACAAAATGGGAAAAGATATTCATTAACCCCACATCTGACAGAGGGTTGATCTCCAAAATTTACAAAGAACTCAATAAGCTAGTCTCTAAAACACCAAAGGATCCAATTAAAAAGTGAGATACAGAACTTGTAAGAGGAAAACAGAACTCCGCCATTAGCCATGTGACTTATTAGAGGCGCATACAGATGAGGTAATAAAAGGGCGGTTTACCACACCGCTAACCACACCCACTTTAGGCATGACTAAAGACGTATAAGGACGTAGGTGGTGAACTACATCACTAGCCAGGCCCACTTTTGGGCATGGCTAGGGGAGTTACGAAGGAAGGGTATAAAAGACTGAACAACGGAAGTCTTGCTCTCTTTTTCCGGCTTTCCAGCTTCCAGTTCGGTGGCAGAAAAATACTTGGCTCACCTGGGTTACTTGTTTGTCTCTTGTGAGTAATTTCTACAATAAATACTTATTTTTACTTTCAGTAAGTGTGCCATTTATCGTTGCAGCATCAAGAACTAAATAGGGAAATCTTAATAGAGGAGTCTAAAATGGCCGATAGGCACTTAAGAAAGTGCTCAACATCCCTAGCAATCAGGGAAATGCAAATCAAAACAACGCTGAGATACCATCTTACTCCTGTCAGAATGGCTAAAATCAAAAACACCAATGACAGTTTATGCTGAAGAGGATATGGGGAAAGGGAAACACTCCTCCACTGCTGGTGGGAGTGCCAACTCATACAGCCACTTTGGAAATCAGTATGGAGATTCCTCAGGAAAATGGGAATCAGTCTACCACTCTTAGGCATATACCAAAAGATGCACATTCATACAAGGACATCTGTGCAACTTTGTTCATAGCAGCCCTATTTGTAATAGCCAGAACCTGGAAACAACCTAGATGCCCCTCAGCTGGAGAGTGGATAGAGAAAATATGGTGCATTTACACAATGGAGTACTACTAAGTGGGGGAAAAAAAACAAAGGAATCTTGAAATTCACAGGCAAATAGATGGCACTAGAAGAAACCATTCTGAGTGAGATAACCCAGTCACAAAAAGACAAACATGATATATACTCACTCATATATGGATTTTAGACATGGAGCAGGGGCGTCTCAGCCTACAATCCACACTGCCAGAGAGGCTGGGAAACAGTGAGCATCCTAAGAGAGACATATATAGTAACCCGGAGAAAGGATCTCCTGAATGGATTGGGAGCATGGGGGAGGGGAGAGGGGAAGAAGAGGAGGGGAGAGGAGGACATGGGGGAGCAGGAAGTTTGAGTCAGGGGAAGAATAGAGGAGAGCAGGATGAAAGATACCATAATAAAGGCAGCCACTATACGTTTGAGAAGAGATCTGGCACTAGGGAGATTTCCAGAGATCTACAAGGATGACACCAACTGGCAATCTAAGCAATAGTGGAGAGGCTACCTTAAATGACCTTCCCCTATAATGAAATTGATAACTACCTTATATACCATCCTAGAGCCTTCATCCAGTGGCTGATGGAAGCAGAGGCAGACACCCACAGCTAAACACTGAATTGAACTCCTGGAACCCAGTTGCAGAGAGGAAGGAGTGATGGACAAGGGGGTCTAGACCAGGCTGGTGAAGCCCACAGAAGCAGCTGACCTGAACAAGGGGGAGCTCATGGACCCCAGACTGATGGCTGAGAGGTCAGCATGGGACTGATCTAGACCCCAGAATGTGGGCGTCAGTAAGGAGACCTTGGCAATCTCTGGGGCCTCTGGTAGTGGATCACTATTTATCCCTGGTGTATGAAGGGACTTTGGGAACCATTCCACATGGAGGGTTGTGATCTTAGCCTGGACACATGGGGAGGGCCTGGCCCCTACCCCAGATGATATGACAGATTTTGGGGACCCCTGTGGAGTGCCTCACCCTCCCTGGAGATCGGAGAGGGGATGGGATGGGGGCTGATAGGGGGTGGGGTAGGAGGGAAGGGAGAGGGAGCTGGGATTGACATGTGAAGCAGGCTTGTTTCTAATTTAAATTTAGAGAGAGAGAGAGAGAGAGAGAGAGAGAGAGAGAGAGAGAGAGCCAGAAATATGTCTAAAAGACTGTTTAAGCCATGGGGACTTACCCACAGTTCTCAGTGGGGCTATCTTATAAATGTCACTGGGGTTGAAGAGATGGCTGGGCCACAGGGATCACCAAGACCATCAGAAAACACAGATATTTACATTATAATTCATAACAGTAGCAAAATTACAATTATGAAGTAACAAGGAAAATAATTTTAAGGTTGGTCACCACAACATGGGTAGCTATAGTAAAGGGTCACAGCATTAGAAAGGTTGAGAACCACTGACTTAAAGGGTTTGGGGCTTGCCAGGCAAGCATGAGAACCTAAGTTTGATCACCAGCACCCCACATCAAAGCTGGGCAAAGGGTCAGTTCCTGTAACCTCAATGCTGGGAAGGCTGAGACGGGAGGATGACAAGACCTTGCTGGCCTAACAGATTCCGTGATCGGCAGGTTCTGTGAAAGACTCGGAAAAACACAAGGTGGAGAACAAGAGAGGAACCAATGTCCACATGTATGTACACACAGGTATGCTCATGTGCACGAGTATACACAAAAACAACAAAACAAATACACGACACTGTCAAGGTTGAATGAAAGGACAACACCTGGTCCTTAACACTCCCAGGATAGGGATGAAGCCAGAAAGTATTTCAGCACCACAACACCCATTTCTCAAAGACCAAGGACAGAGACCCCACCTCCTTCTCCCATGGGAGTGTTCTGTCATGGGAAAGGTGTTGTCACCTGTAACATAGAAGAAGTGCAGGGACTGCCTGGTAGAGCCAGCAGAAGCCCATTTTGAGAAAGGGTTAATAGACAAGCCCTTTGGGAGAAACATTTCCCAAAGGAAGGTCAGAAGAGGCCTCAGTCATCAGAGGAAGATGAAGTCCAGTCCCCATGACCCTGACCCAGCCCACAAATTCAGCCAGAATTCTGAAGAGAGAAGACTAAGCATAGACAAAAAGAGATGTACTCATCAAAAAACAGTTAGACTTGGGGTGCCAGAAGGAGAACAGACCACCCCAGGAGTCTCAACACTCCTGGGGTCAGCACACCAGGCTGGATGAGCAGCAAAAACCAAAGAACTGGGTGATGTCTGCTATAGGAGATAAGATGTATAGAATCTCCTGCGATTTCTGGACCAGGGACAGCCTATGGCCTTCAGATACTAGGAATGACAAGAAGGCACACACTGTAGGTGTAGGGGGTTTATCCAGAACCTAGCTTCAAATTGCAGAAGCTACAGAAGACATTGGCAATGAGACCCCAGGATCCCCCTAATTATTGTGTTGACAGCAGGTCAAGCAGGAAGCTTCCTCTCCTTTCCTAAATGCAACAGTCAGTGAAAAGCATATACCTGATCTATAGTAACACTGACACTGTCTGCAGACACTCCCATAAATGTCACCTCCATGGGTTTTTAGATCCACAGCACCTGAGTTTTTGTGTTAGTAGATGGCTTTTTCTAAATAAGACCTCTTGGGGAATCTCAAAGAATAAAACAGATAATGACGAACTGCCAAGCTCGAAGACCAGATCAGAAGAGGAGTCTGTGCCCAGCCCAACCTTCAGTCTCAATCACATCCTTTGCCTGGCCTGAGAATTCTATAGAAAAGAAAAACTTGGAAGCACAAATATGCTTGTGACGGTTCGTTTAATTATCAACTAGGCACAGTCTAGAATCACAAAAGTTTCAGTCAGAAAGTGTCTAGACCAAACTGGCTTGTGGGAATGTCTGATAGTGGCAGGGGCGTGGCAATAAAGCTTCCTTTTTTTTTAAAAGATTTATTTATTTATTATGAATACAACGTTCTGTCTGCATGTATCCCTGCAGGCCAGAAGAGGGCACCAGATCTCATTACAGATGGTTGTGAGCCACCATGTGGTTGCTGGGAATTGAACTCAGGACCTCTGAAAGAGCAGTTGGTGCTCTTAACCTCTGAGCCATCTCTCCAGCCCCTAGAGCTTCTTATTTACTAGCGTTAATTGATTTGACGGGATGCAGCCCACTCTGGGTGACACTATTTCCTAGGCTCTGTGCTAAGTGTGGAGAAGGGCTTGAGTGTGCATGAGCATGCATGCATGTACTTCTTTCTGCTCCTGACTATGGGCGTGATGTGATCAGCTGCTTCAAATTCCTGCCTTGACTTCCAGGCAATGATGTGTTACCTGGAATCATATACTAAAATAAACTCTTTCTCCCTTATGTGGCTTATTATATCACAGCAGGAGAATGAAAGTAGGACAAAGATCACGCTGTGAAAGGGGAAGTGGACAAAAGATGTCCCTGTGACCTTTCTTTTGTCCATTTTGTAGCATTAAAAAAAACCCTCTGTGATAAGGAAGGAGGCCCCTTGGGAAAGGATCAAAGCAAGCTTCCATAAGGCTTGGTGCAGACGCTCAAGTCAGGACATCGGCTAGCTTAGAATGCAGTGATGGAGGGCAAAGCCACTCAACCCTGGACCGTCCTGCTCCCCCAGCCAACATGTCTGCCTCTAGCCTGCTCTGACACTTCATGAATATTCATAACCGTTAGCTCAGCGCTTTCAGAATATCCCTGAGTTTGAGCTCTGCCTCCCCACTTTCCTGGACAGGAAGTCAGGTGGAATGAGGATGCAGTCCTTGCACTTTCCAAAACTACTGCATTTGATTCTATTATTATCTTACCCTTCCTTCCCCGAACTGCAGTTCTAACTTTTATCAGGTTATTCCTAGCCACATCTGGTGGCAATGTCACAATGTCCCTGTCAGGTGAAGACTCAAATGGAGTCCTACTCACTGGGGCACTGTAACACTGGCCAGGTCTATCTCCCTGGAGTAAAGAATCACTCTGAATGGAGAGTCAGTACAGGAGATCACAGAGCAGAAACCCAAGAGTAGCACACTGCTTTGACCTGGGAATATTATTCCTTTGGGTGACTTAGTAGGTTTGCTTACTAGGGGAAAATACTCATCTCAGTTTCCTAACTGTGCCCGAGCCAACAGTCTAAAGCAAACTTTCCCTCTTCCGGTTCGGAAGTTGAAACTCTAGCATGGATCTCCCCAAGCTAAAGCCAATACAATACCAGAAGGGCTTGTTGCTCCTGAAGGTTCCAGAAGGCAATCTGCTTCCTGTCTTCCCAGCCTGGGAAGTCCACAGTTGCCGTCGGCTATGTCCATTCCTCCATCTCCAAAGCCTGTGGAGCCACAGAAGCTGTCTCATATCATAGCAGTCCGAGTTCTGCCTGCAGCTCCCACTTATAAGGGCTCTGGCATTACCTTGGGACGGTCTAGAAAATCCAGAATCATGCCTCTACTTTCAGGTGGATGAGCACACTAATTCCACCTTCGTCCTTAATTCCCTCTTGCCCTGCAAAGCACAGGGTCACAAGTTCTGGGAATTAAGATTGCTAATTTTTCAGACCACATCACCTTCATACTCTCTCTCTCTCTCTGTCTGTCTTGCATCTTGTGGATGTGACTAGCTGTGTGTTGTGGTGAAGAAGGAGCACACAGCACTGGCCATGTGCCCAGTGCTTCCCCTAGCAACAGGAAGCACCAAGATTAGACAGACACCAGCCTGCAGGGTCCTGTAAGACTTGCATGCTTCCCATTGCTGTGATGAAATATTCTGAGCCACTTGGTGAGAAAAGGGTTTATTTGGTTTATACATCCTGATCATAGTCCATCATTGATGGAAGCCAAGGCAAAGCAAGAATCTGGAGGCGGGAACTGAAGCAGCAACCATGAAGAACTCTGCTTGCTGGCTTGCTTCCCCTGTGGCTTGCACAGCCTGCTTTTTATACATCCCATGGGATGGTACCAGCCACACTGGGAAGAGCCTTCCCACATCAATCATTAATCAAGAAAATGCTACCACTGACTTAATTACAAGCCAATCTGATGGAGGCATTTTCTCAATTGAGGTTCCCTCTTCCCAGATGAACCTAGCTTGTGTGTAGTTGACATAAACCTAATCAGCACACCCAAGGAAGATTCTAGCTAATGCTGCCCACCCAAACTGTCAACCTTAAGACGTTGAACTCATCTGCCATGGTTCAGCAAACCTTTCCTGTACCTTCACTTGTGTAAGAGACTCAATGTCCAAGCTCCTTCTGTCACTTTCCACTCAGCAGCAGGGAGGGATGGCAAATAGTGACACTCTTTCTGGAACTCGAGAGTTCATGAGATCAGGAATATTCCCTTGACACTGAAGTCAATTTCAGGGCTCCCAGGAGCAGGCTCCCCTTCTGAGGAACAAAAAACAAGTCAGCTTCACTCTCAGGAGATAGCTGTATGGCTTGTCTCTACCCAATATGGACATGAGTTAGCCCCATATTCATTCTCCCCAAGTCTCTTTATCATGGCTGTCTCCATGGTTCCTGGGAGTTTTTCCTCAAGTCATCTTTGTCCTGCAGACCCTGAGCAATCATGAGCTGACACCCTAACTTCCCAGTGTCCTTTCTGCTGAAGGGATTCACTGCCCTTAGCCATCTATGGCCAGAGGGGCTGCTACACATGGGCACAATTCCTTAGCAAACTGAACCAACGTAGCTGCACAATTGGAGTGATATTAAAGGTGAAAGGAGACTATGCATGATGAGACAGTAAATATTTCAATAAGGGCTGTAATGCAATGAGAAAGACATGAGTACACCAATGCTGGGCTCGAAAGTCAGGTGTGGTGAACACACCCATAATCCCACCAACAGGGAGGTAGAGGCAGGAGGATCAGGAGTCCAAGGCCATCATCCTTTGCTGTGTGGTGAGTTCAAAGCCAACCTGAGCTACATGAGACCTTTACCTAAAACAACAAAACAACCAACAAAACAGTAGGCTTGCATCAATACCCCACCACTCTAGAAACAAGAATGGCCATCAGTATTATCTGGTCCCAAATTCTGTTCTGGTGGCCTGCCTCTGTATCACAAACTGCCTCCAGCATGAACAAAGCAGAAGCCATTACACTTCACAGCATGTGAGACGCTGATGCAGTTCAGGACCTTCCTCCTTTGTCCACTGAGACTGTTCTCTGGTCCTCAGTTAATGAGACACTGAGTTGGGAGATTCTAAGACACTGTCATGGTGGCAAAGCCAATCTCATCCTTTGTCATAGCTCTTGTACAGCCCCTGTAAGCCCTGAGCCTCCTCAAGCTGAGATGCTGTTCCTAGGAGATTCAGTTAGGTTCCCGGGAGTGTCAACTCAAAATATGTGTCAAGCGAGATGTACACAACTTTGAATGTTGTCTCTTTCTGGTTAAAGATGCTTTACAGAAAACAAATTTCTAAAAGTGATTCGCTGTAAGTGCTACTTTCTTCACTTAGATAAAGCTGTGGCTGAGACATTTCCCAACCTTCAGTAACCTGACCCCAAATTTCTTTGCCTTGTAGCCTCACAGCAACACTGTCCTCAGCTCTTCTTAGCAGTCTTCATCTCCAGAGTCTAAAGTTTAGCTTCACCATTTTCCGTCACTTCTTTAACTTTGTCATATCTGCAGATGGTACCCTTGGCACTTTCGGTGCAACCTCATTCACAGATTGGCAGACTTCCATTTCCCTTATCCGTGTACATTGTTGACTCATTAACATTGAACTCACCGCCAACACCACCTATCTCTCACCCAAAGGAAGCCGATTGAACACATCTCTTTTCTCCCGAGGGCACATCACAGGCTTCTTCCCAACAGAGAGCCCCTCACTACTGCACATGGGAGGGTCAATTCAAACATGGAGGTCAGCAACGAAACACTCAAAGTTCAGAAAATGTGGCACAGATAAGAAAAGGCGAATTGGCAGTGTTGAGAGCCGAGGCAAGACAGCAGAGTCGCCTTGTCTGACCTCAGAGTAGAGCCTGTCGGGAAATCGAAGGTTTGCCATTCTGCACACTCTGAGGGCAGCGAACAAACAACAGCAGCTACGTGCTTAGGGGTTAGGAGAAGATTTTGGTGAGCAGACCAGTTCACAAATGCGGAGATGTGCAATGAGGGTTAGCTCTATTTGATGAGGCCTCAAAAGTGAACCGTGGGCCGCATTGGCTGGTACTGCCCATGGGTGTAGCCTCTCCAGTGTGGTGGTCTCGGGGATCTGGACTGCTTCCGTCTGCTTTTCCTCTTTCAAAGTAGGGGTGCGTCTGTGTCGGATGTCTGTGATCACACCAAATGTCACTGTGTATCCAAACTAAGGACTGGGAGAACTCTGAAGTGCACCTAGTGACAAAGCTTACTAACAAAAGACATGTGCACTGGAGAGATGACAGCTTAGAGGATAGAGCAGGGCCTCTGCTGTTTTGCTGACCAAGCATGAGGACAAGAGTTCAAATCCCCAACTCCAATGTACATATCAGAAGGACATAGCAACCCTCCTATTCTCCCAGCACTTGAGGATGAGAGAGCTACTTAGCTAGAGAAATTGAATCAGTGAGCTCCTCAAAATATAAAGTGAGAAAATGATTAAGAAGGACATCTTTGACATCAACCTGAGGCCTCCAGGTGCCACACAAGGCAACTCTTAGAAAGGAAAGCATTTAGCCGGGCGTTGGTGGCGCACGCCTTTAATCCCAGCACTTGGGAGGCAGAAGCAGGTGGATCTCTGTGAGTTCGAGGCCAGCCTGGTCTACAAGAGCTAGTTCCAGGACAGCCTCCAAAGCCACAGAAAAACCCTGTCTCGAAAAACCAAAAAAAAAAAAAAAAAAAAAAAGAAAGGAAAGCATTTAACTGGGACTTGCTTACAGTTTCAGAGGATCAGTCCATTGGCACCGTGCAGGGAGCATGGCGGCGTGCAGGCAGACATGGTGCTGGAGAAGGAGCTGAGAGATCTACATCTGATTCCTCACGTATCAGGAGTAAGAAGGCACACTGGGATGGAATTGGGCTTTGAAACCCCAAAGCCCACCCCTAGTGACACACTTCCACCAAAAAGGTAACCCCTACTCCAGAAGGCCACACCTCTTAATCCCTCTCATGTAGTGCCATTCCCTAATGAGCAAGCATTCAAATATATGAGCCTATGGGGGTTGTTCTTATTCAAATTTCCACAATCAGCAAGAGCCATTTAGGAAAAAAGTGTATCACCGTGTCCTTCCCTCAGTTTACACAAACCTATAATCTACTCATTTACTCCATTAAGAAAAAGAACCAAATCAGCCATATGGTGGTGGGAACACCTTTAATCCCAGCACTTGGGAGGCAGAGGCAAGTGGATCTCAGTGAGTTCCAGGTCAATCTGGTCTACAAAGTGAGTTCTAGTCAGGACTGTTACACAGAGAAATCCTGTCTCAGTAAAAAAAAAAAAAAAAAACAGAACCAAATCATTTTATCACCTATCTAGGATACTCTTAATTATGCTGGGATATTGGGCTTAGCCCAGGATGGTCCAGAAAAACTAGGACTCCCTACCTATGGAGGTACAATAATAAATGTAAACCCGCCAACATCTTCAAGGCTGGTTTGGTTGTAATGAATCGTGTCTTCTCAATTATGATACAAATTGCTTCCAGGGGACACAAGTTGAACTATTCCCTGTAAAGGCACATTGAGCAGACCTTAATTGGTTCACAAACTCCTGCAAACTATCCCAGAGATCTGTCTACCCGGGCAGTTTACTTTTGTAAGAAACTAATGACATGTCCACAGTGATTAACGACCGCCGTGTTCAGGGGGGATGAGGCATTCAGAAGTGATTCCTGCTGCCGTTTATTTGAATACATTACCCTTGATTCTCTCCCTAACCGGACTGCATCTGGACCTTATTTCCCATTGTCAGTCTGTGTTACAGGCTTTCTAAAGGGCTGGTTTAAACTTAACTCCTCCCCAGAGGAGATGTAACAGCTACCTCTAACCAGGTACATCAAGGCAATAACAGCTGTTTCTTTCTCCATTCCTACACTCACCACTCACAAAACCAAGTCAATAAAGTGCTGAGACTGTCCATCAACAGGATGGCAGAGTCCTGTTGGCATTCTAGACACTCGAGGCACAGTTTTATTTCAGAAGTGGTCCGTTCCCACTCCCCATGCAGACACAGCCTACAATATTATGTCCTGCTTGCCAAAGAGGCTACTGTTATCACAGTACTGCTTGACATCTTTCGGAGAGCTGTGATGGTAAATGAGTCCCTTGACATTGCCTGCAGTAAATGCTGTGTTTGTGTGTGCACAATACATGCACAATGCTTCCTGAGGACGTGGTTCGGGCATTCCCCAGATTCTCGGAGGGATCACCTGAGACTGGGGAAAGGTCACTATGTGGTCGCTCGAGAGATGGCTCAGCCATTAAGAGCATGTGTCGCTCTATCATGAGGACCCGGGTTTGGATGCCAGGATCCATGTCAGGAAGCTCACAAATGTCTGCAGCTCCAACTCCAAGAGATCTGGGAACTGACACTCACTTGCATGCGCATACACACACACAAACTAAATAAATATTTAAAAACAATTAAGGAGCCTGGCAGTGGCGGTGCACGCCTATAATCCCAGCACTCAGGAGACAGAGGCAGAAGTTCAAGGCCAGCCTGGTCTACAAGTGAGTTCCAGAACAGCCAAGGCCACACAGAGAAACATGCTGACCTTCCCTGGGCTTTATTTTGGTGCCGGTGCCTGTGAGTGTGGAGAGCCCTTTACTGACCGAGCCATCTCCCCAGCCCCAGGGTCTCCTTGACTTTTACAGATAGTCTGCTTGACTTTGAAGCCATTCGTATCCATAAAAGCTTGTTGTTTACCTGACTATTTACAGAGAAAAACCAAGAAAAAGAAAAGAAAAGAAGAAAACAAAACAAACAAACAAAATTGTGAAAGGTCAAAACAGACACCCCTGGCTCAAAAGGAATATCATTCCACAAGCAGATGAATTTTTATATATACACAAAAGCTGTGGCCCGTCCCCAAAATGTCGAAGTCAATCTCCATGTTCAGGCTCGTCTGACATGCTCCAGGTACACAAGCCTCTCCCTTTATTGTTTTATATAACTGACTCGGTCTCTACTGGCACGAATTCTGCTGGGATTTAAAGCAACTGAATATTTTCTTGTGCCCTTTGATGAGCCTATTATTTCTCCTGTTCCAGAGACCCCTCCCTGCCCTTCCCCTGCTCACGTATTGATATAAATTAATGTCACCTCCTCTGTGTTCAGGGAAACTCAAGACTCCATCTTCTACTGTCTGCTTGGGTGGAGAATATTTTGTGGAGGCAAAGGGGAAACATGGACTTTCTACAAAAATAAGATCAAAACAACATTTCCAAGCTGTCCCTCTTTAGATTTTAATCTGATTTTAAAATTTTCACAGCCTTGCCCAGGATAAATCTTCATGAGAGAGTCTGGTAACCAGGACAGTTTGGGGACTGTGCTGCCCCTGAGTTAAACACAGTAGAAGTTCTCAGAACATGTCTGTCAATCTTTGATCCTCATTCGTGACACCCAATTATTTTAAAAATGAAGTGTATGATTATGGGGGCAGGGGTCCCAATGCCCCCTGATTTGGTACACAGAGGTGATTCTCTAACTTCTCAGTCTCATTTTCTCTGTAAATAGTCAGGTAAACAAACAACAAGCTTTTATGAATACGAATGGCTTCAAAGTCAAGCAGACTATCTGTAAAAGTCAAGGAGACCCTGGAGCTGGGGAGAAGGCTCAGTCAGTAAAGAGCTCTCCACACTCACAGGCACCGGCACCAACAAAAGCCCAGGGAAGGTCAGTGTGTCTGAACTTCTCACAATGGGGAAGTAGAGGCAAGCAATTCACCAGGGCTGGCCAGCCACTCTAGACAACTGGTCTCCGGGTTCAATGGGAGGCACTGTTGTCTCAAAAGGTGAGGTGGAAGGCAGGAGCAGGAGACCCTGCGACCAACCTCCGGCTTCCACACTCGTTCCCACACACACACACACACACACACACACACACACACACACACACACACGCACTTGCGCCCACATGCACACACGCATTCACACACACACACACACACACACACGCACGCACGCAGGCACGCACGCACGCATGCACTTGCGCCCACATGCACACAGAGTAAAGGAAGCTCGGGCCCTGTCCTTCAATGCTGACTTCTGTTCTCCATGGGATCTCCTGTTTATAAAGAACAAGGCTGTGATTTTCATGGTCTCCTCCCCCAGCCTTTGACCCTGCAGTCACCATTCTGGTTTGGGTTTTTTTTTCTTCTAACCAAAAGGAAGAGTCCGTGCATAATTCTCTGTGCCCTTCGCCTCTCTGTGCAAGTTGCCTGAGGAGTTGGGATTACAGGATCGTTGAACACTGCCCTTTTAAGGTTGTTTCAAATCTGCAAGGATTTGGCCCATTTTCTTCAGGGTAACTCTGTCTTTGCCAACCTTATCTAGCTTTCTTTTGTTAAAGAATGTAATGAGAGCAAGCATCCAAAGCTCAGAGGTAGACCAAGAGCTGCTGAAACCCCTCTGCAGCTGTGGTCCAAGCCAGCATCCCCTCCCTAGAGGATGAGTTCCATAGGTACCACGGCTGTGACTGCACTCTGGGACCACGGTCTGTGTGGCTTGTAGGTTACTCTCCGCTACGTGGAGTCTGCTCTTTTTATTTTCTACATTGACCATATTTTGACTCTACTGAAGACCACAAGGTAGAAACCCACCCCATCTCCAGACTCGCTTCTCATCCAAATGGCTGCAGGTTTCAACTATGTGGTGTCTAGAAGCTACTCTGTCCTGCAGTGACCATCCCGTGACCTCCTATTAAAAGTAACCAATTTGTGCCTCTTTTTGAACCTCAAAGTGTTTCCCCGTCAGTTTCCAGATAAACCCTACAATGACCCATTCAAAGGGGCACAAAAGGGCATGAGTCCAGCTTTCTCTGTGGTTACAATGAACGTCTCAACCATGTGACTTTCTACTTGGGGTCACCCATCAATGACACAGCTAGCTCAGGAAATGCAGAAATGGCTGCCAGACCCACTAGAATAAGTCTTTCTGCCCTGTAAATAACAATGTTTTGTAAATAAGAACAGCTTTATATCAAAGTTCATCAGGTTGAATTTCTTGAATTCTGCATGTGGCTTCAGGAACAGGGAAAGGAAAAAGAAGAGAGGGACACTTACTGAGTCCGAGCCTATCCTGTGTTGTCCCTTACACAGCGATGCCAGAAACTGATGTCACAGGTTTCTGTTTCTTAGTGCAGTACTAGAGACTGAGCCTCAGGCCTCCTGCATATTAAGCTGCATTAACCTACAGCCCAGCCCTCTTTTTACTTTTTACTGTTTTTTAGTCAGGATCTCATAAAGTCACCCTACTTGGCTTCAAACTCATAGTACAGCCCAGGTAGTCGCTGAACTTGTGACTGTCCTACATGAGGCCCCAGGGTGACTGAGATGACAAGTCTCTGTCCCAAGGCCTGCCTACTAATTCCTAATTATAGATGAGGAACTGAGGCTCAAAGAGGCCCATACTTTGCTGGAGATCATCCCAATCAGCAGAGTTAACAGGTGAGATTAGATTATGCTAACAGTTTCCTCATGTAAAAGGCATTTCCTAGGGGCCAGTCACCACAAACAGAAACCCAGCATCCTCCTGTATAAAATGGTAGGTGGCCTAGAAAATGGAGTACCATACCAGAGAGGGAAAAAAAGCATCCATGAGAGAAGTGACAAAGGCCTACCCTCAGAAATGACCCCAGCCCAGTTCTCAAGGCACAGCTGATTGGATCTCCATTCCTCTGACTGCTAGGGTGGCCTGACGAGGCTCAGCCAGGAGGCTCTGAGACTTCCAAAAACTGCCAGAGTGAGAAAGAAAGCAGATACAGGTTGAGGCCAAGGTGGAAAGGGGAGGCCTCACGGTAGTGTCCTGGGCATAGTGATGTCCTATTGGATTCATGGCTAGGATATGGCAGAAAGTATATTTGGTAAAGAGCAGAGGGAGAAGTGTTGTATGACCGTTCCTAGGGAGACATGAGCTCCAGATAGGGTACCAACGAGAGAAGAGAAGCGATTTCACCCAAGCCTAAATGGGTGAACCAGTGAGTTTATGGGCCTTACTTACAAGAACATGGGAGCAAAGATGACTCAGAGCCAGACCCAGCATGGGAATCATCAGAGCTACATCCCTGGGACACCATGCACAGCTTCTGGCTCCACCCAAGAGTCTACTCTCCCAGGCAATTTATAGTCTGAGTCCTGAAACCTTCTCTCTCCCTCTAGGAGGAAGTGCAACTGGGAGGGAATGTCTACCCAACAGGGATCGAGTCAGAGCAGAGGTGTGCCAGGGGCCCAATAATGGCATTCAGAAAATTAGAGCACACGCCAGAAATGGGCAAACTGTAGGGAGAGTGGGTGTCCAGGTTCTGGACTAAAATGGACAGGCAGAACAGGGTACCTGGCAGGGAGCCCCATTCCTAGGACACCCTCAGCCTCGTCAAAATTATCCCAGAAACATAGAAGATCTCCCCAGCACTATGCCTAGTTAGCCTGGCAGGGTCTTACAGACATTCCAGAAAACACATGAAAAGCCCTGAGCAAGCCAGTGTCGACTGGATGAGGAACAAGAAAAATAAGTTGAAATCTTCCATAGCCAGAAAACACACTGAGTCTGGCAATAATGTCAGAGGTGTTTTGTTTAGAAAATACGTTGGCTTTGACTCCTGGCTATAAGTTCAGGAGATGACGTAGGGATGTCTCATTTTAAAAAGTGGAGAGCAACAGAGGACACCTGATGTAGACCTCCAGTCTCTGCATGCAGGCGCATAATTGAGTGTACACTCACACACATGCACACATGCATATATACAGCATACATATACACATACAATAAAATAAGAAGGTGTAACGAGCGTTATTCCCGACAGCCTGGTCCCAGAACCACGTCAACCCCAAATAACACACAGAGACTCTATTAGTTACTATGCTGTCGGCCAATGTCCAGGGCTTCTCATTGGCTAGTTTTGTCTTAAGTATTAACCCATGACTACTAACATTTATATTTCTATAAGGACTTATCTTTCTGAGGACACCCTCCTGACACATCCTCTCTTCCTGGGATCACATGGCGACTCTCCACCCTTGACTACATTCCCAGAATCCTCCTCGACTCCTAGTCCCACCTATCTTGCTTCCCTATTAGCCAACAGTGCTTTATTTATCAACCAATAAGACAAACATATACACAGAAGGACATCCCCCATCAGGAAGGTTTAACTAGAGTCCATATATAAAAATGAAGCAAAGGCAGAAGTTTAAATTCTCGGGCACAGGCAGCCTCCCTCCCTATCTGGAGGATAGAGAAGATGGAAGGTGCGACAAGAGACAGAGACAGCAGGTAAGCAGGCTATGCGAAGCTCTGAAAACACCTTCTCAGCCAGTGCACACCTGCTCGGGATGGGCACAGGCAGCTGTTAAACTTGGATCATTTTGGAGACAATGGCAAGCCAGCCAACTACCGTCCCCTCCCAACTCCCCAATTAATCGTGGCATCTGCTGAGTCATGAGGTGTGACGGCTCCTCCAAGCAAAAGTGCAAACACTGCCCAAGTACCTGTGTGCCTGGGAGCTTTGGAAACTAGGAGAGGCGTGGGGCGCTTTCTGAAACCAAGCCTGGGCAGGATGTAAAAGCTCTGTCAAACACAGGCAAGGGGGTTTCTGGAAGCCTGAAAGGAAGGGCATTCTCAGAGTTACATTAAAGGAAAATTCTCTCTCCCTCTCTCTCTCTCCCTCCTTTCTGATACTGACATTATTTTCTGATTCATCACATTTCCTCCCTTCTTTATAGTTCTAGTTTACTTTCTATCACTATGATAGCTGCCACAACTAAAAGCAACCTTGATGGGTGAAAGGGTTTATCTTGTTTACCTTTCTAAGGTTCCCAATTTTGCTTCTGGTTTCAAAGCTGTCCCCCTATCCCATAACCTGACATTCAATGTTTCCAGAAGTTCCTTTTTTTTTTTTTTTTTTGGTTGTTTCTGAAATAAGAAACCTTAGTGGTGCTAAGTCTAGGTGTGGACTCTATAATTGAGGCCACTTTGTTCTGGTGGCTCTGTAGCCTGAAGGACCAACTCTTTCTTCAGCTCAGAAGTTTGTCATCCCCATGTCTCCCACTTGTTCTGGACCTCCTGAAGTGCATGAGGTCTCTCTGGGCTGCTCTCACCACTTCTCTTCATGTCGGTTTCAGACCCTTGGTTTCTACTCAGCAAGGGGGTCCTTCTCCAGCTCATGGTCTACTCAGCCAGCAGCATCAGATCTGGTATGTGTTGCTTTGGGTGGATTTCCGGTCCCACTCCCATGGCCCCCATCTCCAGCTCCTTGGCAGAGATTTTCCACTCAGGAACCCCGTGTGGGTCCCTCTTGCTCCTTACCCTCTCCTCAGAAGACATTCTCTCTGGTACTTATTTATTATTTATTTTAAGTTGCTTGTTGTCTGGCTGGTGTCTTTCTCCATATTGTTTTATACGGCTATCCAGGGGTTTTGTCTTCTTAATTCTTAAAAGCAGCAGGCCCTGTCAAGAAATTAGATGGATTCCGACACATGTGATCCAAATCCCTCCAAGTGATTTCTGGACTCCATGAAATTTAAAGGCTGGTTAAGAAAAAATCTTCACTAGCCACCTCAGGGGCAGGCATCCTGTAGAGACCAGTGAGGGAGACGGAACCCCAGCTACAGTGACACAGGGCATCAGTTGGTAGAGAATTTGCTCTGAATTTCTTCTCACACCCTCAGCCAACACTAGGATACAATGACCAAAATACCTGGATTCATATGAAAATAATCTTTACATTAAATGCAATCTTTAACTGGCAGATAAAATTGTATGAATATGATGTACAACATGACATTCACCCAAAGTATACACTCATTTTGAAATGAATAATTTGGCTAATTAATGTGTGCATTACTTTGCATATTTAGCATTTGGGGTGAGAATATATGTTTTCTGAAAACAATATGTAGATTAACTACTGATGCTGTATTGTATGGTATGTCTCTTGAAGTTATTCCTCAGGTCCAACATAAGTTTGTATCCTTCTATGAACGTTTCCCAAATTTTCTCCTTTAATAACCCTAGTCCACAGTAACTATCATTCTACTCTCTTTATATATACGAAATCAACTTGTTTAGATTCCGCATATTAGTGAGGTCATGGGATATTTGCCTTTCTTTGTCTGACTTACTACATATACCATGATATCAAATTCATTTGCATTGTCACAAACTTTTAAGGTTCCCTTTCTTATGGGTGAATAGTATTCCCTTATGTATATATGTCTTGTTTTCCTAATCTATAATCCACTGATGGACATGGGTTGATTGCACAAGCACTGTGAATACTGCTACAATGAACAGTGGTGTGTGGATCTCTCTCTCTCTCTCTCTCTCACACACACACACACACACACTCTCTCTCTCTCCTTCCCTCCCTCTCTCCCTCCCTCCCTCTGTGTGTGTGTGTGTGTGTGTGTGTGTTTGTGTGTTATTAACAGAAGATATGATGGTTCTATTTTTAGTTTTCTTAGGAAATTCCAAAGATAACTTATAAAATCAGTTAACGGATATAATAGTTTCTTGATTATAAGGGGAAAGAACTGTACACACTATTTTGTAACTTAATGTTTTCATTTTATAACATATGCTCTAATCAGCTTTGACTGTCAACTTGACACAGCCTAGAGTCACCAGAGGTGGGAGATTCAACCATTCCAGTCTGGGATATTGGGCTAGCCTGCAAGCATATCTGTGAGGAACTGTCTTGACTATTAATTGATACAAGAGGACCCAGCCCACTGTGGGCGGCATCATTCCCTGGGCAGGTGGTGCAGGGCCATATAAGAAAGCTAGCTAAGCACGATCATGCAAATGCGTCAGCAAGCAGCATTCTCCCATGGTTTCTGCTTGAGTTCCCATCTTGGCTTCCTTTAATGATGGGCTCTGGTCTAGAAGTGTAAGTCAAATAAACCCTTTCCTATTCAAGGATGTTACAGAATCAACTTGAATAGCATATACAGTATTCCTTAGACCCCCTCCCATTTCATAGTGTGTCCCCCTTTGTCATGGATACTTGACTCCACCAGAACCTAACAGATCCACTAACCAGCCTCATACTGATGGCACAAAAGCTGTCAAGGCAGGTGGCTTGGTTGATTTAACCGTGTTATTTTGTTTGTGTTGTGCTTTCAAAGATAGGAATCTTTGAAATAATTAAGAAATTATTTCAACAATCCCTGAAATATTGTTGAAACCCAGATTAAGACTTTTATAAAAATGTTTTTGAGATGCTTATTTATCTAAATAAGCCTTTTAGAAAAATGTCAAGACAACTCCCCTTTACCAGGCAATGGATGCTCATGCCTTTAATTCCAGGAATCAGGAGGCAGAGGCAGTTGGATCTCTGAGTTTGAGGCCAGCCTGGTCTAAACAGTGAGTCCCAGGATATCCAAGGATACAGAGAAACCCTATCTTGGAAAACACAACACAACAAAACAAAAACAAAAAAAGAAGAAAACTCCCTTTGAAATGTGAGGCCCAGGCCAGCCAGTGGTAGCACATGCCTTTAATCCCAGCACTGGGGAAGCAGAGGCAGGTGGATCTCTGTGAGTTCAAAGCCAACCTAGTCTACAAAGAGAGTTCCAGGACAGTCCCCAAAGCTACAGAGAAACCCTGTCTCGAAAAACCAAAAGGAAAAAAAATAAAAAGAAAGAAATGCGAGGATTGGAAGGGTTGTATGGTAGGATATTTCTTTTTCTATGTTCCTACTGTTTTAACAACCAAATATAATGCTATTAGAATTTTGATTAGTATCCATAAGGAAATATTGCTGTAATGAGGTCTTCATGATAACATACAAGCCTGTCTCTGAAATACAGAGAAATTCGATCCCAGGATGAACAGTGTATGCTTGTACTATACCATCTCACAAGCGCAGAAGGCCTTAGAGTCTTGACCTTCTTCCGCATGGCTCCTCCACAGGCTGAGACAGGCAGCCATGTGGAATTGAGCTTTGGTGCATTGTGGTAAGGTTCACTTCCACAACCAGTATGGAGGATCCATCTTGAAATCCACCCAGGCAGGCTCAGTTAGTGAAAGGGCTGGAGTGGTCCTGTGTGGTGTCTTTACCCTCTTTGCTTAGCTGCAATTCAAGATCAAAAGCCCAGGCCTTAGTGCCAACTCCTGCCTAATCTTACAGACTCAAAGAGGCACAGCCAGAGTAATGGGTGAGGGTGGGGACAGATTCCTGCTCAGACTTTGCTCAAGTTCCACTCCTGCCTGTCCCTCCCTGTCCCTGGCTCTGTCTTCTGCTGGATTTGCTCAGGGTCACAAGATGGCCCCCACAGTTCCCAGAGCCCTGTCCTCCTTGTACATATGTAGAGAAACATTAAGTCCTGAGCTTTGCATTGACTGAGTGACCCCTGAGCCATCCCTGCAGCCAAGTGGTCTACATTCACTGCTGCTGAGCTTCGCCCAGAGCCAATCATAAGGGCAAGTGGAGGGTTTATAATCCACAGATATCAATTGAGGCACACCCCTAAACCCAAGAGGAACCAATCCCAATCAATCTTAAACTGGTGGATAGGGAAAGAGGTCATCAGATGCAGTGGGTATTTATCTCCAAACTCTCTCTTCCAGGCTAGTATTCCCACAGACAGGAGTAGAAAGCCAGTGTGAACTGAGTTTATTTACTGGACACTAAGCAAGAGGCTCTCACTAGTTAATTCAGTCCTGACGACAGAGATTGTCACTACACAGAGGAGGGGGTGCCAGTTCCAAGAATTTGAGTCATTTGCCTCAGGTCATATAGCTAATTTCCATCAAAACTTCTAATGCAGATTTCATACACTGTCCAGCATGGGTTGTCAGTGACTCAGTGTCAGCCAAGTTTACCATGGAAGGTGCATCTAGAACCTGTCATGGTTGTTTAAAAGTCACCAATGCTCTATGGGACATCTACATGTATGGTTTAGACTAAAATCAGAAGTGAAATCAGGTTTGTTTTGCCTGTTCCAACTAGGCATCTTACAGCTGTTGGGTTTTTGGTTTGTGATATCAGGTTCTGGCCTGAAACCAGAGCACAGTCAGAGCTGATGTAATTCTTGGTACCCAGGTGCACTGCATTTTTTTTTGGTATGAAATCAGAGCTCTGCACTTGTCCCAGGTGTGCAATCATGATGCTATGAACCAGAGACTTGGATGTAACTCCAAGAGCCGAGGACACATAATGAAAAATGGGGAAAGCAAATCTTCAGGGGGCCTGGAGGATCTCTGAAGCTCCTCCTGGCCTTGTAGCAATGCCAAGGTTGAGTCTGTGTGTAGCCTGGTAAGTAGAACATGGGGACAAAGGTTTTCTCTTTCCTCTGAAAGAGCAAGGGCTATGAGGACCACAGTGGTGAGACTTACAGGAAGTCTTCTTCCTTCCTGGGAGACTTCTTGAAAGGGGAAATCCCACACTCCATCCAAACCCAGATTTCTGATCAGTTATCACTGGCATTTTGGACTGGCCCAAGGGTCCTTGATAGCCATTCTAGGGACAAGTGGTGTAAGTGTGTAGGAGCCAGTGGGTGGAGGTGAGTGTCTGCCTAGTTCATGGTCTCCATGGCCAGCTGGGGAAGGTTCAGCGCTACCATGCCCAGAATGGCTGGCTGGCCAGACAGGGAAGCTGGACATAGCCTTTGTTCTTTCTGTTCAGGCCAGAAATGACTTTTCTGCCCATGACAAAGAGGAGGAGTCAGCTGTCCTATAGATTTAAAATTTCAGCCAGAAGTGAACGAAGATGAGCAAAAGGACTTCAAGTCCTAAAGTTTTTCTTCCAAGAAGTTGCATAGGAATTTCGTAGTTGAAATAATCCATTGTTCTGAACGTCACTGGCAATGTTAAAATACCTTCAAGATAACGCCTGCTCTCAAACAAAGTTCAAGATGTGAAGAGAAATTGTTAAAAATTATTTTTTAAATGGTACTGCTGTTTGGCAGTGGGGAGGGTATTGTATGTATTTAGTAGTGGAGAGCTTATGGGCTTGGTCTGTCTGTATTCAATCCCAAGAATGAGATAAAGCATGAGAGCGTGAACAAGCTGGGGGTAATGACCTCAAATGTAACAAAATACAAAGAAATTTCTTCCAGGCTTTCTCTTCCCTTACAGAGTTTCATTTGCTATTTAATGTCCTTTTTAAAACTTAAAATTCAAGTTTCAAAAGTGGAGATTGAAATGAGTGACATTGATTTCATCAAGTCTCTTAATGTCCTGCAATTCATTAAAACACAAATAAAAGTGCATTTAGCTCATTCACAGAGTCTCCAGAATGGCACCATTTGTAATTTGTAGCGTGCACGCTCCTTGATTTGGTTCTACCCAGAACACAGTGTGCGGCCCAGGCCTCAGCCACTCCTCCACGTGCACATCTCACAGGAAGCTCCTGGCTCACTGCTCACAGCAGAAGGCCTGAAGGAGGAAGGGTGCCCTTCCCTTGTGTCCTTCCAAGTCCTCAGCGCCCTTGGCTGCTGACGCAGGCCAGCACTGTGAATTAAAGGGGCACTGCGCTGGTTTTCTTCTTTCTTAATTAACATACAGAATAAGGTTTTCATTGTGACATTCTTATGTACGTATCAATGCTCTTTGCTCATATTAGCCTCCCATCATCCTTTCTGTCCTTAATCTCTTCTTTCTCCACACAGATAGACCCCTTTCTGCTTTTGGGTCTTATACACACATACTCATGTATGTGTGTGGGGGGTGGGGGATGTACTTAAACCTAAGCTCCACACACAGAAAACATGCCATGTTCGTCTTCACGAATTACCTCCCTTGCTCCCCCAACTCCCCGTTTGTAGGCGCCACGTGCTGCTTCCATCTTCATGCCATACATATTTTGATCTTGATTTTTGCACAGGCTAGAAAATAATCCATATTTATCCTTCTGAGTCTGGCTTATTTCAGCTAACACGACAATTTCCAGTTCCAGGCATTTTCATGCAAATTACATAATTTCATTCTTTACAAATGACTACAGTATTTGCGTATGTCCCTCTTTTCACTATCATCTGTTGATGGGACTAGGCTGATTCCAGGTTTTGACTGTAGTGAACAGTACTGCAGGAAAGATAGGGTGACTTGAACTCCTTTGGGTAAATACCCAGGGGTGGTATAGCCAGATGTGTGGTGGCCCTGAGAAGACACTTTTCCCCACAGGATCCAAAACTCCTTGTATTTGAAACAAGTTGTGGATGTTCTGGGAAGCATGGCCTCTGGGAGACATTACTACTTCCCTGTGAGCCTCTGTCTTCCCCCTCAGCCACAGATGCAACACAAAACAACTATGGGAGTCACAACAAATAGCAACAAGTCAATATGAATCCTGGTTTGTTTTCTTTTAAAACAGTCTGTGTAGTTTGTGACATGTAAAAATTAATGTCAACTTTTTAAAACATGAGCTTTCCTTTTATTAAAGTTTCTTAATGTTAAGCATATTTCATTTTCAGCAATTAAGAACTTGTGTTTCGTCTCTAGACAAACTGTGTTAAGGATTGAAGTTGACATCACAGTTGATAGTGGCCTTATTTTATCACTGTAAATTAGATTTATTTGCTTGCTTAATATTTAATAGTAACAGATTTGCTGAACTCAAAACTTACATAGTCCTAAAATGAAATACAGGCAAACATTCTCCCCTCTCCCCCTCTGAGTTCTCGATTCTGACTCCTTTTCACAATGGAAGGTGGGCATGAACACCTTAACTGTTTCTCCTGAGACTGCTTCCTACACATCTCAGCTTGTTGAGCTGTGCCCCGGCCTAACACCTGGTAGCATGGTGAATGCAGCCTCATTTGGAAAGAGTCTTACATGTGACTAAAGACCTTTGGGTGAGGTCATTAGGCCCTAAGTCTCAGAACAGGGGAGACAAAGAAGAAGATGGGCGAACCAAAGAAGATAGCCATGTGGAGTCAGGCCAAGATCAGAGTGACGTTGACACTGCCAGGAAGTGAGGAAAATTGGGGACCACCCAGAAGCTGGATGTGAAGGGTTCTCCTTAGAACCTGTTTGGGAGCAGGGACTTGCCTGCATCTTGATTTGGGGCCTGACCTAGGGAACTGTGAAAAAGTGAAATTCAAGTTGTTGCTGTTTGTCTTAGATAGGGTGTCTATTGCTGTAAGGATACACCATGCCCACGGCAGCTCTTATGAAGGAAAGCATTTAATTGGGGTTGGCTTACAGTTTCAGAGGTTTAGTCCACTATTGTCATGGCGGGAAGCATGGTGGCCTGCAGGCAGATATGGTGCTGGAGAAGGAGCTGAGGAGTCCTATATCTTGATCTTCAGGCTGTAGGAAGAGAATGCCACACTGGGTGTGGCTTGAGCTTCTAAGACCTCAAAGCCCACCCCCTTAGTGACACACCTCCTCTAACAAAGCCATACCTACTTCAACAAGGCCACGCCTCCTAACAGTGCCACTCCCTAGAGGCCTATGGGGGGCGTTTTTATTCAAACCACCACACTGTTGTTTGAGCCTGTGGTGATTTGTTACATCTCTGTAGGAAACTGCACAAGACTTACGAAATGCATTCACTTTGTGTGGTGTCCTTACAAGGGCCCACCTCTTGGCGAAGTTATATCTTTAGACTTACAGTGTAGACAATCCTCAGGTAATGGGATGTCACAGAAGCACTGTGACAGAAGACTGTTACCACCCTTCCACTGTCGTCTCCACCAGGAGGGCTCTGAAGGCTGGACCACACCTCTGCGGGCATTGGATGCTAAGCTTCAGTCCTGCCCCACTTTCTAATGGCCACCTCGGAGGACTGTCTGTGCCTGTCACCTGAATGGGATATTTTTAATTTAAATTTTGTTTGAGAATTTCCTATATGAGTATTGTATTTGCATCATTTCCACCAATCCTCTTCCCTGCAAAGCCTCCCATATTTCCCCAATTCCTCACATTTCTGACTTCTTCAATTGTTGTTATATATATACATATGAAACAGCCTACTAAGTCCATGTATGTGTGTGTATTTGTTTAGGGATGACCACTCAGGATTTGGAGGACCTATTCCATATGGAATTAACAAGACAATGTCCTTTCTGGGAGACACAGCAACTCTTTGACATGCATGTGCCATTCATGGCCAACTACTCTGAGAGTCTTCAAAATTAATTACAATCAAAAGAGTATTTTATGTTTAAGTGTGTGTGTGCTTGTGCACGTGTGCGTGCATGCATGCATGTGTGTGTGTGTGTGCTTGTGCAGGTGCGTGCATGTGTGCAGGTACCTGAAGTGTTGGATCCCACTGAAGTGGAGTTGCAGGTGGTTGTGAGCTGCCTGATAGGAGAGCTGAGAAGCTGATTCCATCCTCTGGCAGAGCAGGAAATGCTCTTCACCACTGAGCCATCTCTCCAGTGCCCACCTCCCCATTATGGGCTTAATTGTACAAATTGATGGTGTACAGTGTGATCACACAACACACATCTGCAGTGTGTTGTGATCAAACCAGGATACTTAATGCTTCCATCTCCTTAAACACTTTAAAGGTTTTATTATCATGTAATAATTGTAATATTTACTGGATACAGAGTTTTCACTTATTTACTAGCCGGCTGTCACAAAAAGTCAAAATCCTGAGTCGTTGTTAAACCATAGAAAAAGTGGAAGAAAAATATTTTCTGCTCTTTGATAATGCTGGGGCGTAATTATATGTTTCCGGAATTGCAGCTTCAGGGAGTTTTGAAACACATAATTTAGCGTGCTTCTGCTGTGTGAAATATTCTAGTGGAGCAAACAGGATCCAGGCTATTGGGCTCAGTTCATCCAGAAGGTAGAAATATAATTTATGCTTTCAGAGTGAGGGGGAGAGACTGCACCTGAAGTGGCCGACTTTAATTCCTGTATTTTCTCATTTTTAACACTGGGATTAAGCTCTAGTTACTGCTGAAAATAAATGTGTGTTGCACAGAGCTAAAGGCAGAAGACTCTGGGCTCTGGGGCCCTTTCGTCTGGGGATGGTGGGAACGGGAAGGGAGAGGGAACAGGCAGAGGGAGAGGCAGATCCCACAGGACTGTACAGAGCGGGGAGGGGAAATGAGCTTGGGAAGGCAAGCATTAGGAAGAACAGAAACATCTCATCATTTAACAGCCAGAACCGTGTCCTGGGGAATGTCAGCTGGACGTAGCTCTGGAGAGATTAACATAAACAGACCATTTTGCCAAATACCTTCATACCCATCATCCGGTATCACTGGGGAGGCAATGGTTTGAGCAAATGCTGCCCCATTATTCTCTGTTCCAAGATATGTGGCCCATGGTGCTTGGAGCCTAAATCTTGTGATTTCAAATTCAGCTGTTTTTTTCACGAAATTATATCTAGTCTTCCAAAAGAGACTTCAGGCTATGCTTGCCTGTCATGCACAATGACCTAGTGTCAACCACCAGGGCACATAAATGGGTCATGGTGATACATACCTAATACTCGGGAAGATCAAGTTCGAGGTCATCCTTCACTGCATAGTGAGTTTGATGCTGGAACATGCCACCAAGCCAATTCCATTTAGGATGAGGAATTCAATAAAAACCATTTCGAAGGCAGAAAGAAACTGGAGTGGGATATCCAGGGTCCAGGTCACCAAGAAGATCGTCCCAGGATAAGTTCTTAGTAGTATACACCCTGGAGCCTGTGCTTGTAGGGAGGGACTTCTGATGATGACAGGGGATTGTGAGGTGAGGTACACCTCTGCTCAGTGGCCTCAGTCACAGAGCGCACCATCCGAATAAAGACAGCATGTCTACTCTACCCCATAGCTAACCCCAAACTTCAGTCAAAATATTTCAAAGGAGGAGTTGGGGGATGGCACGGTTGGCAAAGTGTTCTCACTGTACAAGCATGAGTGCCCAAGTCCAATCCCCAGTACCCATATTAATACAAGGAGTGGCTTGGAATCCTAGCCTTGGGAAGGCAGAGACAGATGGATCCCTGTGACTCACTGACCGGCTAGTCTAGTTCAATGAGAGACCCTGTCTCAAAAAGATAAAGTGGAGAAGTGATTAAAGAAAACATGACCGGGCGTTGGTGGCACACGTCTTTAATCTCAGCACTCAGGAGACAGAGGCAGACGGATCTCTGTGAGTTCAAGGCCAGCCTGGTCTACAGAGCGAGTTCCAGGACAGCCTCCAAAACAATACAGAGAAACCCTGTCTCGGGAAAATCAAAAGAAAAAACCCAAAAATCAAAAAATAAAAATAAAAATACACACACACACACACACACACACACACACGCACACACACACACTCACACACAATATTCCTAGCAGATTATTTTACAGGACAATAGGTTTGAGAAGGGCACATCACTGAATTTAAATTAGCATCCAAGAGCACAGTTCACCTTTTCGACAGGTACAGGGAACTGAGATGCCCAAGTCCTTCCCAAGTTGGTCTGCATCCTCAGCCTCTAGGGGACCATAGGGATGTCTCCAAAGGTCAGGGATGAGGACAAACGGCTCTTCACTCTGCTGTGCAAGGCCCCCTGGCCCTGGCTGAAGCTTGTCTCTTCCCACAGACCCTCAGCCTCTCTCTCCTGAAGCACGAGCAGCCAGCAGGTGCTGACAAGGCCAATGCACCCTGTGTGCCGCACGGGCACCTCTGCACGCTGTGCTTGCATGTTTTATTTCTGGTTTCAGGCTGAATAAGGATTCCAGTTCTAAGCAATAGGAACTCTACATAAATTATTAGCCAGGCTGTGTTGGCTTTGTGCTCAGGTGAACCTTGCCCCAGTTTAGCGGCTGCCTCCACTGCTCTGTAACAATAAGCAGAGGACTGACATCAGGGACAGCTGGCCCACACCCTCAGTGTATCTCCCCAGTTGGAGGATGCTTTGTTTATGGGATGTTAAATGGCAAAGAGGCCAGTGTGGTCCGGACAAAACCTAAACATGAAGCAAAGGCTGCTGTGGGCTGGGTGCCACTGCTCAGCAGTACCACAGAACCTAGGCTGTGTGGGGCCCACTGAAAGCCAGTGATCATTGACTAGGAATGCTGGGATCTTGAAATCAGACACTGTAACAAGGTGGGGATTCTGTTATTGGTTTGATTTGGCTTTTTAGGTATCCGACACAGTGATAAAACACGTTAAATTAAATCTACACACAAGTGTGCTGTGTGTACACAGAAACCCGTGACACCTCACTGAAAATCCTAAAGGCCTAAATGAAGGCGATGGCCATTGGCTACAAAGACACTGGTTTTCACAATGACCATTGTATACATGCATGGCAACTTGATTGGCTGATTCTGAAAAGATACATAAGAATAGCCATGAGGGATTGGAGAGATGGCTCAGTGGTTAACAGCACTGGCTGTTGTTCCAGAGGTCCTAGGTTCAATTCCTAGGATGACTCACAAACATCTGTAACTCCAGTTCCAGGGGATCTGATGCCATCTTCTGCACATGGCAGGCAAATCACTCGTACATACAGAACAAACTAAAAGTAAATTTAAAAGAAAGAATAGCAACAAAACTGTGGAAATGGCACAGCAGGTAGGTACATTTGCTGTGCAATATGAGGACCTGGATTAGAATTCCCATAACCCAAACACTGGGCATGTGAGGGGCAGAGACCGAAGGGTGGAGACAGGAGGATCGATGGGGCTTGATGCTCACCAGCCTAGATCCAGGTTCAGTGAGAGACCCTGACTCAAAGCAGAGAATGGTAGAGTAGGACGCACACGCGCACGTGCCCGCGCGCACACGTGTACACACACACACACGTATGCACATGTATATGTACATGTACCACACACTGAAAGGAAAAGTATGGGTTCAGCACCCCCAAGACCAAGTTCTCAGCACAAAGGAGATTTATTTGCCCCGGAGGGCAGGCATAAGGGGCAAACACAGGAGATAGAGGATGAGGGAGAAGGGGAAGGGAACAAAGGAAACGGGAAGGGGTACTTGTCCTGGAGGACAAAGGACTGCCTCTGGATAGAGGAGACAGTTTATAAAGGTACAAGGGGAGACCCCTGCATTAGGGTGGGGTGTTTAATTTTAATTGGGCATGTTAATTAGTTGATCCAAATGGGTTTTTTTTTTTTGCTTTGTTTTGTTTTTCACGACAGGGTTTCTCTGTGTAGCCTTGGCTGATCTGGGGCTCACTCTGTAGACAGGCTGACCTCGAACTCAGAGATCTGCCGGCCTCTGCCTCCCCAGTGCTGGGATTAAAGGTGTGCAACACCGCCACCCCCTCACCAAAGGGGCTTTTGATTGTCAGATTTTAATACTTCGATAGCTGAACCTTGGTAGTCAGCCTCAGGAGGAGGAAGTGGCCAGATAAGGGAATAGACCCTGGGGGCAGCTTTAGGAATTGACGGTTTTAGCAAGAGAGAGGAAAACAGAAGGACAAGGCCTGCCAGAGCTCTGCTCACATGCTCCAGCTGGCCAGAATCCCTTCCCACACAATAATAATAATATTAGCAATAAAAGTTAAAGACTCAAATGGATGAGAAGGGAATTAGCCTCCCAAGTCTCAAAACACAGTGTAATGGTATAGTTAAAATCCTAAGATAGTAGCATGAGGAAGCCTTTGTTAATAAAGCAAAGGTACAAATTTGGGATAAAGAAAGCATTTTCAGTCTTTTTGCTGCATGATTTGGAATAAATTCCATTTTTAATTTGGAAAAAACTACATATTAGGGAGTAATTAGTTTTATATTATACTAGTTGCTTTTCTTTCTACTATTACCAAATGTCTGGTAAGGAAATGTTAAAGGAGAAAGGATTTATTTAGGCTCATGGCTTGAGGGTACAGCCCACCATGGTGGGTAAATCGAGGCAGCAGGCTAAATCATGGCAGTGCTGGCAGAAGCCTTAGGCTGCTTGCTCACCTCTACATGGATAAGAAAACAGAGATGGGACAGGAAACAGGGCTGTGCTCTAAACCTTAATGCCCACCCCCTAGAAATCCACTTCCTCCAACTAAGCCCTCCCTGTAGGCATTTCAGGTGGATTGGATGGGACAGGTATTTTGGCACTCTGGAGTCACAGAATACTAAGTGTTACACAGCTCAGATGGAAAGGTATCCTGGAGCTAGGAGCCAAGGACTACCACAGGCTGCAGCCCTGCCTCAGGGAAAGGCTTCCCAGTGTATGGGTTCTGCTTTGGCAGGAGAGGGTCTTCCAGCTGGGGATGTTTGCCCAGTGTAGCAGTTTTGCTCCTCCAGCATGAGAAGGTTTCCCCGGGGCGAAGTTGCTATAGTTCAGCTCTGCTCCCTAGAGAGTGGAGAGCGGAGTGTAACAACTCCCTGGCCCTAAAACTGGAGCCAAAAGGCTAAAAAGGACCAGGGAAAGAAACACACTTTGGCCCTGAAACCAGAGCCAAATCTGACCCTAACCCTGTGCAGAAAACTAACCAATCCTCGAGCAGAGCTCTAGCCAATCTGAGCTCAGCACTAAAATCTGACCAATCCCCACCCTGGAAGCCCTATACAAACCCTGTGTCTGTTCAGCTTGTGTCTGTTTGTGCTACCAGGCTGTCCTCTGCCACTCTGGCAAGGGCAGCCACTCTCTTGGATTCTTCCTTTCCAATAAACCCCTTCGATGAGCTTTGGATGAAGACCTTCTTTTGCAGAGGCGACAACAGAGCAGAGGCCATCCTGGGCAGAGCAGAGCAAGCAGACAGAGAGCATGCAGGGCTGTAACACTTTTGCTGGGGAAACCTTTCCCTTGGCAGAGCGGAATTGTTACACTCTCAGCTCTCTGCTCTCTGCTCTCCACTCTCAGGGAGCAGAGCTAAACTGTAGCAACTTTGCCCTAGAAACCTCCTGCCGAGCAAAACTGCTACACCGGGTGAACATCCCCAGCTGGAAGACCCTGTCCTGCCGGAGTGGAGCTGAAACACTGGGAAGCCTTTCCCTGAGGCAGGGCTGTAAGCTGCTAAACTTACTGCAACCTGAGCTCCAGGATACCTCTCCACCTGAGCAGTGTAACACTCAGTGTTCTGTGACTCCCGAATGCCAGAATACCTGTCCCATCCTGGTCCGCCCTAAATGCCTACATATATAACCTATAAGGACTGCTGAGAAACCCCCTTGGGCTAGATAAACCATCTAGAAGAAACCACCTGAGCCACCAGAAAAGAACACCCCTGCCCTGCCACAAACCAACATGTTACGCTACCTGTAGGTTGTAGTGTAGTCAGGAACCCAACTTTAGAGAATTGTCACCCATAAAGCTTTTAGTGATGCAGCTGTCTTCCAGTCATTTCTGCTCCTTGAAGTAACCTCTCACCCATATTCTGTAGATATCCCCAATAAAACTCAATGGTTCACCAACTTGGATTTTGATGGTATCTGTACGTTAGTCTGTTGTCGGTTCCCTATCTGGGGTGGGCAGGCATCCCAAGGAGAGCTGCTGTGTCCCCCACACATCTGTGTGCTAAGTCAGATAGCAAGAACCGTCCCAAGAGACTCTGCCAGAGCCACAGCCTTGCACAGCAGTTCTGTGAAGTTGTCTCTCTGGGAACTGCCTGTTCAGGCTTGGACCAAAGCCACCCTTGCTACTGATCCCTAAAGCTGACTATTATTGTTTCAAAACAATTTATGTAATCCTCCTCATTTCTCCCTCAGACACCACTTGTCTTTCTGAATACATCCATAATTTACCATGGTGCTCATATTCTGACAGCAGTGTGCATGCACAGTTATGTGTATTATCTTCATAGACACACTTGTGCATATATGTTCGGCTATATGAGGTTTCTTTGGAGACCACAAGAGGTGATGGGGAGGGTGAGGAACAGCCCCGAAGCAAGCCCTCACACTGTTGCTTCCCAGGGTGAGGACGATGGCTCAACCCAGGCAGAGCTACTGGGTCATCACTAAGGCCTCCAGGTGACTGTGGCTAAGAGGTGATGACCACAGAACGTGGTGGGAGGACAAGATCCTCAGTGGGAACAGGCTACCAGGAAATGGAACAAGAGGTGGCAGAGAGAAGCCACAAAGGCCAGACATGTAGAATGCATCCTTACAGGGGAGTCCACCAAGCTTGTTGAAGGGGACAGAAAGACATAGTCAAATAGGTATAAGAAGGACTCCTTTGTGGGCAGCTTGAAGAGACAAGCACCAGAGACAAGCAGACACATGGGGTGGGCAGCGCTGTGAACCTGGAAGTTCAGGTGACAGGCCCACCCTGCCAGCTGGAAGAGGAAGGAGGGGGAGCGTGCGTGTTGGGCAGGGCTCACATCCCTGCTTGCCCATGAATCACAGCCCCGTGCAAGTAAGCAAAGTGCCTGAGAGTTCGCACACTCTCCTCATTCTCCCATACAGCCAGAGGTGAGGACCCTGAGGTTTGGGCCACAGTGGCAGGGGGGTTCTGAATGGAGGCAAACACCCAGAAGGAAGTCCTCATCTGAAAAACCCTATTGGCTGGATATTTAATACCTGAAGCCTGAAGTCTCCCTCTGGAGCCTTATCAGGCAGGACAAGGTGACGCCACAGCATGTTACAAACCAGACAGCTTAGAGAGCCAAACAGTTGTTACCTTAAATTCCTGCAGGCTGGAAATCTGAAAGTAAAACTGGGCACTGGGCTGGTTCTTCTGCAAGCTGTGCCTGTGGCTTGAGGAGGCCAGCTTCCCATAACTCCTGTATGTTCCAATCTCTCCTCATCAGGGTATGCACCCCGTAAGTGCCCACCTTGATAACCCTCACTTGAACTTAAGCACTTGTCGTGTTTCTGCATGTGTGTATGCATGTTCACAGATGTGTACATGCATGTCTGTGTGGATACATGTGTAGGCCAGAGGATGAGCTTGGGTGCCTTTCCCCAGGTGTCATTCATCATTGATTGATTGACAAACATAGGATCTTTCACAGGCCCAGAGCTCATCACGTAGCCTAGGTTGGCCCCTGACTCCCAGGCATCCTCCCTTCACCCGCCCAGTTCTGTGGTTTCAAGCATGTACCACCCTACCCAATCTACTTAGTGTGAGTTCTGGGGATCACCACTGAGCACCATGCCTCTGTGTGCAATCAGATCCTGAGTAACTGGGGTTCAGTGCACAGATTTACAAAGACTCAGCTCACCCTGTGACATCTTCATGGATGTGGGCATATCACCCGGAAGTCGCTTCACCCTCCTGTCCTGAGTGAGCTGAGGAGCCACTGGCTCCTAGTCCTCTCAGATCTGGAGGCTTGTTGCGGGGGATCTGACACTCTCTTACAGGAGAGAGGAGAAGAGGCTTGCCTGCTGCCTCTCACTCTTCTCTCTGCTGTCCGCCTCTACAAGATCACCGGTGAGCAGGAGAAGACCCGCTGATGGCACATGCTTCCCTGATGCTGTATAACTGCACCTTCTCACTGGGAGCTCCACTGCATGGGGCGGGGCATAGGAGCCTGGCAAGGTGTCTCACGGCACCCTCTCATCGGCCAGAAGGCCGCAGGACGGTTAGGATTCTCTTTGTTCCTGAATGCAAAACCAGGCTAGGCAATGAGTGTGGCAGCCAGCAGCTATTCACCCTGTGTCTTAAGTTTCTGACGCTGTGGTAAAGACCATGACATAAACAGCTTGGGGGAAGAAAGGCTTTATCTCAGCTTACAACTCCCAGGTCACTCTCCCACTGAAGAGAATACAGGACAGGAACTGCAGCAGGAAGCTGGAGGCAGGAACTGAAGCAGAGATCATGAAGGAATGCGTCCTACCTTGCTTTCCATGGCTTCCTCGCCTGCTTTCTTAGACCATCCCAGGACCACCTGCCCGAGGCATGGTACCACCCACAGTGAGCTGAGCCTGCCCGTATCAATCATCAAATTCCCCACAAGCCAATCTTGTGGGGACATCTTCTCAGTCGAGGTTCCCTCTCCCCAAATGATGATTGCTTGTATCAAACTGATATAAAACTTGCCAGCACGCCCTGGCGGTGGTAGTGCCAGGCTTTGACCCCCACCCTGTTTATCTCCTGTCTAGTTTTATCTGTGTCAGTCCTGAGAAGACATGCTGAAAGGTGTCTATTCTCAACATGATGGGATTTGGAGTCACCAAGGAGACGTAGCTCTAGGCACGTCGGTGAAGATATTTCCTAAGACAACTTTTACTCTGAAAGTGGGCAGCACCATCTTATAAGCTTGGGTCCCAGACTGAATAAAAAGGCCAAGAGGAGAAAATGAACTCAATAGCAACATTCACCCCTCTGCTTCCTGAGTACACAGTATGACCAGTGCCTCGAACTCCTGCTGCCATACCTTCCCTGCCGTGATAGCTGTACCCTCAAATTGTGATCCCAAATAGTCCTTCCTTCCTCAAGCTGCCTTTGTAACTAATCCAGCCTACATGTCAACCTCAGGAGAATGTAATGACTATTTCTCATGTGAAGGCAACCTCCATACCCCTGAGCTTTTGGATCAGAAAGTTGCCCTATCCGGGACACATCAGGGACTGAAGGTGTCATGCTGGAGACATCAGGAGAGTCTGGTGCAGAAAAACCACTCCATACCCTGCCTGTGCAGCCCTTCAGTTGGTCATTCTTGACTTGGCTCGTTTAATCTTTGAGAACAGCACTAGTGCCCTGCTATCTCAGTCAGTAGGAAAATGAGATTCTTGAACTCAGGGTCATGGGTTTGTGTCCTATGTTGGGTACAGGACATCTGAGCGGGACAGTTCATTTTCTCCTCTTGGCCTTTTTATTCAGTCTGGGACCCAAGCTTATAAGATGGTGCTGCCCACTTTCAGAGTAAAAGTTTCCTCCTCAAGTAAGCGTCTTTTAGTTCCAGCACTCAGGACCTTTGCTTCTGTGTCTCAGACATGCTTCAGGAGAGCCATCAAGATGACTGAACTGGTCAAAGTACAAGCCTGCCTACCTGAATTCCATCCTCAGAACCCACAGTAGGAGGAAGGAACTCACTCTGGGAAGCTGTGCTCTGGACTACACACACACACACACACACACACACACACACACACTAGTAATATTACTGTTGTTATTAAAATAATTTTTAGAGAGGAAATATCATAGGAAGCAGAGGGACACTGAGAAGCAATGCTTCTTTAACAATTTCTTTCCCTCACTTCTCACCCTTCATGTCTCTGCTTCCTCAAATATTGTTCCCTCCTCCATGAGCCTCTGGAAGAGCTTCCTCTGACCCCAACCAGAAGGACCCTTGGTCTCCTCTTTTCCTCCAGGACACTCTACTAGAACTTGTAAATTCTCCTCTGGAGTTAGAAGCCTGACTACTCTTGCAGAGGACCAGGTTCAGTTCCTGCACTAACACAGTGGCTCACAACTGTCGGTAACTCCAGTTCCAAAGAGTATGAAGCCCTCTTCTTACCTCCATGGACACTGCACATATATGATACACATATATACACAGGCATACATTTTGTACATATAAAATAAAGATAAATAAACTTAAATTCCCCTCTAGTGAGTTAGACATCTCAGGGTAAATATTAACTGCTATATCAGTGCACCAGGCTATGAACACACACACACACACACACACCACACCACACAGAGTTAGCAGGTTGGATAGAGGAAGCTGATAGTGTTGGTGAGTTTTCCCAGATAGAACACAGGGAGACAGATTTGTACCTTGTATAATCGCGGACATGGTTATATGATTTTATTTCCAGCATATGATCTAAGAAAGAACAAGGACCAGACTCTGGGACCTGTCTGGGTAGGACTGTTAGGTGACTGGTAAGGAACTCTCCTTCTGTCTCCTGAGAAACCAGCTTGTGCCCTGGAGACCGGTGACTGCTACCAGAGGCCCTGGCCTGACCCTCTGGTTCACTCCCTGAGTGCTAGCCTGGAGCTCTGCTATTATACATGATACCAGTTATTTTGTTCTTGTCTTGGTTTCCAGAAACTTGATTTTTTTGTTCTGTTTTGTTTTCTTCTTGTAAAAGATTCCTGTTTAAAATTCTAATGTTGGGCAGACAAGATGGTTCTATGGGTAGAGGTACTTGCCACCAAAGATGATCTCATTTGGTATCCAGAGGTATGGAAAGAAAGAGAACCTTCTTCTACAAGTTGTCCTCAGACCACCACATGTGAGTTACACATACCACATTCACATACATCACAAGTATGCACACACACACACACACACATACACACACACCACTAGTGCTAAAAGGCATCTATATTTTTGAAATATGAATATACTTTGTACTTTACCTGGATGCTGTTTATTGCTGTAGGTTGAATTGTGTTCCCTCCAACCCAAAAGTTCTAAGCTCTGGTGCTTCAGAGTGGGAGCTGGTTTGGAGATAGTTGGTACCCACATAATTCACTAAGAGAAGTCGAGTGCTGGAGCAGGGTGGGCTCCCTAATCGGTATGACTAGCATCTGTATGAAAAGTGGGAACTTTTGACACAGAGAGGTTTGGGCTGCGGAACATTCCTCTACACCGTGTGAAGACACATCACTATGATTGGTGCGATAAAGAGCTGACTGGTCAGTGGCTGGGCAGGAAGAGGTTAGGCAGGACTGCTGCAGACAGAGAAGACTTAGAGAAGAAAGGAGGGTGGTCGGCTAGACTCAGGGAACACAGCATGAGCAGTGTGGAGAGAGGAGGTAACAAGCCACACGACAGACGTAGACTGAAATAAATGGGTTAATTTAAGTTATAAGAGCTAGTGGGACAAGCCTAAGCTAAGGCCAAGCTTTCATAATTAATAATAAGTCTTCACACCATTATCTGGGAGCTGGTGTTACAGAAAAATACTCACTATAGGCATGAGGGGAGAAGTTATATGGATGGGAAGACAAAGATGGAGGTGATGAGTCTGTGAGCTAAGGACTCCCAAGCCAACAAAGCTTGAGTGAGGCCTGGAACAGGGGCCCTCATAGACCTAACCACACCTCAATCCCAGTCTTCAGGCTCCAGAACTGGAAGCACTTCTGCTTCTTCAGTCTCTGCCAAGTGGTGTTTATTTCATGGAGTCCTGGAAAATTAAAACGTTTTACAGTGCTATCCTTCCTCTCTTTACTTTATTTGACCCAAATACACAGCCTGCCATACCCTCTCACTTACATTTTGGTTACTTGTCATCAGTTTTGTTCCTTTGAGACAGGGTCTCTCACATGTATACCAGGCTGACCTTGAACTCACTATGTTGCCCATGCCTGGTTCAATGCTGCAGATGGAACCCCAGGGCTTCGTGTATATGTAACCACTCTACCAACTGAGCTGCGTCCGGCCCTCACTTCTGCTACTTAAAGTGTGATGTCATCTACTTGGTTCTCTGAATCTTTCCTTCTCTATCTCAACTCCACCTCTCCTGCTGCCTTTCTTCAGCTGATCTTGCCTTTCTGTCATTTGCCATCAACTTTGGCCTCAAGTATTCTGTCTCAGTTAGGTCTTCTGCTGCTGTGAAGAGTCACCATGACCATGGCAGTTCTTATATATAAAGGAAAAGCATTTAATTGCCGTGGCTTGTATCTTCAGAGGTTCGGTCCATTATCATCATGGTGGGACATAGCAGCATGCAGGCAGATATGGTGCTGGCTACATCTTGATCAAAAGGCAACAGTAAGTGGACTGTGACACTAGAAGTAGCTTGAGCATAGGAGACCTCAAAGTCAACCCCCACAGTGATAGGCTTCCTCCAACAAGGCCATACCTACCCCAACAAAGCCACACCTCCTAATAACTACCACTTGCTTTGGAGGTCATTTTCTTTTAAACCACCACATTCCACCCTTTGACCCCCAAAGGCTATAGCATAATGCAAAAATGCATTCAGTTCAACTTCAAAAGTCCCCATAGTCTATCACAGTCTCAAACTTGTTTCAAAGTCTCCTCAGAGACTCATGGCAATCACTTAATTGCAATCCCCTGTAAAATTACAATAAAAAGGCAGATCACATATTTCCAACATATAATGTCACACGATATATATTACCATTCCAAAAGGTAGGAAAGACAGCACAGTGCAGAAATACTGGACCAAAGCAAGATGGAAAACCAGCTGGGCAAAATCCTGCATCTTCATGTCTATGTCTGATGTAATAACACTCTGCAGATCTCCAACTCCTTTCAGCTTTGTTGACTGCAACATACTTCCTTCTCTTGGGCTGGTCCTGTTCTCTATTAGAAGCTTTCCTGGGCAGGTATCCCATGACTCTGGCATCTCTAACATGTTGAGGTTCCCAAGGCAATACAGGCTTTAACTTCACAACTTCAGGCAATGGCCTCTCTAGGCCTCTCCATTCAGGAACACACTGACACATACCAGGCCTCAACAATCCTTAGTTTCAGGGGAAAATTCCATAACCCATTTCTTCTATCCTTAACTCTAAAGCCAGAATCACATGGCCAAAACTGCCAAGTTCTGCTGTTTGCTGGAACTGGAACATGGCCTCCTTGTTCAATTACATCTTCACCAGCTTTCTGTTTTCAATGATTTCCTTCACTGCCAAGGCTTGACTGTTGTGAAATTTGCTCTGTAGTCCAGGTTGGCCTCAAACTCAGAGATCTGCTGGTTTCTGCCTTCTGAGTGCTGGGATTAAAGGCATGCACCACCACACCTGGCTCCAAGCTTTTCTTTAATTCCTTTTTGCAAGTTGGAAACTTAGCTGGGTGGAATCCTGCCCTGAAGTCACCATTGCCTTTATTCCATTTCTTAATCCGTTTATCTCCTTGAACACAGGACTTAGTTCCATTCCACTTCCTGGTGCTCCTTTTCTCCTTAAGTTTTACATTCTGTAATTTACCCTGCTTGGCTTGCTCCTTTTCATCATAAATCTTCATTAGACTTACCACTAATAGCCACTCGACAGAGTCTATGCTAGGCTGTTTTGAGAGTTCCCTCTGCCAACAGAATTAATCCAAAACTCTTCACTTTAACCTCAGATAGACTCTTTGGACAGGGGCAGAAAGCAGCCACATTCTTCACCAAAATATCTCAAGCAGAGTCTCTAAGCCACACACTAACATTCTTCTCCTGTGAACCTTCTTGATCCTCACAGTTAAAAATCATTCTCAGCACCGTTTTTTCCATGCTCCTACTAGTACGGCCCATTATGCGGTGCTTAAAGCATCCCACTGCTTTCCTACCCCAAAGTACCAAAGTTCAAACTCCTCCAAACAAAAACATGGTCAGACCTATCACAGCAATACCCCAGTCCCTTGTGCCAACTTCTGTCTTAGTTAGGGTTTCTATTGCTGTGAAGAGACACCATGACCACAGCAACTCTTAGAAAGAAAAACATTTTTTCCATCCCCTGATTGGGGTGGCTTACATTTTCAGAAGTTCAGTTCATTATCATGGTGGGATATGTTGGCATGCAGACAGACATGGCACTGGCTACATCTTGATCAAAAGGCTACAAGAAGTGGACTGTGACACTGGGAGTAGCTTGAGCAGAGGAGACCTCAAAGCCCACCCCCACAGTGGCACACTTCCTCCAACAAGACCATACCTATTCCAACAAAGAAGCCATGGGCCTGATAGTGCCACTCCCTTTGGTGACCATTTTCTCTCAAACCACCACATCTTCTTAACAATGTAGCAGTTCTTGTTGGCATTAGCCACATTGTGTCTTGTTTTGTTACACTTTTGTTAAAGGCACATGGGCAGCATCATGATGAGCACCCCACTGTTGGGGGATATTCAGTCACACTGTGAAACCCAAGTCTGCATTTGTGTTAATTAAATAGAATTAACCTGTGGCAGGAGGCTGTGTTAACAACTAGTTGACAGGAAGTTATCACAGAACATCAGAGAACATCAGGGAGAGATAGAGAGACACCGGGAATAGTAGGGTGGGGGTTGGAGCATCATAGAAGTTTTTGGTTTGGTGGAGTGGAAGCACAGGTGAAAGGTTCAGGCATCACGCTGGCCTGCCCTGTTACCTGGCAGGATGCACTCAGGCAACACTCTGGCCAGCCCAGAGTTCTGTGAGAACCACGCAGGTGCAAAGGACCCCTTTAAAGGACTGACCCCTGCCTGCTTCCGCTCTCTTTCCCTCTTACACTCTTACTCTCATCTTACTCTGTCTCTCTCTGTCTCTCTCATATCTTATCTCTCTCTCTCTGCTCTGCACGGGTTGGTTACCTCTCACCCCCTTTCCCTCCCTGTCCACCAATAAAACTCCACGTGTCTCCTTACTGGGTAAACCTAAACATTTTAACAACAACAGGTCTTTCTCAGATACCAGGGAGGAGGGAAAGTTAGCTGATGTTGACCCAGCCTCTCTGAACTAGCAGGTTTTTACCCCAACCTTTGAATTTTGAGTCTTATTTATAAATAAAACTATATTAGTTTAAAGCTAGCCTTATCGATAATGACAGGGCTGGAGCCTGTGGGAACAGAATTCTCACCAGGCTGCAGTCTGAGCAGCCAGACCACTGCTAGAGAAACAGGCCAGTCACTGAGGCCTTGCAACTGTTGGCTGAAATAACAACAGATTAAGGCACAGCCACTGTGCTGAAGTTAATGGGAGGCACCTCCCCCTTTCTCTTCACCCTCACCTCCTGCCACGCTTACATCTGGGTTTTCTACTTAGTTTTCCTTGTACAGACAAAGCATTGACTTATTGTCAGGGGTCACTTTGATGTGTCATACACTATGCAGTCCCTTTCAAAGACAGAGTCACCTCATGAATTTGGGCTGGGCCAGTGCTCTATAGTCACCATCTTACCATTCCTCGGAGCTTCTGTGCTGGGCACTGCCAGTAACATGGGCTCCATCGGGAGAGTGGAACTTTCAAAGACCCACGCTTTCATGTCCTCACCCACCAAACATCAGGGACATTGCACACACTCTGCACTGTGTAACAGGTTTTCCATCCCCTGATAGTATGTTTCTCTGTCGATGCAGTAAGCCAGATCAAGTCAAACTGAAAGAGTAGGACAACAGGTTTATTTGAGCAAAGCAACTCCTCCCAGGCAGGTTCTCCAGTCCTAGAAACTGAGGCCGGAGAAGCCACACACCTGAACTAATGCAAGGAGATTACATAGGCTGTAGGTGAGGGGTGATGATGTGTCCATCAGGAGCTGGGGTTGAGCCCAAGTGTTGTCAAAAGCTGAGTGCTTTAGGAGGGGACTTTGGCAGCTGGCAACTTCAGGGGAGGAAGCTGCAGTAGCAGCCAAGAACACAGAACGGGCTTTTTGGTGCCTTCCCTTGGGTCACAGATTCTCTGAGTGGGTGGGGTTTGAAGAGAGAGGCAGGAATGGATCACGAAGGGGTGAGCTAGAGGTTCCAACCAAACACTGTGCACTACCATTTCTGCCCAGAAAAGACCAAGGACTCCGCCCGCACGACTCGGGTAGAAGCTTCGCTTTCTTCTTGGTGTCTGTTGGAGGAAGCCCTGCCAAGGCTCTGTGGAAGTGTTTCCGGGCAGTTTGCCTCAAACATGGTGCTGGCAGCGGGGCTGGGACTCATCAGTATGCAAAAAGATGTCTTCAACATCTCAGGTGCCTGATAAAGAAGCCTAGGGGGTGGGGGTAGGGGACTCTGCGATTAAGCAGTGGCGGCTGGCTAACACTTCTGCTCTTTCTGGTAGCTTCCTCTTTTGATTGTTAGAGACTTTATAGCTATTGTTGTTTTGCTTTGATTTATAATAATCCTTAGTGTATACACCAACTCACTGTCTCCCTTTTCAAACATTTATTACATAGCCACAGGAATCTTAGGACTCTCTCCCAGAGGTACTTTTAATTGTCAAGGTAAACACAGATGGTTCAAAACCAAAGTTTTCTTTCTTATGAAATTTGGGGCCAGGGGAGTGATTTGCTGCTCATCATTTTATTTTTCAAAAATCTTCCTTTCGGGCTTTGAAGACCATTAAAATGAAATGTGTGTGCTTATGAGTTCTGTTCTGCTCGCTTTTCTAGGAGAAACAGCTCAGGCAGGCTGGAATCCAGTGAGTCCATGGTAAAGAGAGATGCAGGGAAAAGCCCCATCTATGGAGGATAAGGCAGATGGCAGGGGAGGAAGGAGGACACTGGATGCCCTCCTTGGACTTCAGTGTGCATGCACAATGCACACAAATGTGTATACGTAGTATATCACGCATGTATGTGTGTGCACGCACACGTAACTTACGAAGGGAGAGCACACTATAGTGAACAATCAGATTTTGAGTAGATTGTAGGGCCTGAGTTGGCTGAGACCTGGGACACAGAGGCAAGTCTTTGCTTTTCTTCATGACTGGGAATAAGTTCCAGATGGGTCCAAAACCCCAATACATAGAACAAAGCCATAAAAATGATAGAAAAAAATATGAGTGAGAAGTAACATGACAGCAGGGAACAGGGCCTTCTACAGAGACACTATGTCAGTATGGTTTTGACTGGGACACTGTTAAGTCCAAGCACAAAGACCAAATGACCACTCACATGTACATAAATCTCTAACAGCCCCAAATAAAGCTAGAGGAATGTTAAATGATTCACCCTTCTGTATGTTATTATAAAGATAAAAACATGTAATGCTACTGATAGAAAAATATGACTGAATAGCAGCAAAATATCAAAGGCTCACTGGGCGGTGGTGGTGCACGCCTTTAATCCCAGCACTCGGGAGGCAGAGGCAGGTGGATCTCTGTGAGTTTGAGACCAGCCTGGTCTACAGAATGAATTCCAGGACAGCCTCCAAAGCCACAGAGAAACCTTGTCTAGGAAAAAAAAAATCAAAGTCTCAAGTTGAAAGCTTCAAGTACCACATCCCTGAGATACTGCGAGTCAACAATATTTGGGAAGGGCATACAACAAATATACACAGAAGAATTAAAATGTTTCACCCACAAGCCTTGTTTTCTTGCCTGCACTTCAGCACAAAATCAGATTACTTTAATTTTTCCATGTAAGTTTATTTCATGAACACATTGGATTTGTTTGTTTGTTTTTCAAGACAGGGTTTCTCTATGTAACAGAGCCCTAGCAGTCCTAGAACTCACTTTGTAGACCAGGCTGGCCTTGAACTCTGAATTCTACCTGCCTCTGACTCCCAAGTGCTGGGATTAAAGGCTTGTGCCACCATTCCCAGCACACTCATTGGATTTTTTCTTACATTTATTTATTTATTGAGAGAGAGAGTATGTGTTAGTGTGTGTGTGTATGTGTGTGTGCCCGTGTGTGTATGTGTGCGTGTGCACGTATGTGTGTGTATGTGTACACCAGACAAAAACTTACAAAAACCACTTCCTCTTCTTTCACCCTGTAGAATTCTACGTGTATAAATTTTGATTGTTTTAAAGAAATACAAATAGAATTAAACTTAAAAATATATGACCATTCATGTGTTTTCCAAACATATCTTTCTTCTGAGATAGCCAACATGACCCATCAAAATTAAAGACACAGCTTTAATGAGTGGCTATCAGAGTTTCAAATCACAGCATCCAGGAAGTTGGGGACAGATGGATTGCAAGGCTCAGTGCAGAGTGAGAGCTTGTCTCAGAAAATGAGGGGGGGAGGGAGGGAGGAGAGAAGGAAGGGGAGGAGTAAAGGAACTTAAAATTAAAACTTACTTATACTAAAGTGAAATTTTAAAGCTGTGTTCATTAAGAATTTTAATAAAAACAATAGTATTCCAAATCTAGCTTCCACTATCCCTGTTGCTGACATAAGGCAATGGAATTGTGTGTGTGTGTGTGTGCGCGCGCACGCGCGCGCGCGCGCGCATGCGCACTCATATGCACACACGTATTCAGAATGCTATATACAATATTCTAAAATGGTAGCATTCCTATAGAAAGTAATGTATATAAAATTCTATACATGTACAGAATCATTTTAATCTTACAAAGAGAATAGCATCTACACACATAAAATATTCTATATACAGAAGTTACTCTAATGCTTCTAGAGAGGGAGGCGTACACCTACATATGGAAAGAGAAAAACCATGCATTATCCATGGTGCAACACGTTTTTTTTGACTGTCAAGTGCAATCACGAATGTCACCAATCTGGAAAACTCTCCAGATTCAAGAATTTGAACACTAAAAGAAGCCAAAAAAAGTGGGGGAGGCACTTCACCCAACCAAGAAATCGTGCTTCCCCTGCCAAAACATACTGAATTCCTACTCTGAACTCTGAGGGCAGGCTTCCCATCAAAGCCCTTTCACTCATCAGACTCTGCAGCCAGCAGACAAGTCCTCCTCATCTTAAGTCCTCCTCAGCTTCAGCAGCAACAAGACACCACCCTGGTATTGGGACAAGGTCGCCTTTGGTTTCAAGGACTGGAGCCTAGAGGTGAGAGATGTTTGCCAGAATCCTTGTGGTGCCCCACGTATTTCTACTGGGCACCCCTAGTCTTGAAGAAGGCATTGAGTTTGACAGCATTTCAAGTCTAGTTATTTATTTCTTTTCCTTTTTTTTTTTTTTTTTGAAACAGGGTCTCACTGTGTAGCCCAGGCTAGCCTAAAACATACTACATAGCCAGAGTAGCCTCAAATTCATCACCCTTCTGCCTCAGACAGCAAAGTGCTGGCTGTATTATAGATATGTGTCACCATACCCAGCTCAAAATCCACTGGTTAATAAAAATAAATAACAAAAAATTCATAAATAAAATAAGAGCAGATGAAAAAATATATTTGCAACATGTATGACAAGAGGAGATACAAACCACAAAACCATTGCCATATTTATTATTTCTTCTTATTTTTGAAGACTTTAAAAAGTAGCTCCAGGGCTGGAGAGATGGCTCAGAGGTTAAGAGCACTGACTGCTCTGTCAGAGGTCCTGAGTTCAATTCCCAGCAACCACATGGTGGCTGACAACCATCTACAATTCAATCTGGTGTATATGTAATAAATAAATAAATCTTTAAAAAAAGTAGCTCCAATAGTTGCTGATGTTTGGGCTAAAATCAATTGTAAAAGTATCCCCAGAGGAATATGCCAAATGATCACACCAAATAGTAAACACACACACACACACACACACACACACACACACACAATTCAAACATATTCACATCCTGGCCTCGTGGCAGACATTCTGCATGCACTAATGGCCCAGCATTGTCCAGCTCAGAACACCTGACTTAAAGAGACAAGAAGGAAGTCCTCAGGGACAGTGCTCTGCGAAGAAAAGCTGAGAGAAGCAGGACCCCGAATCTGAGGATGAAGGGTTGGGGAGTCACTGTCTCTGTCCCCCACTAAGGGAGGGGACGTTCTCATACTCCTCTGAAGTCAGGAGAGGAGTCAACCACGATAACCGGGCGAGCCAACCGCGATCATCACGACTGCTCTGAGGAGGTGTGCAGGACATGCTGGCTCCTGGGCCCGGAGCCTGCGCCTGGTGCCTAGGAGGTTTCTGCACATTCTCAGGGGAAAAGCCAGCTCCTTGAAATAGCACCTTGACCAAACATGGCTCTTTTCATTGACCACACCCTTCCCCCAGCAAATAAAACCAAAGCCAATTAAGTTCACATCTAAGACATCATTTCTTCTTTTATGTAATATGCCGCTTAAAAGTTTTCTTTTACCATTATTAACTTAAAGCAGTGATAAATACAGAACTAACATTTCAGGACAAATAGCCAATGAGCCCTAAAATAATTTATTTTTATTCCCTATTAACTGTGCTAAGCACCTTTCTATTTAATGAAAGACTTTATAAATCACCATAATAAAGAAATATTTCTGGAGCCAACCTCAGAAAAGACCTCATCTGTCACCATACTGAAGATTTCCAGTCACTCCTCAGAATCCTCAAAGGACCGGATCCAGGGCTGTGGTGATGGTTCATCTTCACTGTCAGCCTAATTGAATTTAGAATCACCTAGGAGACAGTAGCACACAGCTCTGGGTATGTCTGTGAGGATGTTTCTAGAGAGGGAACAGTTCACTCTGAATGGGGGTGACACCTTGCCACAGGCTGAAGGCCTTGATGGAATAAAAGGGAACAAAAGGATAAAGGTCTCACTTCTACCTCCTGCCCAGCCAGAAAGTAGACAGCTTTCTTCCACCACACGCTGCTGTTGAAATGTCCTGCCCAAACACATGGGAGCAAAGGACCATAAATGGAGCCGTCTGAACTGTGAGCCAAAACAGATCACCCTTCAGCTGTATCAAGCATTTTACTCATAGCAATGAGATAGAAACAACTCTCTCTACCACACCAAAGTACGGAGTATCTCTTCCACCTTCAAGGTATGCTTTCCCCAAGTTCTGCAAGAGGAAAATTGATACTGATGTGGGTGAGTTCTGGAGGAAGAATGCAAATAGTCCTGTCTGGATGAATGCAGTTGGTTGCTGGTCCCTTTAAAAATTTGTCCCTCCATCCCAGGTCTGACTTTATGGACCACGGGACACCCTACTGATGTCCTTGTCAGTCGAGGGTTAATGTTCAGTTTTTGTCACCACGAGAATCATGATTCAGCTTTCTTCAAAGATTCCTTTAGCATCACAGGAGAACTATGAATGCTCAGCCAATCGGAAACTACAGAGCCGAGGTTCCATGTCCTAGAGCCTCATTAAACTTGCAAGAGGTGGCGTTCGTGACAGGGCTGTGAACTGCGCTACTGTCTGAGAGTTACCACTGGTTGTGAAGCTCCATGTCCTGCTCTCAGACTCACTTTACCCTCTCTGAAGCAACGACAGTGGTCCCTAACATCTCTGCTTTCTATGCTTCTACACCGTCAAACTCTTCTGGCTTCATCTTTGAACAAAAGGCTTATGATGAAGCACTGATGTAACTCTGTTCTATTATAAAGCATGAGGCAGATCCAAAGCATCCAAACTTGAGTTAAGACACATCTAACAAAAGGAAAAAAAACCCTCAGGGCTGGACAGACAGCTCAGAGGTTAAGAGCACTGGCTGCAGAGTTCAATTCCCAGCAACCACATAGAGACTCACAACCATCTATAATGAGCTCTGGCGGCCCCTTCTGGTGTGCAAGCACACGTGCAGGCAGAACACTATATACATAATAAATAAATAAATCTTAAAAAGAAAATCTCTGCTGACCCATCCCACCTGTGAATGCAGGATAGCAGGACATACCCAACAGCCAGATTCCAGACTCTGAGGAAGACCTACCATGCAGTTCAAGATTGGAGGGCATACCAAGACTTGAGCCTCTTTCAAGGACGATGGGGCAGTGAGGCAGATAGATTGTGTGAGCAATGCCTACACACCCAGGCTGGTTGCAGCTACTGTCAGATGCACTGGGGATCCCAAGGGGATTTGCAGGAAATTACCCTGCAGTGGAAACTACCATCCCAACCCCAAATTATCACTAATTAATCAAACACCGTAGCAAACAAATATGGCAGATCTTGTCTATTTGAATTTTTCAAAGGAAGAAGAAATAACTGAATTGACACACCGAAGTCCATGAGTTCTGCATAAATACATCCATATATATCCGGAATATACATACTCTTTCTTTTAACTGCCAAAAGCGAAAATCTCATGAACAGCAAGAAACTTGAGGATGCCGTTCGTTTGCAAGCTTCGCTGGCCTAGATTTGCCTGGCAGGGAGGGCAGTGGGTGGAAAGGCCCCCTCTGTGGCCACAGCTTAGGAAAAAGTTCACTCCTCATGTCCTGGGGTATCTTTAAGGAGGGTCTGCAAAGACGAGAAGAACTGATGCTCTAGGTTCCACCTTGAGACGGTTCATCTCAGCTGCCAACTTGGCTGGATTTCGAATCAGCCCGCAACGCCATGTCTGTGAGGATCTTTCCAGAGAGACGTGCCCAAAACGTGGGCAGCACCTTCCAATTGGCGCTTGAACCGTTAATCTTGACTGTCAACTTGATGGGATCTAGAATCACCAACGAAACAAGTCTCTGGGCACATCTGTGAGGGATTTTCTAGATTAGGCTCAGTGAGGTGGGTGACGCCATCCCTTGGTCTGGAGTCCTGGACAGAATAAAATGAAGAAAGGGAGCTGTGCACCTGTATTCATCTCTGCTTCCAGGCCGCAGGTACAATGTGACCAGCCGCCTCACACACCATGCCTTCCTTGCAATGGCAGATGAACTGTCAAACTATGGGGCAATTATCCAATTAGCTTAAGTTGCTCTTTACAAGTGTTTTCCACAGCAATGAGAAAGGCGACTGTTTTGGTCCAAAGAAAGCAGGGACCGCCTGCCTGCCTTAGTGAGTACAGCTGTCAGGGCTGCCACCGTTCTCCTCTGATGTCCACCTCGGGCTTCTTCAGCTTCCCCATGGGGATTAGATGACAGCAGTTCTCCAGCTTCTGGGCTTGCAGCACCGGATCGGGACTTCTGAGGCATCTCCAGCATGTTGGACTACCCAGCCCACATCAGGTAAACCAACCTGATAAGCCTCCTTTCATTAAATGCACACATTACATACATTCTGCCGGTTCTGCAGTGTGGGTGTGCCATGGGGTGCTGTTGAATCCTACTTTCAGGTGAGTCCCTCAGGTGACAAAGGAGGTGTCACTTGGGTCCTCCCATTGCAGGGGCCACACTGCCCTGAAAGCCAGCTAAGTACTCAGAAGTGGCTGCATGCAGGTGAGTCCCTAGCACACAACAGTCCCAGCGACCTTCATACACACTTTCATCCTGGCTTCACTCTGTCTTCCATTCCTGTTCCCCTAGAAGACAATGTCTAGTCATTTGCATAATCGTTATCCAAACTCTGTGTTTCTTTTTCTTCCACTTCATGCTATCAATCACCATGAACTGTGTTTTGAAACAACTCCTTTCCGGAAGCCACATTTTCTGCATCGCCCCTAACCAAAGAAAGATCACATTTTATCTAGGAAAGTTCAGACATCATTTAAGTTGTCCCTGGAGCCGTTAAACCCCTGGTCCTAGAAGCTGGATATATTTTATGACCCACTTCCTGCTAACAGGCCCTAAATCCTCTGTGAAGGAGTGGTCATTAACCAGAGGAATACTTTCCAGCTGCTGAGCTCAAGTCTCTCCTGGGATTGACACATTCAGCTCCCTGTTCCAGCTGAGGCCAGGAGTTTCCAGCTGAGGCCAGGAGAACGTGTCCTCAACTTCATTTCTTCCCTACTTCTTCAACGTGGGTTCATTCTGTAATTCAGATGCCACCTACAATAGCCCTTGTCTCCCACTCAAAACACATGTTGAAAGCCAAAGGACAGTGTGTTTATTTCTACCTGCATGAGATATGAACAGAGTTTTGTACACAGAAATCCTTCTGCTGGGAGAAGGTAGATAGATAGGTAATGATGGTGATGAGGATGATAGATAGATAGATAACGGTGATGATAGATGATAAATAATATGTAGATGGTAGGTACGTAGTAGACAGGTGATAGATAAGACAGATAACAGATAGATGATTAAATAATAGGTGATTGATAAAATGATAGAAAAATAGATGATAGAGTGCCTTCGTATCTGTGTAACGGAATATCATTCAATCTTTACAGAAGAGACCTTGCATCCAACATAGATGGAAACAAACAGCAGACAGTATGTTAAGCAAAATAAGCCAGAAAAAAGAAAAATAGCACATACTCTCACTTATGTGTAGAAGTAAGCAAAATCTAATACTTAAAGAGTAAGGCTATGGTTGTCAGGGCTCAGTGAAAAGGCATTTGTCACCAAGCCTGACAACTGAGTTTGATCCCTGGAAGGAGGGAGCCAACTCCTACAACGTAGCTTCTGGACTCCACCCACAAAAAATAAATAAATAAACAAACAATAAATTGTTTAAAATGTGACTACTAGGAGCAAGGAAAGGAAAGAATGAAAGAGGGAGATATGGTTTCCGGCAGAACTGCCTGTAGTAGCGGGAATTAGTGTGGACATCACAGGTTCAGTTCAAGGACCATCTTACAATCTTGTATGGATACTGGAAATCCACTGAGAGACCTGAACCTAAATGCTCTTACAACTTATGTGAGCAAGGTCCTTAAACATGGAGAAAGCATGTTAACCTGACTGGCAACAGTAACCATTTCTCTGAATATATCCAACACCGTGTTATTTGTTTTGTAGATATCTGACCCAAAACACCAATAACGAAGAGGAAAGCACTTTGCTTTTAAGAGCTATATGTGGCGAAGCTTGTAACATTTAAGATCTGTAGAGGGAATGGTTGGGATAGTGTTGCTCTGGAAATGAAACTATGAGCACAGCAGGCTTCACCTACCCCTTTGTTTTACAGCAACCACCATCTGCAAGAGAGCAACCTTCCTCCCACACTGCTTGTCCCCAGCCACAGCTGGGAATTCCCCTGGGAAGCCAGTGAGATCATGTACAGTTTCCAGTTTCCTGTGGTGATTTGGGACTCAGTGTCCAGACAGGATGGACAAAGCTCAGATCCCAGCTGAGACTCCATGCTTGTCCCCTTCCAAGTAAAACTGTGACATTTCCTGTACATCTTTCTGCTCTAGATCTCAGCTGTAGAAGCAAAGACCCTCCTCAATCTTGGAACGGGCTGTGTCAAACCCCGTGGCCAGTAGGTCTAAGACTCCCTGGAAGGGGACTAAGCCTCAGGAGGATTGGGAGCATTGGACCTCCATCCGCGTCTGCACACAGTGTGAGCCGCTCTTCCTGATTTGTCTATGGAGTGTTTGAGAACTAGCATACCGGTTACATTCCTGAATTGGGCACCCTGTCCGTGTGCTCCATGTCCTTTGTTCTCTGCCCCAGAGAACTTGAGTTGAGGGTGAGAGACGCCACTACCTCTTCTCCCAAAGACATCTGAGCATTCCAGGGAGGGAACATTTCCTTCCTAACACAGCCCCACTCCTCCATTCAGAAATCTGTGTGGAGCTGGTGTCATAGCTCAGTGACAGAGCATGCACACAGCATGCACAACCCTGAGTTCGACTCCCATCAACAAAACATGAAGGAAAATTTAAATCTGCATGGACATGACTACCACCACACTTCTTCGGACAGTGTTTTGGGAGTCTGCAGTAACCAAGCCATGCTACCCTTTGGTGGGCGAACTCGTCAAGTTGAGTATAGTCAATGGTCTATGCCCCCAAAGCCCACCTCCAAATCCAAGCCAATGGAACAAAGCAACATCTGTCCAAACACTATAAGTAAAATCAGATTTACTTCCTCATTCCTCCACCTGACTAGGCAATACCTCCCAACACACCCCTGTCCCCTGCAGCAGCTGTGCTCTGTCTGAAGTGGTTTCTCCCCCTTCAGGTGCTTACATTGTCCATGGCTACTGTACTTCATTCTTGTATTTCTGCACAGAAGGGGGGGCTCCCTAAAGAGAGCATCCTCCTCAATGGACGTGTTGAAAGGACACTTCTCCATTGCTCCCCATCCCCATTCTGCCTCACTTGGTGCAGCAGTTTTAGCCTTATTAATATGATCTCTACTTCATACGATGGGGAGGGAGGTGTCCTTTTAACCTGTTAGTAGGTGCTCCACAAAAGAGGGGACAGGAACAAAACGAATGTATAATATGTTGCTCACAGTCATGAGTCACCACTCTATATCTATTACAAAGACTGGAGATAGCAATGTTGGGGAGGAAATGGAACCTTGCCAGAATTGTGAGGCCACCTTACTTCCTTGGCAAGTTGTTCAGGAGTTTCTTTCTTAGTAGCTTAGGTCTACTCCTAGCTAAGTCTACCCACAGTAAACAGAAGTATCATATTCACAAAAGGACACATAGAAAAGTGTCCATTACACCTTCATCATAACAGCCCAAACAGGAAAATAGAAAACAACTCAGCTATCCATTATTGGGAGAATTGAGAGAAGAAAAAAGAGAATCAGCAGTGTCGCCATGCAGTGACTGAAGTGTTGAGGCAATTCCTACGGCGACCGCCTAAACCTCAGAGCTTGGGGCTGGAGAGGTGGCTCAAAGACTAAGAGCAATTGCGTTTGCAGAAGACCTAGGCCCCATTCCCAGCAGCCACGTAGCAGTTCCCAACTATCCCTAACTTCAGTTTCAGAGGATCCCAGGCCCTCTTCTGACCTCTGTGGGCCCCAGACACACATGTGGTGCTCAGACCACACCCATATGCACATAAACATAAAAATAGAACAAATACATTGAAAAATTTTTTTAAATCTCTGGGCATATCATAAGCCAAGCCAATTAGGGGTTCTACACTACATACTTTCTTCTGACCCAAGCAGGAAGATGATCATGTAATGCTGACATGCTGCTCTCCCACTTAGGGCATGGCTGCCCATCTCTAACTTCTGCTTCAGTAGCTGCTGGCATTAACTATCTGCTGGCCATTAACCCTGACCAGAATCTGATCTACAACCTTGCAAGTAAGTGTTGCTGGCTCAAACTCGCTCTAGTGGGTGTCTTCCTGGCGAGGCTCTCGGTGTGACCAGTCTGTAATCTCTATTGTGGGTCTGCCCCATTGCCACTTACAGGAAGATAACTCCTACTCAGCATCAGTCTGTAGTTGCCCTGTCTCCTCAGGTATCAGAAGAGTCTTTGCAAGATTAACCCACTGCAGTTAGACAATGGCAGACAATTCCATAGTTATGGAAGTCAGAGCCGTGCTAATGTCCATCTGGTGGAGACTGACCAAAGGAGGGCAAGAAGGAACATTCTGGATTGATTAAGATATTTCACATAGTCAAGGAGTGATAGATTTCCATTTGTCAAAACCCACCAAACTGAATGCTAATTATTTGAGCTTTATATACGCGAAAATGTTTCTAGGGCCAGTGAGATGCCTCAGCATGACCACCTGAGTTTCATAGTCAGGACAGTGTGCAAGGAGAGAAATGACTCCTGCGAGTACGCTGACCTGCACAAGTGCACTGTGGTTCACACTCCCACGTCGTAAATAAATAACATAATAAGGACCTGAGAGCGAGCTATGTGGTTAAGAGCACTTGCTGCTCTTACAGAGGACCTGGGCGTGGTTCCCAACACGCACATCAAATGGCTCACAGCACTGAAACTCCAGGTCTAAGGGGTCCAGCACCTTGTTCTGGCCCCCAGAGGTTCCAGCACACACATAGTGCCCACAGTCAAACTCACACAGACACACATAAAAGAAGATAAGAAATCTTTTTTAATTAAGTAATAAATTATTTAAAGAAAAAAAGAACCTTTCATTTAACAACTTTCTACAAGATTCTACACTATGGTTTTGATAAGCAAAAGTCAAAACAACCAGATTAACTTCTATAAAATAAGGACAATCCCATGTTACAAAGGGGGCAGATTTGTGACTGGAAAATGACACACGTGTGCTTCAGAGCCCAGAACACTCTCATGCTCAGCCTTAGCAAGACTATTGGTTCATAATTACTTCTTAAAACATGCATGAACTTCTATGTATGTTAGTTTCAACATGTAAAAATACATTTTAAGAGCCAGGTGATGGCAACACACACTTTTAATCTCAGCACTCAGGAGGCAGAGGCAGGTGGATCTCTGTGAGTTTGAGATCAACCTTGTCTAAAAAGCAAGTTTCAGGGCAGCCAGGGCTACACAGAGAAACCCTGTCTTGGAAGACCAAAAAAGTAATAATAATAGTAGTAACAATAAGTATTGTTATTATAAAATACAATAACAGCATTCCCACGCTGAGAAGTGCTTCTGCTTGGCTCCAGAACAGGGCTCCACGCCCCATCTCCCTCATCCTTTACACCTGTTTCCCCACGAATCTATTTGCAATGAAGCAGATAATCTAACTTTTGGGGTTTCTTTTTTGTATTGCCTTCCAATAGCCTTAAGGTTTCAGGTTTTATTCAATGACTTACTACAGTATTTTCAAATGTATACTTTCTTATTTATGTAGAAGATAAGCTGAGAGTAGATAATAGGTAGAAAGACAGATAGATGATTAGTAGACAGATGAGATGGGTGGGTGATTGACAGATGACTGATGGAGAGATGTGTCAGTTAGAGATGACAGATGATAGATAGACAGACAGACAGACAGGCAGGCAGGCAGGCAGACAGACAGACAGACAGACAGACAGACAGACAGACAGATAGATAGGCAGACTGTATTTTCAGGATTCTGGGATATGGGATAATAGGATCCTAATTATTTTACTTTCTGTGGTTCAGAAGTTTCCAGTTTCTATGGTAATGTACCACCTCCAGCCATACCTAATGTTCTGAGATCCCTCATAATTGGGCTGTGACATTTGATTTCAAATCCCCAGTATGAAGTCGAGCGAACGTCTCATCATTTTGACAGTGTGTTTCACGGTGAAGCGCAAACAGCTACGCACTCGGACTGCACATCAAGCATGTTTGGAGTATGCCAAGAATTCTGAAAGGAGTGGCAGTGCTATCATCTGGCAGAACTACTCACAGTGGAGCTGGATGTGAGTGGGTACAGGCAGCATCTATCTCCAAGTCCACACAGAGGGCAGAAACCTTGGGGTACCAGAGGGACTCGCATTTAAAACCTGCTTTTATGCATGATCTCTGATCACCATACAGAACAGCGAGACTCCAGTGAGCGTAGCTGTACACTCAGCCTGTTTGAGAATCAGGGAATGAGGAATCACAAGTGCTTCGTAATTTGCTCTTGATTTGCCTTCTGTGTCTCCAGGGAATGTGCTTATCTGTGGGATTTTTTTTTTTGTCACCAGAAGACTGAAAAGAAGAAAAAGAAATACAGATTGCCCCACCCATCTCAAGCACCACCAAGAAGCCTCTCCAGGTCTCAGGCTAGTCCTCCAGGGCCGAGCCAAAGACACAGAAGAATGCGATCAGGAGCTCCAGCGAGGCCAGGCAAGCCAATGGCACAGAAGACCTGCCCAGCATTCCCTGCTATTCTCTGCAGAATTACTCTCTGGCTGATTCCCATAGAAGCAGCCCCTCCTGAAGACTCACGGACTCACCATATGCACAAGAAACTTACAAGACCCACCAGACCCCCACCTGAGGTCTGTAGAGTGAACAATTACCAGGGGAGTGGGGGAAGGGCCTCTTCCTCAGTGGTATGCAAGGGCCTCCACCATGTGTGGTCTGCATGAGTTCTCACTCACACTGGGGTGAGCTTTCAGAGCTGCCTCAGTGAGCCAGGCTTCTGGAAGCAATCCCCCCACCCCCAAAGACTCTTTGCATCACCAAGCTAGCCTTGCGGGCGATCTCTCCTTAGCCCGGGTGAAGAGGAATTAACACGCAGTTTCCCAGGATAGGTAACACAGCAAGAATAAGAACCAGCTTTGGAGATGCCAGCCTTTCCATTGGCATCTGCCCTGTGTGCCTGGCTAGTCCGTTTCAAGTCCTAGATACACAGTGTATTAGTGTATTAGCTGCTTTTCTGTTGCCATAAAACACTATGACCAAGGCAACATATGGAAGGAGGAGTTTTACTCTGGCTTCTAGTCCCTGAGGGATAAGAGTCCATTGTAGCAGGCGTGACAGCAGGATCAGGGGATTAAAAGTTCCCGTCATCAAACACAAATACAAACAAGAGGAGAAAGCAAACATACAAACTGGAAGTAGACCCAGGGTTTAAGCTCTCAAGGCCTGATTCCAGGAACACACGCCCTCCTAAGCATCCCCCAAACAGTGCTCCCAACTGGAAGCTGAATGCTGGAATGCAGAAGCCTACAGAGAAACACTTCTCGTTCAAACAGCACACACAGCTATCATTTAGGTAACACAATTGACAGTGAAGACTCTACGTCTCCACATGTTCAGTGACGGCTCCACAGAGGAGACTATGCTACCTCACCTCACTCTTTGTGACAAGCCAATGAGGAGCCAAGCTTGAGGACAAAGCAAAGGAGGGCAAGCATGCTAGCGTCCAACCTTCCCCTATGGGTGAGACTCGGCCCACTAACACTAACGCGCTTCGCTTCTGTAACGGCACCAAGGACAATTACATCAACACATTCTCACCACCCAGGCACAGCCCTGCAGACATGATAAGGCCCACATAAGAGGTTTACCACAACCTTTTCCCCACGACCAAGTCTGACCTACATCAAGAGCAGTGACAACATTTAACGCTGACTGGAGGCCTCAGTGTGTCATGATACTGCATCGTGCTCTCCATTTGTTGTGACGACATTTGCAATGGATAAAATTTCTGTCCCCTGAAAATGCCTAACTTCCGGTTACTTAGAATAATATAATTGCATTTGGAGACGGGGCCTTTAAAATTGTCAATGAGTCAAATGAAGTCCTCTGACTCTAAACCAATAGAATCAAAGACCTTGCAAGATGAGATTAGAGGAAGAACACTGGGAAGGGAATGGGGAAGACCACGGCAGGGAAAAACACCTGAAAAGCCTTGCAGAAACACCTAAACATAAACCGGGCCTGCCAACATCTTGATTTCAGATTCCCAGCCCCAAAAATTGTGACAATACAAATCTCCGCTGTATAATCCACCTGCACTCTGGTCATTTATTAAGACATTCCAAACAAATACAAGATATAATTGTTGAACAAATTGACTTAGGTAATGGAAATGTCTGTGGAGCCAGGACTACCCTGTGATGCCATTTTCCAGAAAGGCAGCTGATAGCTGAGGTCACATAGGTGAAGAGCCAGGAGATGAGACATCTCAAAATTTGAGGAACTCCCAAATCCATCTTAAAGCAGAATGCCCACGCATGCACTATGCTGGGTATCATCAGGCAAATTCTTGGCCACCGCCAACAGAAGCTGTCTTCACCTGCTTTAAGCAGGACAGTCATTTGAGCTGTGGTGTCCACTGGGAGAGAGGCAGAAGCAAGGCTGGTGGCCACCCACCTGGCATGGATGGGAAGGCTGCCACCACCCCTTGTCCTACGTCCCTCCTACCTGCAACGATTTCTACTTCCACAGCTGGGAGAAGCACCCTGCTGGTCCTCAGGGAGATCTCAGCTCAGCACCCAGACTGGTTCGGCTGGAGAAGGAGCTGGCATCATGTGCCCAGGCACTGTTATAGGGTGGAGAGAAGGTGGAATAGAGAGTGAGCATCTGCTTAGATGGTTGGAAGCTGCCCCCACTGGCCTGGATACAACTTCTGGAGTGGGATATGGGCTTATTCTCCCAACACACTCAGAAGATGCAATAGTCCCTGAATACTAGGAAGTGATTCTAGTGCCAATTTTTTCATTTCCAGTTAATGGAAATAAAGAACTTTCCAGTTAATGGAAATAAAGAACTTTCCATTAACTAAGTCAATTGGCTAAATAATTGTACCTTGTATTTGTTTCTTTGCTTGGAATGTCCTAACAAAGAGGAAACCATCTTTGGAAATTCTCCTGTATGGTGCAGCCATAGAGCACATGGGCCTGGGATTGATGCAGGACTTTTGGGTGCTGTGGCATCTTTCACAGCCCAGTTATGCATGATCTGAGGACCCAGGGTGCCAGACACTCGCAGGCACTGTCCTAGTTCGATATCTATTTCTGTAATAAAGACCATGCCTGAAAGCAACTTAGGGAGAAAAGGTTTCTTTCATCTTATAACTTGTAGTCCTTCATAAGGAAAACTCGGGGCAGGAACTCAAGCTAGGAATGTGTAGGCAGAAATTGACGCAGAGGCCATGAAGAAGTGCTGCTTACTGGCTTGCTCTCCTATAGCTCACTTACCCCATTTTCTTTCTTTCTTTCTTTCTTTCTTTCTTTCTTTCTTTCTTTCTTTCTTTCTTTCTTCTTTTCTGGTTTTTCGAGACAGGGTTTCTCTGTATTGTTTTGGAGCCTGTCCTGGAACTCACTTGGTAGACCAGGCTTGGTCTCGAACTCACAGAGATCCACCTGCCTCTGCCTCCCGAGTGCTGGGATTAAAGGCTTGCGCCACCACTGCCCGGCTCCCCGTTTTCTTATAGAACCCAGAACTGATTACCTAGGGGTGGCAATGCCCACTGTGAACTGTTGTTAATCAAGAAAAAGTCCCACAGTCTTGCCTACAGGGAAATCGGATGGAGGCATTGTCTCAATTGAAGTTCTTTGTTCCCGGATGATGATACTAGCTTATGTTAAGTCGACAAACAAACAAACAGTCACCAAAGGTCGTGCCAGGACAGTGACCTGGAGTTTACACCTCATGCCAGTAGACTAAGAACACGAACTCTCAAGGGAGTGAGCAAAGCATAATCAGGCTTTCTTGGGGATAATTACAGAAAATGAGAAATCAGTAGAAAGCATGAGAAACTCTGGAGTGTGGGAGGGGTTTCCAAGCCATCACCACCCTTGCCTAGAGTTTGGTATGGCAGGACCTGGACAAAGGATGAGGTCATTGCTATGGTACTGGTTGGCTCTCTAGAGCTACCAAAGGAGAGAGAGTCACCAGCTAACAGAGGGACCACATAGTCTATATCCCCTCCCAACCCCTCCCAACTAAGGAAATGATCACAGACTGCTCGATGCTCCCCACCCAGTTAGGGGTGGTTGAAGCCCCACCCTGTCCACCTCCGACCTATGTTCTGCTAACTGCTGAAGTTGACTGTCTGCTACTGTTAAGGGATGGCAGGTGGTACCACATCCACCTTACAGGCGTCTTGGCATCTGTTAATTAGGCCGCATCCTCTTTATTCTCACATTTACATGATCAGCTTATAGTTTTATCATGGCAGAGGGTTAACTCTATCCCAGTCACCAAGACGTAACTGTAGTCTTTCTTGGTTATCTCACTTAGCTCTTTGTCTGGGAGGTGATGTGGGAGGTCTCCGAGGTTGAAGCTTCTTATGATTTGGTCCATTCCAATTAGTTGCATTAGAAGCAAGAATATAGGAAAGACAGTAGCACCTTGCATATGCCCCTCAAGAGCCTGGGGGTGCAGTGCACCTGGCAGGCCTTCACTGTCCAGAGCCCTGCCCCTCCTCTTCCTTATCCAGCTTGGTTGTCTCATGTCCAATTATAAGCTTCCATAGTCATATTCCTTAGTGCTCTAGATCTTGCCTGGTTAATCCTTCATGGTAGTTAGAATGAGAAAAGTTCCCCATAGGCTTGGCTATTTGAATACTTGGTACCAAGTTGATGGCACTGTTTGGGGAGGTTTAGGTGGTACAGCTATGGAGGAAGTACATCACCCAAGGCAAACTTGGGGCGCTTATAACCTCACCCCACTTTCAGTTCCCCCTCTCTCTGCTTTGTGCTGTGGTTGAGGGTGTGAGCCCTCAGCTTCCCGTTCCCGTTACCATGCTTCCCCACCATGACAGACTCTTATCCCTTCCTCCAGAACCCCAAGCCCAAATCAGTGCTTTCATCAGTAAGTTGCCCTGGTTGGGGTGTTTTGTCACAGCAACAGGAGAGTAACTCATACACCCAAGTCTACCTTTTTAACCCCAGCTTCTGTTCTCACTGCCATAAGTGAGCAACCTGTAGTTTTTGCCATGGCCCCCTTCTCTTGCTACCTACAGAGTGCTTGTATCAGGGCGATCTTAAACAGGGTGGGAAAGAAGACATGGTCTCTGGTGAGCCCAGTACACAGATGACTTGGAGGAGGAATGAGTGCTCCCTTTGAACCTAAAAAGTCCTCCCTTCAAGGCCACAGAGAACCAAAGCCTCCTCCACTCTGCCAAGGCCTTCCAAGGAGCCCATGCACCTTCAGGGAGCAAAAACCAGTGGGTCTAGAAGAAAGGAAAAGGGACTTTGTGCCAGGTGACATTGATCCTAGGATGACCTTGACATTTCTCTGAACATGTGACCCTAAAATCTATTTTGTGGCTCTTCTGGAAAGAAAAGCAGCGAATCGAACTGGCCTCTGTGTACGCCACTTTTGGCACACCAAAAAAAAAATTATAGTAGTGAAAGGGCCCATCCCTGTAATTGAAAATACATGTGCCAAAAAAAAAACAAAAAACGTGAATAATGAAACTTCTCAATAACCATTGAAAGGTGACAATTGGGTAGGTGGATACCAGATGGCCACTTAAGAATAATTGCTGGGTGAGTTTTAAAGGTGCAAATTGCTATTCAAAGAAGCCTGGATTTTAGACAAACTCCCACAGACATCTTGAGAACATAGCCTCCAGCTGGATGAGTAATGAGGACCAATTCGTCAGAGGTCAGTGTATGTGCTAGGGGAGCATCCCTCGCTATTAGTAGCTTAATGGCTTTTGTGTGCTAAGTGACTGTGTTGGTTCCTTGCTTTTCATTCTTGCCCAGCACTTAACAAAGGGCATGTAGATTATCCAAGTGATAGCTTTCAACAATAAATATCAAGCACCAGGTTTTCCTCTCAGGAATTTGGGAAGATGTTCAAAGATGGGCTGAGGCTTGCTAGCCATACACAAGGCATGTGTGCTAGCTGTAATTGCATATAGTAGCTAATACTGGGCAGGACAGGTGGTTGGGGACAGAGAGATACACTCTAAGCTTAAAGTAAAGGCCATCGGGTTTGGTCCATTAGCACAAATCATTCAGTTTTATGAAATACAATGAGAATATTAGGTATACAGGCATCATGTAAGAAAAGACTTTTCTTCATGTCTGCCAAGCTTGACACATGTTCAGGCCTTGCCCAGAACTGCCTTGCTAGTCTTACAAAGAATAAAAGAGCAGAATGCTTTTCTGGAAAACAAGTGATGTAAGGCAGGCAGAGCTGAGGTGGATTCCCTGGAGTCACTCGTGACCAGAGGGCATCCACAGGTGTGTCAGTCCCTGGGGGTGCACCAGGGCCTGGGAGCAAACTGCCTGCTGGGTGTCACTCCATCCCCAAATTGCTTTCTGTGCTATGTATTGCAACTGAGAATAATTGACCTATAGCATCTAAGAAAATAACCTCATGACTTTTAAATAATAGGCTTACCTAAAGTAATAATAAAATAACAAAAGGCATTTATTTTGCTCACCAACAGTATACCCAAACTTTAAGTCCTAACTCTCCAAAGAGATTTGTGCATAGCTCACTCCAGCAAATCCATTTTCCCCTGGCAAAGGAAGTGCTGGATGATGCCCAGTTATGTTGGATCACAGTTTTTCAGTCGATAACTGGTTCAAGTTAGCTATCTGAAGTCAAAAACTGCCTGCGTGTTTAAATTCTAGACGAACTGCCCGGTGGAAGCAAAAGGGTGTGGCTACACTTGTAGCGCACAGGTTGTATGTTCTTCAGCCAAAATGGGGACCAGAGTAGACAGTAGGAATAGACAAACCTCTCAAACACAGAAAGGCGCCCATGGGGTTGTCTGATGAAGCCTGAACGCGTGGCTGCATATCTGTTTGTGTGCATTGGACGTGTGGCTGTATATCCATTATGTGCGCGCTGGGTGTGCCCATTATCTCTCACTTGCTATGAACCAAGAAATAAGAAATCTCACTTCGCATCCTGGAGTCTCAAACTTCTGTCTTGGGCTCTTCTAGCTGGATCCCCTCTCGCAGATAATCTGTGTGGATCTATTCTTAGATACCTGTTGTACTCATCAGAGCCACACAAGACACGACAAAACCTAATCCATCATTTTGCAGCAAAGCCCAAACCCAAATAACCTTGCACCACTGCTGTTAAAATCGCTCCAGTCCTGTGAGGTCAGAGTAGCTCTCATTTTCTCTGAGCGGCTTTATAAACAAAACTTTATAAGAGGATGTCTATGAAGTAAATGTTTAAAGGCATATCTGGCTATAAAAATAGTCCATTAATAAATATTTAGGGAAAGTAATGAGTGAGGCCTGAAGTAAGGGAGAAAAGGAGGGTTCGGGTTGGGGCTCAGCTGTGGGGTGCTTGTTCGGCATGTGTGAGGACTGAGCCCATCCTCCAAACTCCAAAACAAACAAACAAAATCTCTCTAATTATAAGTGTTGAATAAACATTTATTATCAGGCATAGTAATATGCTATCAATGGCTGAATCTATTTTAATTTGTTGTTTCAACTTGATGACTGCTAATCAAGGTTGTCAACTTGACTACATCTGGAATCAACTTAAACTCAAAACTATTGGGCACCCCTGTGCGGGATTTTCTTGACCAGATTATGTGAAGCAGGAAGACCCACCCTAAATGTGTGTGGCGTCTTCTGGTGACAGACAGTTCACAGAAAGAACCTGGAAGAAGGAACTCTGTTTTCTGCCTGCTTGTCCTCACTCTTGCTCGCAAGTTCATCTACCCTGCTGCTGCCGCATCCCTTCAGACATCAGAATCAACTTCTTCAGGATTCCAGTGCAGACTGAAGATCAGCAGCTCCCCAGGAATCCTTCCAGCCTCCAGGGTCAGACTGGAACTGCTGAGACATCCAGCCTTGTGGACTGACAATTAGATTCCCAGCCTCTCCAGTGTGAGACAGTCATTGATGAACTGTGTAGACCACGTTCTGAGAGCCAATCTAACAAATCCCCTCTAAACATGTATTCATTCTATCAGTTCTGTTCCTTTAGAGAACTTTGCCTAGTATATTCAGGAATCTAAACTTATTCAAAGAAGGTGAGGGAATTCTAAAGTCTTAGCAAACTGAAATGTATTGCAACTAAAACAGATGAAAATAGGCAACTAGCCGGGCGTTGGTGGCACACGCCTTTAATCCCAGCACTTGGGAGGCAGAGGCAGGCGGATCACTGGAGTGAGTTCCAGGACAGGCTCCAAAACAATACAGAGAAACCCTGTCTCAAAAAACCAAAAAAAAAAGAAAAAAAAAAAAAAGAAAAGAAAAGAAAATAGGCAACTGAAAGACAATGGGCAGGGTGAGGAGGTGAAGGCATTTTTGAGTCAGGGTAGAAAGAGAAATTACTGGTACCTAGAGTCTACTTGAAGCCTCTTGCCGGCTGATGAGCAATCCCAACACTCTTAACATTTGTTGTGAAGGTTGCAAGCATAGAGTAATTACTCCTGTCATATAAGATACTTATGCTAAAAAAGCAAATAACAACAAAAAGGGGCCCAGGCTTATGACCTGGATACATATGGCCTTGGATGTTGCCTCATTCCTCCCCCAAGACATCTGGAAATCTCAAACACAAGTGTTACGGTGAAAATAGCCTTCCTTGCTGTGCCTCTGCCAGCTAACCCTGTCTGGTGCCCCTAGGTTCCATCCGGGACTTCATTTGCTCTCTTAGCAACTTCTTGATGACAGTAACTACAAACCCCACACTCGACTATTGCAAAAACAAAACAGCAACATGCTGTGAACTGTGACTTCCTGGAGAGTTTGCACCCACACTTGGGAATGACTCACTTTCTGGGACTCTTCTTTGAGAAGCCCACGGTCGGTCACCCGCTCAGGTGTGCCCTGGGTGCCTCCTCTCTAACCTCATGCTTAAGCCCATATTCAATTATCTTCCTCAGATCCCAACTCCACTTCATTCCACTTGGTCCTGAAAGTCCTTTCTGCATCCAAGTCACAAACAGGGGTTGACCTGAACTGAGGTCCCTAAAACTCTAAGGGCAGTTGAGGGTGACAGGGAGCTGTGCCTGTACCCGGATTAGCTGGCGTCCCATAACTACTGACTGCTATAGAAAGGATGACCTGATTGAAACGCGCCATGGCACCATGCACTTGGGAGCTGTTATTTTAAGTTGCTTTTGAAAAAATACATTTAAACGAATCAAATATTTGGAAGTTGCTTTACAGATACCGGGCCACGGGCAGGGGCGTGGTTATGACCTCATCATGCATTTTCACTCCACTTATTGTGTACCAGACACACCATGGAGGAAATGCAGAGGTTGAGGGTCCCCAAGACCCGGTTTGCTCTCCTTGTGCTCTGAGAGAGAGGTCACTGAAGTGGGGGTGAAATTCCAGTCTGTGCTGTGTGTCATGGATCAAAACAACAGGATGTTCTCTTGTCTCAGACACTGGAGCTCGTGTTAGATTACTGGTTTTCCTGGAACCGTCTCGATTATCCCTGGGATCCCCGGGATCCCCACTTACCTCAAAAGCCCTCAGTCTTGGGCTGATAGGAACAGCTTGATGACTGGGAGGAAGGAGTGGCCAGCCAGGGAGGGGTGACTAACAGATAGTGGTAACTAGGATCTAGTAAAGGCAGACCGCATCTGGCCAGATGTGCAAACAGGAACTCATTAGCATAGCGATGGTAGCTAGAAGCAGGGGGCTCCCCGCTGAGAAGGTGCTGATAGCCTCTGTGTCAATCAGAGTGGGCAGGATCTCCTTTCCAGGTCGCATTTCCCCTTAGTCCCTAAGGCTCAGGTAGCCTCCCTCACTTCAGGTGACCTTTCCCTTGCTGTGTCACCTGGGAGGTCTGACTCGTGGGCCGTCTGATTTTGATCTTGTTAACTCAACCTTTCTCCTTTGTCTTGGAGGATGGCGCCGTTTCCACCCCTTTGCTCATCTGCCGGCTGTTTCTCCCCTGTTCTATTTTCTATCCCAGCAGTATTCTTGCCCCCTTTTTTCTTGCCTTGTCTGGACTTCAGTCTCCTAATGCTAATAGTGGCTACAGGAAAGATTTAAAGGGCCATTCTTAAAGGAGATGCACCATCTTAGTCACAAGAAATACACTTGGTGATAAATCGCCTTCTGTAAAGAAAGGAGCGCATTTGGAGAGTCTTTCCTCTGCCCACACGTGCTCAAGCTAATCTAATCTATAGCCACCAGCATGTGTGTGTTGCCATGGGATTGCTCCTTCCAGCACTACTTTTTTCTTTTTATTTAATCCAGCACCTACAGGTCTTCCTACCTCAGTTAACCCAAGCCTGAAATTCCCTCACAGACATGCCCAGGGGCTTAAACAATCGACAGGCTGTACACTCCAAGCCTGAGACACAGCAAGACGGAGCTGACAGCCTGCAGCAGGGGATGTGAGCCTAAGAAGCCTCCCTCAGTGAGAAGAGGAGATGGTTTTCAGAATGTAGATGCCATAGGTTAGCCAAACCTGTGAGTACTGGGGAGTGAAACACATTCAGTGGGTCCCGAAGCACCAAGCAGGCGACTCTATTCAAGGGGCATTTTCAAGGTGGTGGGAGAGGACACACAGGGCAGGGTGAAAGCCAAGGTGCCCAGGGACAAATGGTGGCTTTCTTCTGTCCTGAATGACCCAAGCCTCCACGACTTTAGCACTGCTGAGTATGTCCTTTGCTTGATCCCATGGCCAAGAGGCTCGTCTTGCTTCTGCGTCATCAAGGAGCACCTCAGGGCAGATGTGTCCCCTGCCACATCTTGGCTCCTTCTGGTCTGTATTCCTTATTCTGGATCAAGGGACATTTGAATGACAGATCTAGCCATGTTTTGTTTTCTTTCTGTGCTTTAAGTCCAGAGAATCAAGGCCACACAGATGGGAACAAAGAGAAATTTCTAAGAACAAGAAGAGAATGGTATTATCTCCACAAGATGGACTCTGTCCTCTGGGTGAAGTGAATAAATTCACATTCCTACACAGGACACTTGTTCATAATTCACCATGTTTCTTTTTGTCTGGAATTGCCAGTGATCTCAGGGTAAAAAAAAAAAAAAAGAGTGGACATTCTTCTCAGTGAGGTTTGTTGGGATACAAATCCCACTTTGTTATTTCAAGGTTTTTAAACCTTTGAGCTTTTTAAAATGGCTTTATGATCTAGTGTTAATAATTGATAGCTAAACATATGCACCTAAAATGAGCTAAAGGGACAATTTTTTTTCTTCTTTTTGAAAAAGGCTTAGTGGCTAATAGAACCTGGTACCTTGTGTGATGACCAAGGTTCTATGTCTAGAAGGAGAGAATGGATTCCTGAAGTTTGTCCTCTGACCTTCACCCCAATGCTATATCTCTCTCTGTCTCTGTCTCTGTCTCTTTCTCACACACACACACACACACACACACACACACACGCACGCACGCACGCACGCACGCGCACACACGCACATAAACTAATGCAATGAAAGAATTTAACGAGCTGAAAGAGGAGTCTCCCTTCATTCTAACCCTCCCCTCCAGCACTGAGCCCTGTGCAGTGAGTGTCAAGGAGCAGGGCAGTCTCTGGAAAACTGAGGATGATTGGTCAATGCTTGTGCACGACCCCGGCTCATTAGAAGCCCCGTGGAGCCGTGAGTGAGACTGGCCATGGGGTTTGCAGAGAACACGCAGTTATGTGTTTACTAGTGGCCTCACGACACTTTCGGTTCCCGAGAGATTTGTTCTTGGTGAGAAAACACTTTTGCCCAAGATCACAATAGCTAGGAAGTGCTATTCTGGAAAGTCCTTAAGACAATGGGGTGGGGGCTGGAGAGTCGGCTCTGGAGTTAAGAGCTCATACTGCTCCTGCAGAGATTTGGAGTTTGATTCCCAGTTCCTCAGCAGGCAGCTCACCACCATCTGTAACTCCCAATTCCAGGGGATCTGAGACCTCCAGCCTCCCCAGGCATCAGCACCCAAGTGCACACACAGATACATTTAACAAAAACAATAAAATAAATCTTTTAAAAAGTAATTTTTAAAAAATGAGGACAGCCTGCACATAATGACTGTAATGACTCTGCCCACAGGGGCCCAAGAAACTAGATCCAGAGTGGACAAACAGCCAGGTAGCTCCAGGCTTAGTGGTCCAGCCTCAAGGTTCTGGGTATAGTGTCAGGAAGAGGTTTCTGTGGGAACCCACAATGAAGACTTGAAGGGTCTAATCAGAGTAACTGCCCATCAATGGGACCATGTAGCTCTCAGCTGAGAGATGCAGGATACCCAGGAGAAGATGCCCAGAAACTAGCTTCCTATGGTTCTACCCACTGCCTCTACCATGGTAGACTGCAAACCCATAGCAGACATTTTAACCTTTTGCTAGACATAGTGATGCATGCTTGTAATCTCATCTCTCAAATGCCAAGACAAGAAAATGGTGAATTTGAGGCTAGCCTGGACTTCGTAGCAAGTTCGATACCAGCTTTGTGCTACATTGAAACTGCCAAAAAGAAGGCAAGAAAGATTAATCTTTAAAAATACACAGTATGTAATTACATGCTTTTAATTCAGTTGTTGTTCATACTTTGGAAATACAGATTTCTATAGGTGTCGAAAGGATCCTCTCATATGTTAGCTGCACCCACCCCTACACTATGAGAATCTAAGTTCTGGAATGTCCCTCCCCTTGCCTAAAGTTGGGTGCTGTTAACCTCTCAGAAGCACACCCACCACAGTGCTTAATGGTATTGGGAGTAATAACATTAAAAAAAAGGCTTCTATCAAGGGTGAGACAGCCCCACACACCAGACCCTAGGAGTGCACAGCATCCTTAACTTTTTAGATGTGAATAAAAACAACATGAGGAGCCGTTTGTGTGATGACTATAATCCTAACACTTGGGAAATGGATGCAGGAGGATCATTAATTCAAGGTCATTTTGGATGTGTAGAGTTGGAGACCTGTCTCAAATACACAGATTTCTAAACATACACAAGCATGCACGCACTCACACACACACACACACACACACACACACACACACACACACACACACACACACACACCAAACCAAAGCAACAATAACAAAATCCACATGTGGTCCAGAATCACCAGCAAGAACCGGTCCATTTAACAATAATCTCAAATCTGTCTCCCTGGGGCTCCACCCAGAACGGGCAATGAAAATATAAATGTGGCTTAGGTGACTGAAAGGTAGAGAGAGCTCTTATCACATGAGAGCAAAAGAGGAAGGGAGGCAGGACTGAGGACAGTGGGGAGGAGAGAGGGAGCCAGGAATTATGAATATGCCCTTTACAGCATCTTGAGCAGCACTCACGCACAGAAGAGCTCCGCCCACCAGTAGGTGGAACAGCAAAACAGAAGAAAAACCTACAGATGGTGTTGTGTAGCTATTTCCTCTGAATTGAAACATTCTCTCCTGGGGGAGGAGGGAGGTTCTTAAGACAGGGAAGTGAAGGAAATGCAAGGCTTGGGAAGCAAGCCTACAAAGCCTCAGCGTTCCCAGGCTCCCCTGGGAAGGTGAGCAATAAACTGTGGCTGAGGGCACACACCTTCAGCACAGCTGTCTGAGGCTGGGCAAGGAGCTCTAGGGATTCAGCTTTTGGGAGTGGTCACTCATGCAGGGGGGGCTTCTCAGTGATGAGCTACCTTTGAGTCTCCCATGCTCTTGGATGTAATTCGTAAATTCGTTGGTTCACCAAGCTAGACTTCATTGAATCATTTCTTTGGCCTGTCATTATGCTCTATCTAGGGTGAACACACATTTGCTTCCCCCCAGGAAAAGTAATTCAACGAGTGAAGGCTAAAGAGATGGCTCAGTGATTATGAGTGCTCCTGCTGAAGACTCAAGTTCAATTCCCAGCACCCACATTGGAAAGTTCACAACCACATGTAACTCCAGCTCCAAGGGATCTAACGCCCTCCACTGGTCTCTGCAAGTACTGCATCCACATTAATATACCCACACACAGATACACACATACATACACCTTTTTTTTTTTTTTGTAATTTGCAGGGGAAAAATGCACCTAGTGAATTTTCTAAAGAAGTTACATCCATAGATAGTACTTAAAAGCACAAATTGGTTGTCTTCCAGTCACAGATAACTACCATTTTAATATAAATTTACAAATTAATTATATATATTGCTAGTGTGATATATGAATACATATGTAATTAAATCAAGCTAGTTATCATTTCCATCCCAAATACTCCTCTTTGTGTGTGTGTGTGTATGCAGAGAATATTTGAAATTTGAATATACTTAGTAATTTTGAAATGTATTATACAATGTCATTTACCATCTCTTAGTTACTTTTCCTGTTGCATTGATGGAATACCTGGAAAGCAACTCAAGGGAGAAAGGGTTTTTATTGGCTCACACTTTGAGGTACAGCCCAACATGGTGGGAAAATCCTGGAGGCAGGAGCTTGAGGAGACAGCCGGTCCACATCAAACGGACCTACACTAAGGAAGCAGAGAGAATCGAACACTTCCTGTTCAGCTAGTTTTCTCCTCTTTTCACAGAACAAGATCCCAGGCCAGGGAATGGAGCTGTCTACTTTTATAGTGAGTCTTTTCACTTCTAACTTAAGATAAATCCAACAAGGAATGGCCAAAGACTAACCTAATTAAGAGGCTAATTAATTAATTAATTAATTAATCATCTCCTGGGTGATCCAGGATCCTTCCAAGTTGACCACCACTGGGCTATATTTGCCACACTGTGTAACAGGGCTTGGAAAGAAAAACAGCTCAATGTATCCCTCCAGTCTGTGGTGAGGTTTTCTATCCTGGGATCCACATCTCCCCACCCCAATCCAATTCCCTAACTACCATTTTCATCTCTACGTCTGTCGTTTGAAATTCCACAGACGAGTGAGCACATGTGGCATTTGTCTTTCTGTGCCTGCTTTCTTTCACTTAGCATAATCGTTCTCCAGTCTCATCCAGATTGCCAGAAATGACAGAATTTCCTTCTCTGCTAGACCTGGGTAGCATTCAAACTGAATATGCCTCTCCTTTGCCTCATTTACCTGCCGATGAGAACTCAGGCTCTCAGCACACTGCTCGGCACAGAGTAAGCGCTCCAGACACAGTCGTTGCATTGGTAAGTGAATAAAGGAGAGATGTAATGAATATTTAAAGTCATTTCCAGAGTCTTCCTTATAGGCTTCATCCTTTCTGAATTCTGCATGAACCTTCTGGATTGTTTGTCAAGAGTCTGGTGTTTCCATGCCTGTGTGTGTGTGTGTGTGTGTGTGTGTGTGGTGTGGTGTGTGCTTGTATGTGTAATCTGTGTGTCATGTATGTGTGTAGTATGTGGGGTGTGTGTGTGTATGTGGTGTGGTGTGTGCTTGTATGTGTGATCTGTGTGTCATGTATATGTGTAGTATGTGGTGTGTGTGTGTGTGGTGTGGGTATGTGTGTATGTGTATGTGTGGGGGGCGTGTGTGTGTGTGTGGGGTGTGGTGTGTGCTTGTATGTGTGATCTGTGTGTCATGTATGTGTGTAGTATGTGGGGTGTGTGTGTGTGTGTGGTGTGGTGTGTGCTTGTATGTGTGATCTGTGTGTCATGTATATGTGTAGTATGTGGTGTGTGTGTGTGTGTGGTGTGGGTATGTGTGTGTATGTGTATGTGTGGGGTGTGTGTGTGGGGGGGTGGTGTGTGCTTGTATGTGTGATCTGTGTGTCATGTATGTGTGTAGTATGTGGGGTGTGTGTGTGTGTGTGGTGTGGTGTGTGCTTGTATGTGTGATCTGTGTGTCATGTATATGTGTAGTATGTGGTGTGTATGTGTGTGTGGTGTGGGTATGTGTGTGTATGTGTATGTGTGGGGGTGTGGTGTGTGCTTGTATGTGTGATCTGTATGTCATGTATGTGTGTAGTATGTGGTGTGTGTGGGTATGTGTGTGTGTATGTGTGTGTTTGTGTATGTGTGTGTGTGTGTTTAAGGACAGCCACCCCAATGGACGAACTCTACATTTTAGAGTTTGAGGAATAAACATTTCCCAGAATGGCAAACAGGTCACCTATTGTCTTCTGACTAAATTAGGTGTTCCTTCCTATAGGAGTGTCCCATTACATTCTTAGTGAAAAACAGTGTTCTCTGAGCTGGTAAGGAAGTGACAAAGAATAAAACAGTGTCTGGAGGCCCCACGACTCGTTTCCCTGCATGGCCCCCTTAGAACCTTTCCAGCTCCACCTCACCCACTCCCCCTGGCTGGTTTCTTGTTAGTTCTATAACCATGCACAGTTCTAGCTCTTTCCAGCTTCGGGGCTCTGCACTTGCTTGCCCGCTACCCCCTCCCCTTCCCCACTGTATCTGACCTCACTTCTCTGGGATCTGCTCCAGCCCCAATGCCCAGAGCAGTCTCCGTTCTTCACAGGTCCTTGGGTTTTCTTTAAGGCACCCCTTGTGGGTGTGTGGCTCTTTCCTTCTCCATCCTAAAACTCCAGTAGCACAAGCAGACCTGCCTGTCTCTCTGGGACTTGTCCTCTCTCAGGGCCATGCCCATGCATAGGAGGGGATGGATATGGTTCTGGATGTAGCTCAATGGTAGAGGGGTCTAGCATATTAGAGGTCCTGGGTTCGATCCCCAACACACACATAAAGTGAGAGCGAGAGATTTAAGAAATAAACATGTAGTCATCGCAGCTTACTGCAAACAGTATGTCTTTCTCTTTCATCACATAACAATAAAATGGGTAGCGTTTTAAGTTGAATTTCATATTAGATTCATGCTTAAACTATTTATAGAATCTGTTTTCAAAGCAAAAAACGCTAAGAAGTGTGGGGTAGTGCAGCCTCAGTTCTGAATTCTGAGACCTCAGCTGTGTCCTTTGGAATCACATGTACAGTTAACCTCTCTGTCAAGGCTATGCTTCTTCAGGGTCACAGCTGACTTTCATTGTTGTCTTTTTGGAAGTGAAGTCGGAGTTTATTAAAAAAAGGTTTAACACAGATTTCAGAGTGGGTGTTCAGAGAGAGAACTGCTTTTTAACAGTTTTGTTTTTGTTGTTGTTTTTTTCCTTTTGGTTCTTTGAGATAGGATTTCTCTGTAGCCCTGTCTATCCTGGATCATGTTCTGTAGACCAGGCTGGCCTCAAACTCAGAGATTCTCGTGCCTCTGCGTCATGAGTGCGGGGATTAAAAGCAGAAGCCACCATGCCCAGCTTAAAATATTAACATTTTAATTTTGTCATTTATTTATCCCTGCCTGAGATTGAAGGCGCCTAGGTTATGTGGTGCTAGGAATTGAACTTATGACTGGGCATGCCAGTACTTTACCAGCTGAGCTATGTCACCTAATGCGTTTACTTGATTATTTTGTTGTTGAATTTTTAACAGTAAGGACTTGCTATGTAGCCCAGGCTGGCCTCAAACTTGAGATTCTCCTGCCTCAGCCCCTGAGTGTTAGGATTACATATGAGCTCCAACACACCTGGGTCACAGCTGGTTCTTTTAACAGTAACTACAAAGGATAAACTATGACATTAGGCTGTTATAAATCTAACTTTCTAATTAAAATTTTAGCCTAAGAATCATGTAGGTGCATTTTCAGTTTAAAACACAGATCTGGCTAAATAGTCTCTTAATGTGAATTTTAGGCAGAGGGACATTTGTTACCGATGGACAGCCAGAGGGGTTTTTTTTTTTTTTTGTTTTTTGTTTTTTTTGGTTTTTCCAGACAGGGTTTCTCTGTGGCTTTGGAGGCTGTCCTGGAACTTGCTCTGTAGACCAGGCTGGCCTCGAACTCACAGAGATCTGCCTGCCTCTGCCTCCCGAGTGCTGGGAATAAAGGCATGTGCCACCAACGCCCGGCCAGCCAGAGTTTTTAAGAAGAAGACCTTTGCCTTCGGTCTTCCTTCCCCATGCTGACTGCAGAACAGATGTAGGGCTGTGCTTGGCATTCTGGGGGTCTGAGGGCAGGCAATCTCTCTTCACACGTGAAGCCAGAGACAACAGCTTTGGAGCTGGAGTTAGACGGGTCTGACCTCTAGTCCTCCGGGAGAGCAGTACATGCTTATAATTGTCGAACCGGCTCTCCAGCCCCAAATTTGCAGTTCTTTTCATTCATCGAGGTGAATCAATTTCTTCTACGTGATGGATAACAACTGTATTATTATTATTCTATGACTCGTATTTTCCACTGGAAAAGTATCAGGTCCTATATGCCTTCAGCCCTTCTTCAGCTAGGTGACACATTTTATTCTTTGAGAACCTAGTACATGCATACAAGGAAATGTGATCATACCATCTTCCACCCCCGTTAACTCCCCAGGTCTCCCTCCTTACTTCATACCCTCTGCTTTAGTGTTTTTCACTAAGTCACTAAACCAGTGAGCATTGCCTGCCTGTTCATGGGTGTGGGGCCATCCAGGGAGGAAGGAGCACCCCACCAGTGGTTAGGTAACACCCCCAAAGAAGATTGACTCTTCCTTCCCTAGCAGTCCCTAACTTACCCTGTTTTGCCCATCATAGCACTGTTTTGGTCCTTATTGATTTCATTCCTCTAAAGAAATATTATCCTTTTTATTTCATGGCTGAGCACATCTCCTAGTAGATGGAGAGATGCTTTATTGATGGGCTGCTTCTGGTTCCTGAGTAGTCATTCCCTTGTGGAGAGTGTGTTTTTCAGGGGGCCGGAGCCTGATGGCATAGCAGAGAGTGTCTGCAGAGCTGAGGACAGTTAACAGCCACTTGGCATTGCTCTTGTCTGAGCTGGCGTTGTTAGGAGTGCATTAGTTAGTGGCTTCGCTGATGGCTGAGCACTCATCATGGAGCACAGGCAGCAGTGTATGGAGCAGATGGGACACTGCTCCGTTAGTAATAGGCATTCTATGTGAGTGTCTTCTCTCCGCAGCTCACTTTCCTGGACCCAGAATTCAGAAGCCAGTTACTTCCGCATTCATGTAACAAAATACCTAATAGGGGAGCTGGAGAGATGGCTCAGTGGTTAAGAGCACTGGCTGTTCTTCCAGAGGTCCTGAGTTCAATTCCCGGCAACCACATGGCAGCTCGGAACCATCTATAGTGGGATCTGATGCCCTCTGGCATAAAGTCATACATGCATGCAGACAGAGCACTCATATACATAAAATAAACACATAAATCTCAGAAAAACAAAAACCAGAATACCTACTAGGGAGAATGAGTGGAAGGGGAGAGGTTAGTTTTGACTCACTGTTTCAGAGGGTTTCAGTTCAGAAAGGGGATGCCGCTTAGCTCCTGGTGCAGGGAATGTGGAAGAGGCTGGTTAACATCGTGGGTGGTCAGGAAGCAGAGCAGAAGCCAAGAACCTGGGATCAATGTTTACATTTACGCCACACTTCTCTCTATTGTCTCTTGTTTTTGTTTGTGGTTTAAGACAAGGTCTCATAGAGTCCAGGCTGGCATGGCACATACTGTTTAAGATAAGCTGACCTTGGTCTCCTGACCCTCCGGCCTCTGTCTCCCAGTTGATGAGACTACAGGTCTTTGACATTGCTCCCAGCTCTTGGAATTCTTTAGTCCATGAGACAAACCAGTGCCACTCTTGTACTGAGAAACCAAAGTTTTGTCTTTCGCTGTTATTTGCACCAGTAACACTCAAAGAATACTTGACCATGGTGACTGCTTGGGTAGTCCATTTTCTCCTTCCTTTTGTCTTAGAGAGAATACTCGAACATGGTGGCTGCTTGGGTAGTCCATTTTCTCCTTCTTTTGTCTTAGAGAGAATACTTGAACATGGTCACTGCTTGGGTAGTTCATTTTTTCCTTCCTTATGTCTTAGAGAGAATACTTGAACATGGTGACTGCTTGGGTAGTCCATTTTCTCTTTCCTTTTGTCTTAGAGATCTTTAAAATAAGGGCAAGTCAGAAAAACTGGCAGAATCACAAAGCATGAGCTCAGCAGCAAGCATATCTAGAGACCTCATTCCTTCCAGAACACTCGATGCTTCACAGATGACTTAACCTAAACACAGCGTTCTCTCTCCCAGGTTTAGTTCTCCCGAATTCAAATCTGACTTAAGGCAGGAAGACGCTGACTTCTCTTTCTCTTCCTTTTGCTTCAAGACCCTGAATTTGGACCATTCCTCACCCAGGAGGCCGGCAGGCTTGAAGTCTGTACCACACACTCTGTTTGGCCAGGTGGATACCGGAGCCCATGTGCTCTGCAGTGTTTAGTTCATTCATGTTGCCGTCTGAGCTTCTGCCCAGCTCCAGCCGCTGATTTGTGGTGTGACTCTGACCTTTGCTTCCTGTGGCCAGGGCATTGTCTAGGTCACACTTGGGCTATCTCACCTCACAGCTCCTTTGTGTCCCCTGAGCCTTTTGTGTGCTGGCCCGTTTGCAGTGTTTCAGGACTCCATCTTTTTATACCTTTGATCATTTACAAGTTGCCTGTGGTTTTCAATGTTTTATATGCATTTCTTCTTTCCAGACAGAGTCAGTCTTGCTATAGATACTAAGCTATCTTTGAATTCACAATCCCCTTGCCTTATCTTTTCAAACACTGAGATTATGGTATGTGACACCTAACTCAAAAGGTCTCTCCCCACCCTCAGGAAAGTATCTTTTTTTAGGTGGTGGTGGTGGTGGTGGTGGTGGTGCACGCCTTTAATCCCAGCACTTGGGAGGCAGAGGCAAGCAGATCTCTGTGAGTTCAAGGCCAGTCTGATCTACAGAGCTAGTTCCAGGACAGCCAGAGCTGTTACACAAAGAAATCCTGTCTCTTAAAAAAAAGTTTTATGCATTTTCATTTTATTTAAATGAGTGTTTTACCTGAATGTATGTCTGTGTACCATTCCTATGCCTGATGCCCATGTAACCCAGAAGAAGGCATCAGATCCCCTGGAACTCCAGTTAGAAATAAGGTTGTAAGCTGTAACAAGGGAGCTGGGAATTGAAGTTCAGTCCTCTGGAGGAACAACACATGCTCTTAACCTCTGATCCATCTTTCCAGTTCCCAAGCCAGGGTCTTAGGCATCCCAGGCTGACCTTGAGTTTAATAAGCTGTGGAGTTTGACCTCCAACTTTTGATCCTCCTGCCTCCACCTTCCTTGAACTTCAACCTTGAGTGCAGGCTTGGTCCATCACATTGTCCCCGTTTGTTTAGTGCTGAGGACGAACGCAGGGCTTTGTGAATGTTGGACAAGCACTGTAACTAAGCTTTTGACCAGTCCGTACTCATTCCTGTTTTCCCTCCCTCCCCTAGACGCTAGTTTTTTGAAGTTGCAATAATACAAATGGCTAATATTTAGTGACGGCTATTTTGTGCTAGGCGCTATGCTGAGACTTATGCTCTGTGTTTAATTTTCATACTCATATAGGTAAGCCAGTCACAGAGAGGCCAAGCCTTCCCAGGACAGCAGGCTGGTTCCTGACATGCCCTCCACAGTCTGGACGCTTTTGTCCCCTTCCCCTCCACTCAGGTTAAGCTAGGCTTTACCTGAACCTTCAGGAGACTCTTCCTTTCAGGTTTATGGCTACATTTTAGGAGTAGTTGTAATCATTTTCATGTTCTAAGAGAATACTAAACTCCCCCCCCCCAGCCCTAGATTGATCCCCTGTCTACCCGAATCCACCAGGATTGTACCTGGAGTGAAAAACATGTAATTCCTCTCAAGGGAGGCTCCCAGACCCGAGTTTGTCAAGAGGAACATACAGAACATGGATAAGACGCCAAACTCCTGGCTAGAATTACGACGCCAATGCACCCCAGTTGATCTTGACAGAACGACAATCTGCATTAACATCTGAAGTCACTTTGAAAATAAAAACGGTATCTGTCTCGATGGTGACAGTGAGGATGGACTCGATGGGTCTCTGGATTTGGATCTGTGATGACGTTAAAGATGTGCTTGCTCTGGCCTCCAAGCTGCAGCTTCCATTCCCTGCCACTCATCTCCGCGGCCAAAGGCTGATTCAATCCTACAAAACCTCTGTCCACTCCCGTGAGATGACTCATGAGAGCAGCCAAGCGTGGGCTTTGGCTCCATTGCCTCGCAGTGCATTCATTCATAGAGCTCGCACCGTGAGTCTACTTCTGTGCTAGTGGAGCCTGGGCCGAGGAAATGTAAATGTGCTGACACATATTGAGTTTGCAGTCTGCCTAGCGGGCAGCTCTGCTTCCTTTGTAGTTGTTCCCTAGCAGAGTTTTTTCTCTTTCTGCTTAACCACTGCCTTCAATAAGCATGATTCTGGGCGGGAGGACTGGAGGCTCCCCCAAAACCTAGCATAGAGGTCTCCATTAGACAGTCGTTTGGGCATCCCTCTGGGTCCAGGGGCAAAGTCCCGTAAAGACCCCAATCCTGCTTCCTCAGCCGGCGTTGTTAAGGAGGAAGACAAGGAAGAGCGTTGGCGGGAATCGCACCCGGGCATGGAGGCGCCAGTCTGCCAAGCCGCTTCTCTCAAAGATCAGCGGCTCGCTTGGCCAGGCCCCTCCAGGACGCCCCGCCCCCTGGAGCCAGGCCCCGCCTTTGCTAAGCACCTCCCTCCCCCAGCTCCAGGCTCAGCCCCCTACTCGCTCCAGCCTCTCATTGACCACGCCCCCGAGCACGCCCCGCCCACGTTCGCCCCAGCCTCACCTAGACCCCCGCCTCTCCGCCTGAGACTCTTCCCCTAGCGTGAAGTTCCGCCCCGGGTCTTCTACGCCCCAGCCTGTCGCTCCCGCTCCGCCCCCAGCCTTGGCCCCAACCCTCCCGCGGTCTCTGCTTGCGCTCCGCCCTCCTCGCGCCCGCTGTCTGCGCCCGGGACCCGCCCGCACTCGCGCCCCGCCCCGGCCCAGACCACCTCTGTGCCCGCGGGTGGGGGCCAAGCGCTCCGAGCTGTCGCGGCGTCTGGGCACCTCACCACCTCCGCCCCTTTAGCTCCGCCGCCGTGGTTCCCGGAGCTGCGCGCGCCCCCGGCCGGACGAGCCCCACACGACGAGGGAGCCGCAGGACCCGCCGGGCGCCATGCGAGCCAGGTAGGCGCGGCGAGAAGCCCGGGGCCGGACGGCGCACCCTACCCCCGCGCGCGGGGTGGCTTCGGGCTGCATCCCGGGCGCAGGGGCGCGGCCAGCTCGGAGCAGCTTCGAACCCCTAGAACTCCGTGTGCCCTGCCCTCTGTGGTCACGGTGCGACCGGCGCTGCCGATCGTGGTCTCTAGGGCCTGGGGCGCAGGGAAGGCTGAGAGGGGTCGCGCGGCGCCACCCGCTCAGTTCTGGGGAGGAGCAAAGGGCGCGCGGCTCGGTTAAACTTGGTGACAATGCACATTTCAACTTCTTCGGAGAGCCCTCCCGGAGGATGAAATTGAAAACTCCGGTTTCTGTCTTGGTGATCGAGTGACCAAGCATGCTCGAGGTGACAGCGCCAGGGTGCGCGGGTGGGAGCGGCTGGATAGAGGAGCGTTGTTCTCCAAGTACTGTTTACCAGGAAGCCGCCCTGCGCCCCCGAGTGTGTCTTGTTAGAGGGTCCCAGTTTTGGGAGCGGGAGGCTCCTAGCTAGGATCTGGAGGTGCAGTGTGCAGGTTTGGGGGGTCTTCGCGGTGCAGACTAGGAGCTGGCTGGCGCTGGTCCTTCCCGGGTATGGGACGCAGCCAGATGCCGCACGGGAGGAACAGTGGAGAGCTGACTGGCCGCTCTGCCTGAGCAGAAGGTTGGGGAGCCTGGTGGATCAATGAGATTTGAAAGGGAATACCGTGCTGGGTTTTATTCATGTTTATTCTTCCCTTGTTAGCTCGGCTAGCTGATTGGTGTTCTGTGATTTAGCAGCAGAAATAAAGTTCGCATAACTTTTGCTCTGATTATAAAAACAATGAGTGCCCAGAGCAGAAATAAACAACACAAGAGACCCACGCTGATCCCGCATGGGGGGGGGGAGGACAGTCACAGCCTTGTAGATTTAATCATTGAATTACACCTGGCTTTCTTGCATAATTCGGGAAAAAAAAAAAACCTTGCATGAGACCATCCGCTCTCCACCCTTCTGGTTGTCTCCAGTGTCCAAAGTTTGGGTTTTTTGGAGTGCCTCACCACAAAGGCTGTTTCTGATACTAACGAGTCCCCCTTTTGACGTGTTGGGGTTTTCCATGAGATGGTGGGTCCAGATGGAGAGGAGAGACCCGGTACCTCAGCCCTGTCCGTGGTTTTGATGCCCAGCCTTGTAAAAATGATAGTAATGATTCTCAATCTGCTTCCTAGGCCACCATAAAAAATAATGGGTGGTTTGCGGAGCGTTTAGGCATCCTTGGATGGACAGCGGCTGTATTTCAGTGTGCTGGGAAGCATTTAGCTGTTCTACGGTGTCATCCAGTAAAACAGGCTACCTGGAGCTCGACTTCCCTGCCCTGGAAGCAAGATCCAGACAGGCCTCAGGGATCCCAGAACACACTTCTATCTCCCTGTTGGTGCAGCCAAATCCCTCAAAGCTTGGGAGTAGCTGGGCTTCTCAAGGCTGCTTCCTTCCAGCACCTTCTGGACTGGGGGCGAGGGGGAGAAGAGGGAGGGGAGGTTGTCCTGCGGTCATGGGGCATTGGCGCCTGGTACATGCAAAGCTGTAGGATGTCCTGTGAAATGCTGCCCAGAGAGAACAGTTGGTTCTGGGGGAACGAATGAAGTGAACAGCCTGGTTTCCCAGAGATTTGTTTTATGTCTCACATGTTTACCAAGTGAACAATGACTGTCTCCGAGGCTGGCCGCAGCAACGCCAGCAAGGTCTCTGTGGACTTTCTTTTCTTTCCTGTTGTCCCCAGGTCCTGGCACCAGGCTTTAATGTTCTTAAAGAACAATTAATAGGGACCCAGACAGAGAGGTGAGGCACACAGGCTGCCTTTTGTCCTCACCCTGTCTCCCCGCCAAGAGCCGCTGGAAGATTCTCTTCATGTCACTGGTGACCCTCTGATGGTTTCGTTTTTAATTGTTGCTCCCACCAGCACTTTGATGTGGCCTGGGTCTGGTTGCACATGTGAGCTCAGGCGCAGGGGCTTGGAAAGGTCCAGAAACCTGGCTGGATAAATCGTTGATAAGGCATCCTTCATTCCTGCCATTGTTAATAGAAGTTGTGCTGTTAATTTTCTGGGTGGAGGTAGAGGTGTGTGTGTGGGGTTGTCTTCCTGGAATTCTTCCTTTGCTGTTTGCTAATCCAGCAGCAGGCTGGAATTATTCCCCTCTGGGCTGTTTGCATAGACTTTCTTTTTATTCTCGTGTTGGTTTCTAGTCTGATAATGAGATAGGAGAATGAATGATGAATGGGGTTTACGCCCTCGAATCCTGGGAGGCCTCCTGGGTTTGAGTCCTCTGTTCCCAGCCAATTAAGAGCCCTTGGCTCTCTGAAACCTTGTAGGAGGGGTGTGTGGGAGCACACACACACACACACACACACACACACACACACACACACACACACACACACACACACCCCTACCTCCTGGGGGAGAAGGCCGTTGGTGTTTCTCTGAGAGCCCTTGACCAGAAGGCGGCCAGGGCCATTGTGTTCCTAACTTGCAGTCCTGGCTCAGGGCACAGCATCGTAACTCACGGTTGGAATCAGCAAGTGGACAGCCTTCCCATTGCTTGGTTATTTTCAGGTTTGACACCTGTATGGGGTTGCATTACCATCTTTCTCCTGAGGTTTGGAATCAGATCCCTGGGACATTTCCCAGGGCCCTAGAGATAAGCACCAGATTTTCTTTGTCCCAAGGTTACAATCTGACAACCAGGGATGGGGATAACCAGCAGATAGCCATGCTCACCACAAGTGTGCTGGCTCCCACAGCCCGGGCTAACCCGTTGCCAACACAGCTTCTAGTGCCTTCAGTTAGGTCCTGGTCCACAGAAACTCGCATAACACAAGCTCTACAGCTGCCCCTCTTTGAGCAGTGGCAGGAAAATTATTGACCAAACCCCAAGACACCCAGGGAACAATGCATGTGCATTCAGTGTCCTCCAAGAAGCCTTGGCCAGCTACTCCGGTAGGCTCCAGGGCATGTGTGTTGCATAACTCACACCATCGTCGAGGCCAGCTCCGGGGAGGAGATGTGAGCCTCTTGAGGGCAGAGATTGTACAGTGTTTCAGAGACGGAGCATTTGGGCTTGAGTCTAAGGAGGGAGAGGTGACATCTATATCCACTGTCTAGTTTCTTGCCCACCTGCCAGGTACTCTGCACTTTCAACTGTCAGCAAGCTGTGGTGCCACTCACGGGAACTAGACATCTGTTGTGTAACAGTTTCACCTCCATTTCATCCTGCAGGGAAGCTTCTTAAACAGGAAGGTAAGAAACTCAAAGTAGCTCCAGGAAGTCCCTGAAACTGACCAGATTCACTAGGCCCCTTTCCAGAGTAAGCAATAAAAGCTGAGAGTCACTCTCAGACAAGCCCAGCTGCAAAGAAGACTCTGAAATCAGAACAGCTGCCTGGAAGAAGCAGAAATCATCCTTGCTGCCTGGGAGGTTTAGGCCAACTGATGTACTTAGAAAGGACTCCCTTCGCTGGGCGCACACCTTTAATCCCAGCACTCAGGAGGCAGGTGGATCTCTGTGAGTTCGAGGCCAGGCTGGTCTACAAAGTGAGTTCCAGGACAGCCTCCAAAAACAATACAGAGAAACCCTGTCTCGAAAAACCAAAAAAAAAAAAAAAAAAAAAAAAAAAAAGGACTCCGTTCAACATGCTGAGCACAGGCTGTGCTGTGTGCTCCAGGTCCCCAGCTTTTGTGAGCTGCCAAAGCTGTCTTTGAGTCATTTCTGTTCACCCACACTCCTGTAAGTAACCCCGGTGAGACTCATTGATTCACCAAGATGGGCTTTGGTGGTGTTTATACTTTGGTCTGTTGTGGGCTCCCTATCTGGGGTGAGAAGACACAGGTAGAGTCTCCCCAGGAAAAGCTTTGCCACACATCAGTGTCACACTGAGATCTCCAGTGATGCTCTCTGTGTCTTTTGGAGTCTTTGGAGAGTCCGCAATATAACTGTTGCTGACAGGAAGGCTGGAGGAATCTTGCTAACTCTAGCATGCCTGAGCTGGGATTTGAACCAGAATCCAGGTATTTCAGAGGCCTCCATCACTTCTCAGAGTGCTGAGATTAAAGAAGCGAAGCAGTCGGGGAGTGTTCGGGAACAGGCACGGAAATAGCTGGATGCTGTCTTTCTTACAGTTATAAACTAGCTCACACTCTGAAGGTGACGAAACCTCAGCCTCGTGAAGACAGCCAGTGCGCACCTTCACTCCTGCGGCGTCCTCATCCTGCCTGTCTGCAGGGCAGAGTGGAAGATCTGAGGTGCCGCCATAGGGAGAAGTCAGGCAGAATCCACCAGAAGCCTGCCCTTGTACCACTGAGAGAGGGGTTCTGGGCTGATGACATCACAAGAGTTAAGATTATAGGAAGGCTGTTAAGTAAACTTAAGATAAGGATTCCACCTTCCTTTTTACAGCCAAGTAAATGACACACTAATGAGATTACTCTTATCTACGCAATGGAGACTTGTCCCAGGAGAACTTTGTGGATGCCCAGCTCTTCTGAGCAGATTGAAAAAAAATTATTATATTCTTTTTTATAGCTCCAAATTCTTTCAGTCTTCTCCTGGCCACCATGAAGTTCTCAGATCTCAGGACCCTCCTGAAATCCGAGGGCCTGTTTACCCAGCCTCCGGTGTAGGAGGCTAGGAGCCAGGTGTGTGCTGGGAACCTGCTCCAGGGGAGAAAAAACAAAGAGGCTGGATGACACCATTTGCCAATTTCTGTGGTGTAAACACTCCCGCTGTGGCTGATTTTAAGCTCCCAGCGTGGGTTGGCAAAACTCCTGCCCGTTTAACCATATGTGGGAGTCAGTGGGGAAAAAAGAAAAGGAAAACTCTGATTCCAGCTTACCTCGCATGTGCTGAGCCCCTCCACCTGCCCTTCAGTGAGATGACATAGTTGCCTAACTTGGGCAGGGTCTGCCTGGAAGCAAACGCTGCAAAGGGTTTTGGGGACACTGTTCAACCGAATTTGACCAGCAAGGGGGCTTCAAACCCCAGACTTCTTTAAAGTCACTAGGGAGCTTAAAATGTGCTCTTCACTCCCACCGCTAAATCCAGTAGTAATCTCTCTGCCTATGTGTGTGTGTGTGTGTGCGCGCGCGCGCGCGCGCATGCATGTTTGTGACGTGCACATGTGAATGTTGCACAGCCAGAGGGCAACTTTGCTGTTACTCTAAGTAGTTATCCACTTAAAAAAATTAGATCTATTTATTTATTTTGCCTGCATGCATGTATGTATGTACACCACATGTGTGCCTGGTACCAAGGATGTCAGAAGAGGGCGTCCGGTCCTCTAAGATTGGAGCTACAGGTGGTAGCTGGGAAGTGAACCCAGGTCCTGTGCAAGAGCAGTGAGTGTTCTTAACCACTGAGCCATCCCTCCAGTTCCCCACCTTACCTTTTAAGACAAGGTCTGTCACTGGCCTCACACTCACCAAGTCGGCTGGGCTGGTTGACACTTAGCCTCCCTGACCCCGGGATTCCAAGTGTGCACCACCATGATGGGCTTTTTTAGTGGGCTGTGGAGATGGAATTCAGGTCCTCCTGTTTTCCCAGGCAAGCACTTTACCCACTGAGCCGTCTCCCCCAGCCCGTTTGGAACTTTCAAAAGTGCCGGGGGAATGCTCACATGAACCCAGGCTGTATACTACTGACATATACAGTAAGGAATTTGCATGAGAAGAGAATTGAGCGGGCAGCTTGGGGTGAGGCAAGACCAAAATCCTGAATTTGCATTGTTTATATGTGAGGGGGTGGCGTGGGGGGGGGAGCATTATTTTTTCCCCCTAATAGTAGATTGATTATTCAGGGAAGTGCTATGTTCTTTGGGGTTTTCCCAGCTGCCTCTTGGTGTCTTGTGTGACCCTGATCCTCCTGCCTCTGCCTCCCCAACACAGGGATTATAGCTAAGTACCACCATACCCGGCTGTAGTTAACCATGTTTCATCACAGGGTAATAGTTTGGTTTTGGTTGCTTCTTGTGGTTTGGAAGAAGCCTGGGTAGGGTGGATTTGGTCCTTGGGTGTGTGTGATGAGGGGATCTTTCATGATAAAGCAGAGGTAGGGAGGCCCAGCAGCCTTCCTGGGACCCATGTTGGTCAGCAAGACATCTTCAGCCCCAGACAGCTACGGTTAGCAGGTCTGGCTGGGAAGAGGCATTGGAGTCCCCTGGGTGTGGTAGTGAAGGAGACACCAGGTCACAGGTTGGGGAGAGAAGAACCACAGGAGAGGGGGCAGGCCTGGGTTCGCTGCTTAGTGAGAGGAAGGGCTCTTACTTACTGTAAGTCACCAGTGACATGGGTCACGGGTAAAGCTAAACAGGCAGACGAAGGGTGTGCCGATTTGAAGCAGGTGGGGGTCAGGTGCTGTGTGGGAAAAGGGGACTGAGTCCTAGAGTGAAGGCCTGGAAGCGTCTGGGTTATGCCTGAAGGAGCTGTGCTAGTGAGATAGAGGGGAAACTTCCAGGACAAAGGAGAACAAATACTGGTGATAAGATAAGCAGGGCTGGGTGTTGGTAGTGCACGTCTTTAATTCCAGTACTTGGGAGGCATGGGGATCTCTGTGAGTTCAAGGCCAACCTGGTCTACAAAGCAAGTTCCAGGACAGCTAAGACTGTTTGTTACACAGAGAAATCCTGTCTCAAAATATTGACAGAGAGAGAGAGAGAGAGAGAGAGAGAGAGAGAGAGAGAGAGAGAGAGAGAGGAGAAAGAGAGAGAGAGGACCATCACTTGAGGGTGGTGAGTGGACAGACAGAAAGGCAGGAGCCAGGTGTGGGCAAAGGGCTCTCAGAAGTTCAGGGGCTGGTATCACAGGGGCGATAGGATTGCGGGTCCCAGGGAAGGAGTGAGAGAGACTCTTCAGGACTAGTGGGCTAAGAACAACCTCCAGGCACCTGCCCAGGTATTACATCTGTAGCTTTTTGTGTAACTTTTGGGAAGGGCTGACGGGGACTCTTGCTCTAAGGACATCATTCATGGAATACCTTTGTCTCCAAGGTCTAATCAAGCCTCCCTGAACAGAGCTCCCCTGGCTTCCCAGGATCAAGAGCTGCCCTGTACCCTTTATCTGCCTCTGTCCAGTGTCCTTTGCCTCTCTCTGTGTGTAGTAACATACCTATGTGTGGTTGCACATATCTGTACAGGTGACCATGCATGTATGTGCATGTATATGTAGAAGCCAGAGGACAGCCTTGGGTATTATTCCTCAGACACCATCTCCTTTGTTTTAGTTTTCTCTCAGCAGTCTGGAACTCAGCAGAGAGCTCCAGGGCTCGCTCTGTCTCTGACTACCCAGTACTTCAATTATAAGTGTGTGTCGACATACTCGCTTTTAGCCTTATTAGGTTCCAGGAATTGAACTTAGGTCGTTTACTGACTGAGCTTCCTCCCTGCAGTCCTTATATCTTATAATCCATGAATTTATGTGTATAGTAGGCTTTCAGCCATAGTATGCCAGGTGTGTGTGTGTGTATGTGTGGTATGTGGGGGGTGTGTGTGTGTGGTATGTGGGGTGTGTGTGTGTGTGTGTGTGTGTGTGTGTGTGTGTGGTGCATACCAGTCAAGTGAAACACAGTGGTGATTTTGTCCCACCATACAGTGCCAAGCCTAATTTTCTCTTCTTAGGCATCTTGGCACTCTAACTAACATTTAGAATATATGACCAGAGTGATTTCTGGCTTATGAATAATAATCAGCTTACTTCTAAATGCTGTCAAGTAGCCATCTCAGAGTAGTATGCAATTTAATTTTTAATCTAGACAGACATACCCTGCCTTTGTTTACCCATGTTATGTTATTGCTCTTTGTAAAGTGGCTTGACTCTTCTGTAACCTTAGGATACCAAGTGGTCCATGGAATACCTTGAAAAAAATTCAGGTGCATTTGAGCATTTGAAATTCACTGAGAATTATGGCCGACAGGCAGCAGTGTGAAGAGTTTACATGTGGCCCACGCATAAATAGAGAGTCAAGGTACGATGTAACTATCTAGCAGAAGACAATTCATGGGTGCCGATGTGGAGCACATGAAAAATTCATGTGTTGTGATGTGTTGTGCTGGCCCACAGCGCCCCGGCGTGCGTGCGTAGAGGGTGAGCAGAGCCCTGTAGTCCTGGCTGCTACAGCTTGCCCTTAGCTTTATTTCTCTCAGGGCGTCTTCTCACAAAACTAGTGTCTTCTTGTTGTTGTGTTTCATTTCAGTGATCTGTCCATAAGGCATTTGCAAGAACAGTTCTATTCCTGGCAGGTACTGGGGAGCCATACCTTTATGGGGTGGTGCCACGAAATGGCATTTGAATTTGGTACCTCTTCTAGTCCATAGTGCAGGCGAGACTGTGGGCCACATCAGGACTCATCCCCGACAGCCACCAGCCACTGCAGATGGTTGATGTGCATACCTGCACACCTCGTTTCTCTCATGTCCTTATCAGAATTGTTCGGATAAAGACAGAGGATATGCCACTGTTTGACGACACCCATGACACCCACTTGAAATAACTGTGTGTATTAACATAAGAGTTTTTATGTGGTTTCAGATTCTTCTGAATTTATTGGGTTTTTCCCTCTAGCGGGCATTGCGACATACCAGTCACCAGCGGTTTCCCTGTGGTCAGTCAAATCTGAAACAGGCCAGTTTGCACAACCCGAAGTCATCCAGGAAGATCCCGACTGGGAGTTAAGTAACTGGCTACCTATCAGGTTCCCTGTGCACACTGCGCTTGCTCCAGGCCATTGTGGCAGACAGTAGCTGAAAGGAGACATTGGTGAGCTAGAATTTGAGAAGTTCCCTTTCCCAAGGGGCCTCTCCGGTGGCCTTTTGCTGGGCCTGTTTCATTTTGAAGAGAGGAGTGTTATGATGCCTAAGAACCTGGGCTTCGCCAGTCACAAACCTGCGGGCTTCCTTTTGGACGTTGGGTCTGTAAGTGGTGACCTCAGTGCTGACCTCCTGCTGTTGGGATTTTCAAATGAGATAATGAGAAATGTCATACCCTGTCAGAGGTGGCTTTGGGGTTCCTTCTGGCTTGGGGGGAGGCAGTCTCTCATGAGTCTTGTGTGCATACTGGAATTTGTTAATAAATATTGAGTGAATAGAGCGTTTTATGGCCAGCGAAGTGACCTGGTCCATGGGTGACTTGGTTGGAGATGGCTCAACATCAGAACAGAGTGCTGGGTTTCGATTCTTTGGACACTCCATCTGACCTTTAAAGAGCAAGCATTGCCCTTTGTTCAGTGCTCTGGGAGGAGGGGGAGGGGGAGGGGGAGCATGGTAGAGGTAGAGGAGGTGGCTGGAAAGAGGAAGAAGAGAGATGAGACATGCAGTTGGCTCTGCAGGCCCCAGACATAGGTTGCTCAGCTCTTATAGAAACACCCTGGGAAGGTGGAAGCATGTCGCTAGAGCCTTCTGTGCCTTGCTTGGTTGGGGGGTTGGAAAGCCTCCCTTGGCCACTGTGAATATCGATGCATGAGTTGTTGACAAAACAGATGCTTTTCTTAAAATTATCACAAAAAACCAAAACCTGTTTCTGCATTGAATTCACATTATTACTCAATCATTACATGCTCCTTTTAGACTAAAGGAAAAGTGTTAAAGGGGAGGAAGTTCAGGCCAGCAGTGGTCCACACCCGATGAGGGAGCCGGTCACATTCTTATGTGAGTGCTGGTGCTCCTGGCACACTGGGATTTTTTTTAAAACTAATACATTTAAAAAAAGAACTAATTGTTTGAAGTTGCTGTTTTCAGGTTGATAAACAGGATTTGTATTTCCCCTTTTGACATCGGGTTTATTTTATTTTATTGAGACAGGGCTAGCCTAAAATTTGCTGAATAGACCAAGTTGGTCTTGAACTTATGGGAGATCCTCTTGCCACTGTCTCCAGAGTGCTGAGTGCTGGTATTAAACGCATGCTTCTCATATGACCACACAGTTCATAGTTGGCCTGATTTGTAAGCTGCATTTCAGGCAACATCTCATAAACTCAAGCATGTGTCTTTCAGTATAAACTTCTCTTAGGATGAGTTTTCCTTTCATGTTGTTCAAAATCTATAAAGCACTTCTCAATCATATTGACTATTTTTTTTTGGTTTTTCGAGGCAGGGTTTCTCTGTATTGTTTTGGAGGCTTTCCTGGAACTCGCTTTGTAGACCAGGATGGCCTTGAACTCACAGAGATCCGCCTGCCTCTGCCTCCCGAGTGCTGGGATTAAAGGCGTGTGCCACCAATGCCCGGCTCATATTGACTATTAATGACTGTCACTCCTATACAGTTAAGCTGCTCAGCAGGCAAGACCACTGGAAGCAGTTTCTTGTTGCTCTAAAAGCAGCCTCCCTTCCTCACCCCTCTTAGGGGCTAATTCCCCAGGGTGCATTGCTCTTGGAAGTTGTGCTTCTGGTGGGACCCTTGAGATGGACTGCACCTAGGAAGGGACAGGTAGTGACACACGTGCTCACCTTCAAGAGCTGAGGCCCTGAGTTCTTCAGGTCATGCCATGGTGAATGGGATTGACATGACTTTGGGAACCTCTGAGTTCATTGAGACAAGTTCCTGGTCCAGGCCGCTCACGGCTAGACCACAGTTCTGCCTCCAGACTGCAGTCTGGTGTCACAGGAATGCTCCGTTCTGGCAAGAGAGGAGAACCAATTTATAGGTGGAATATTTTCTTGGCCTGTCTCCGGAGAGTGGTTTTGGCACTGCCTGTCTGTGTGACTCATCTACCAATTGGTAACATGAAGCAGCATTTTGGGGGGCCTTGTAAAACCCTAAGGAGGGTCACGGACTGACTTGCCTGGCAGTCCGGAATGTTCAGGACTCATTAGCTTTCTTACTTGGTTCTGAGTGCCAGGTGCCCCCACCGCTGCTGGATTTGACCTTCACTCACTCACTCACTCACTCACTCACTCACTGGTGTCGGGATCCCAGAGACAGCTCTTACTGGGTGTCTACCCATCACTGGAGAGATGCTAAAAAGTATACAGGGGAGGAGGATGGGGGTCACAGGTTAAAGTTGGGACAGGAGAAGATTTCCAAAGAACATTTATGACATGAAGGAATAGATAGGCCAGGAGGGTATAGTAGGAGTTGGGAGGCAGTAGATATTCTGTTTCCAGGCTTGGGGAATCCAAAGAACCAAAAAGGATACAGTGGGGACAGAATTTCCAGAATACCTTGATGGGGAATGTCCCCATCTACAGTACCTAGGGAGGATGCCAGAGGAAAGTACCTGGACCTACAGGCCCTTTTGGGCTTCCATCCACTTTGAACTTTGAGGACATTGGGGAAATTTGATTAGATGTGTGAGCGTGATTTGAAAGGCCAGAGAGCAAACTGCCCAGGGGGTGAGCAGTCCAGGGGGTGACATAGCTCGGGAGGTGACCTGGCAGAGGACTGAGCCCTGGGTCCCTTCATCACAGGCTCAGTGTACAGAGGATTTTGGCTCTCTGCCTGGGGTCTCACACGGACGCCACACAAGTGGTACATGTCCCCTCAGTCCTGTTGTTCAGTTTTCATAAAATTACCCTCTGTTGAAGGGCCTTTCCCTACAGTTCTTCTACATTTTATAGCCTGATTGCCTCTGCTGATGGGAATAACTGTGTTGAGTCTGTGTGTGTACTGGCTTATCTGAAGTTGATCAGGTGGGTGCTCCATCCCCTACAAAGCCATCCTTTCTGTACCCAGTATTACTGGTAACTTGTAGTTCACTGACCACCGGAGCATTGTCTGTTTAACATACATACATACACTTAGATGCTCTTGAGTGTTGTTTGGGAACCTTGAATACACTTGCTCCAAGAAGAAAGCCATGGTCCTAAGCATCCCTGGGGTAAGATTGTAATGTCCCTAGGGTTCTGAGGATGTGGTCATCAAACAGAAGAAAGATGTCATAAATGCCTTTTGAAGAACTTATCTGGAAATTGCTTGCTAGGTGTGAGTTTGATTCTTACAAGGGAGAGAAGAAATGATTTCCTCTGAGCCTGAAGATAGAGAATGGCAGCGATTATTTCTACAGTCAATGCTATGCTTGGAGGCTGAATAACAGGTGGCTAACACCGTCAGAGCAAAATACCTATTGACTGCTTAGCAGATGATGGGAAGCTAGGCATCATGGGAGAATCTTGGGTGCCTGAGACTTTGAGATTGTTCATTTGTTTGTGGTTGTCTTTTGCCTTCAGTTGGTGCTGCTGGGAATCATTCCACTGATCTTGCAAACATGGCCTGGAAAGGAACGTGCAAAAAATTGGTTTGGTGTGAGCTTTGATATGGAGACATTGGGCCATTCCTGCTATTTAAGGAAACAAAGCCAAGTGTGCCTTTGAAATGGGAGCAAAGAGGGTCAGAGAAGTGGTCAGAGGAGCGGTGGCTGGTATTTGCAAGGTCTTCCCAGGCAGTTACTACAGCAGGATCTTTTGATTTATTCAGTCTCCAGGGACACTCACAGGGCTAACTGGTCCTGACCCTGGTTTATTGAGGAAGAACTGAAGCCAGATGATGATGCAGGAACCTAGAGCGCTGTGCCTGAAAACACCAGGCAAACATAGCTAACCTAGGCGCCTGCATCTTGTCCCCTACCGGCTGCTACTGTTTGAATTTCTTGTCTTCCTTTGACTTTCAAGGCCAGCAGAAACCTCAGAACTTAAGTCATTCTCATGCATGGCAGGTGTGAACCCCGCTCGTCCAGCAGAGATTATATATAGCTTTGCTTCATTGCTTTATTCTTGAGAGTGGAGCCATTGGAAACTGTGGTCACAATGTGCCGAGAGTCCAAGTTTGTATATTTCCTCCTCCCAAGTCTTGGAAGTCAATGCCCTGCCCATCTCTATTGTGTCAGGACAACTGTAGTGATAGACAGAGCCTCTAACATTTCTGACAGCCTAATGTCTTCAGTGTTTTGCATGGAAACTATTTTTTCTGACCCAGTTGAGGGAGTGGGGACTCAGTGCGTTTGTGTAACAGAGAAAGTAAGTCATGGGGTTGAGGGCTGCAGAAGCCAGCCATGAAGTCCATGCTGTCTTCATCTTGTTGTCCTGCCCAGTCTGGGCACCAGCCCTCCATGTTCCAGGGTGAACAGGCCAACGTTGGAATCAATCTAGGAGCACTGTTTTAGTTAGGGTTAACTATAGCTGTGAAGAGACACCATGGCCACAGAAACTCTTTATAAAGGAAACATTTAATTGTGGTAGCTCACATATAGTTCAGAGGTTCCGTCCATTATCATCATGGAGGAGAGTTTGGCTGCATGCAAGAAGGCATGTTGTTGGAGAAACAGCCAAGTGTCCTTCGTCTTGTAGGCAACAGGAAGTCAACTGACTGTCACACTGAGTGAAGCTTGAGAAAAGAGACCTGAAAGCCAGCCCCCAAAGTGACACACTTCCTCCAACAAGACCACACCTCCTAATAGTGCTTGCTACTCCTTTTGGGGGTCATTTTCTTTCAAGCCACTACAAGCATAGAGGAAGGCAGGAACCTGGGGAGATGTGAGTGGCCAGAAAATGTCCTCCTGGGTGATCTGAGGAGCATAGTCCAAAGGCAGGAGGAAAGGCTTGGCTGGGTGAGAGATCCTGATGCTGAGAGGGTGTGGAGGTACTAGAGGGGCCTCCATCTTCACCGTGGTGCTTGGCTTTGCCATTCCCACCACCCTGCTGTCCCCCAGGCTACCCGTGCTCTTGACCTTTGGGCGGTCTGTGTATAGCAGTTAGCACCCTCCACCCTGCTCTGTGAATATCTCTGCATCGGAAGATTAGGGCAGTGGCATTGACCTTGTATAGATAATCTTCCAGCTCTGTTCAGAGAGGGTACTCTGGTTTGGCAATGTTTATGGTTATTCTTGGGCACATGCAAAGCAGTTGTGTTTTTTCTGTGATGGGGAACTTGGCACAGAGCAGTTGAATTGGTGTCGGGCTTCATGTTGTATGCTGGGCATCCTTGTCAGCCCCCCCTCCCCCCAGCCCTCCAGTATTTACGGAGGGGTGTCTGTGTGGCTGGTGGCTTTATTTCACACCTTGGTGATAGCTTCCTCCCTCTGTTCTTTTGAAAGGTACACCAGCTGCCCTGCATCGAGTCTGTGTAGTCCAGGGATACTGTTCTAGATTCCTTTGTGTTGCTGTGATAAACACTGTGACCAAATGCAATGCTGGGGAAGAAAGAGCTGCTTCTTTTTCTATTTTCAGATCACAGCCCATCTTTGAGGGAAGCTAGGACCGGAGCTGAAAGCAGAGACTGTGGAAGATGATGCTTGTTGGCTTGCTCTCTGGCTTATGCTCAGCCAGTCTTCTTATATACCCCAGACTTCCTCCTCTTCATAGGGATTGTGATGCCCACAGTGGGCAGGGCCCTCCCACATCAATCAATCATCAAGACAGTCTCTCCCAGACAAGGCCGCAGTCCTATCTGATCTGGGTAGTTAATTGAGGTTCCATCTTCCCAGGTGACTCTAGGTAGTATCAGATTGACAATAAAAACTAATCAAGACAGGCCATGAAGATTACTTGCAGGCCAGGGTTACACCCGGGACCCTTTCTCCTCTTCCCAGTGACCCCTGAGGGTAGTTTTCCTTTGATACTGTTGTGTCTGCTATTGTTGTGAGGTGTTTTCTTGTTTCTAATACCTCGTTTGTTGGTGTTTGCGGTGTTTTGTGTGTGGTTTTCATCTTGTGTGTCTCATCTTGATCTGTGAGTGGCTTTGGAGTATGACAAGTCTCTCTACCCTGATGTGCACCTCTGTCTTCACTGAAGCTTGGAGCTGGTGTGTTAGCCCGAATGCTGATGTGTTTTCCTGAGGCCTTGCAGCCCTGCCACAGCCTGTGAGCCACAGTGTGGCCAGTGAGTTAGTGGGGTGTCTTTGAGCCCCACCAGCAGCTGTTCTTCCTGCTTTTACTTTCTGGATTCACCAGCAGACACACTCGGTACCCTGCACATGTAGACACTCCATTGTAGTCTTGACCCTTTCCAAGAACCCAGAATATGGATCTGATACTTCCTCCTCCTGGCCTGCGAGTAGCTGAAGGCTTCTTAGTGGGCCCAGACTTCTAGGATGGCATGCAGAGTCTACAGCTGGCTTTTCAGCATTTCACCTCTGACCTGCCTTTCCTGCAGCCTCCATATGGACACAGCCTTTCTCGGAAGGTTTGAACAAACTTCCTTTCACCGTTGCTGCCTGAAGCCACCTGCAACCCTTGCAGTTTGGGCTTTTGTTGTTTGTTTTCATTTGTTTGTTGATACAGGATCTCATGTAGCCCAACTCACCATGTAGCCGAGGATGTCTTTGAACTCTTGGTCCTTCTGCATCTACTTCACAAGTGCTGGCATTTCAGGCCCGAGTCATTGTTTAGGGCCAACGTGAATGACGTGTTGGTGGACATCATGTAGAACATGTAGACATGAAGACTCAGGCCTGAGATGGGAACATAAGGCTTTCAGTGACGTGAAGTACAGCGAGACTGCTGTGTTTGAGTGATCTACAGAAGATTTAGAAAACATAAGTTGGCAGAAGAAATTGAAAATCTATAACTGTTGCCCGAGATAAATCACACAGGCATTATTTTCAAATGGAGTCCTTTGTAGTCAGTTTTACAACCTGCTACTTTTTCTAGCCAGGGTAGAAGGATAGCATCCACTATGGACACTCAGGTCCCCTGCAGGCCATCCAGCTGTGCAGCTATTCTGGGGGACTCATTTTCTGGGCGTCGCCAAGACTCTTCATTGACTTAGAACACAGGTTGCCTGCCCTGTGTACTCTGTGTAGTGACAGTTTCAGCCCATCCTTCCTCTTCAAGTTTGGAATAGCCACAGAGCTGCACTATCCACTCTGCCTGGCTGCTTTCACAGAGACAGAACCAAGACCTAAGCCACCGCATTTCTAGGGAAGATGGACACCACCTGCCCTTGACTGGAGAGCGAGGCTCTTCACCCCTTCTGGATGCCCTGCCCTCCTTTCTCCAGCCTGGGGGCTGGGGACTGTATTGTAGACAGGGACTGCATCCCTGAGTGGTTTCCCAGGTCAGCTGGGGCTTCAGATTTCAGCGGCTTCTCATCAGCCCCAGAGCATAGCCAGCCATAGGATGTAGAAGAACGTTCAAGGTCCCGGTTGTGTGGGACCCTTGTGGAAGCCCAGGGAACTATGTGGGAGTTTTAGCTTCTTCCTTAGAGATGGGCTAGTGTGGCCACACCGGGACTTACTGTATGATTTGGAGATCTGGGGTGACGGTATTCCTCGCTGTATTTTACAGTGTCGCTTAGCTGCTGCCCACAGCCCAGTCAGGTGGCAAGCTTCATAACACGGGGAAAATGTGGGGTCATTCCTTTCTTAGACTGTTCCCTGGCTGGTACTGAGGAGAGGGAGGAATCTGAACCTGTCTGCATCTCACACTGACGCTGAGTTTTAGGACTACAGGCCCTGCCTGCTCATGACATAGGGCAATTTGTCATGGGGATGGTGATTTGCAATGGGGATCGTAAGAAAACACCCTGATTAGAAGCGGTGTGGGGTGTGCCTGGCACGAGCCTTGGTCCTGCCCCATGGAGCCGGCTGTGCCCAGACTGTAATCAGCTGCCTCTTTTTCAGGGGGCTCAGGAAACTGGCACGAGATGGTGGTGGGCAGTGGGCCTTAGGAGTCATTCGTGTGTGGGAATGGAGTATTCCTGAGGGTGAGTGTGTGCACGCGAGAGCTCCTTGGAAGGCAGGCATTACCGTGGGTTAGATTGTTATCATGAAATGGAATTGGTTCCTAGCCTCTAAAATTGCACTGGCAGCTGCCAGGCGACTCTGGACTCTGCCTCATTGCTGCTGTCCTCCTTCTGCAAGTCCCAGGCCTTTCAGCCCCACCGAGGTCACAGCCGTAGGACATGAGCTCATTGCACCTGAGTGTGGTGTCCTTGACCTCCCCACCTGGAACCCACTGTCACTGGTCTTTCCTTGACTGCCTGGGGACTCTCCTAATTCTAGCAAATGACCTGCAAGTCGCTCAGCATACGGAGAAACTGAGACACTGGGCAGTTTGCCCAAGCCTTGAAAGTCAGCTGCTGGGCACAGGTAGTGTACCCTGGAACTGGGAGATCCTGCTACCTCAGTTTTCCTAGCTTCTGTGTGTGAAGAGTGTGCGATTGTTCTGCTTCCTCATCTCGTCACCGTGATCTCCAGCACAGTCTGTCCCCAGCGAAGCTGGTCTCTGAACCCTGAGCCTTGTTCCTGCAGTCCAGGAGCCTACAGTAGAGTCCAGGACCTGAGATGATCTGTGGTTGGCTGTGTCTTCTAGTGGTTAGGGTCCCAGTTTACCCCTGTAAAGGATACCCACAGACTTAAAGCACCACTAGGGATGCGTGTCCCAGGCTGAGTATACATACATCAGGGAATGACTGGTTTTCATTGTCAGTGCTACACACTCATCAGAGAAGAGAATCTCAGTGAGGACTCATAGATCTGTTGGCCTCTGGGCATGTCTGTGGGTGATGTCTCCATTGCCTTAACTGGTATGGGAAGACCAGCCTGGTTTTGGACTCTAGACCATAATACAGTAGAGGAAGCTAGGTCATCACAAAGCATGCATGCCTTGATTGCCCTCTGCTCTTGGTGGTGGCTATGATGTGACTCGCAGCTTCAGGTTCCTGCTGCTTTGACCTCACTGCTAGGATGGACCGTAACCTGGAACTGAGAGTTAAAATAAACCCCTTCGACCATAGGCTGCTTGTTCTCAGGGCATTGTTATCACAGCAACAGAAGGACATGAGAACACCCCGTGTTACGCACTAGGTTAGGCTGGTGTAAAGGGTCTGTGGAAGGCGGTCTTCCAGGAGTTGTCTTGTGATAAGCGCAGGTCAGATCGCCACCTTTAGCCATTTTTTTCTCCCATTCCCACTGAGGCGGCAGTGAGCTTACAGCGCACTCCGCTACTCCTGAGTAGCTACCGCAAGTGCATCCAGATGTCAGGGCAGGTGCTAGGGAACCGAAGGTCTCACATATGTTACTGCCTGCAGCTAAGCCAGGGAGGCCTTCCATCCCCTGAATCTGTTTCCTGACGCATAATCCATGTGGGCCTGGGTCTCGGACCGCTCTGGCTGGCAGTGACATAGGAACATCTGTGAGTAAAAAAGGAGTAGGAGCCAGAGAGGGGACAGGAGCTTTTGGAGAAGGAAAGGGCTTGAGAGACGCTGGACAGGTGCCCACAGTCCACCTAGCAGTGCTAAATCCTGTCGACAGTCTGCTGTGATGACAATGGATGTGTGTGTCTCCTCTGCCTGTCCCCCGTCCCCTGTGTGATCATCCTGCCAATGACACTTAACTCCATAGGACTAGTGAAGGAAACACGGGTCCCCAGCGGTAAAGCGACTTCTAAAGCACCCACCGGGCTGGTCCTCAGACCTGTCAAGTTCACCTCACAGCAATCTGTGGGGGTTACAGTCAAGAGGAACCTAAAAGGACATGACAGTAAGATGATGGATGTGTGGTGCCCCAGATGAGACCCTGGAGCAGTCAGAGGGACAGTGGGCCTCAGCATCCTGGGCCTCTCCGTGCTGGGCCTCGGTCCTCTTCACATTGGTGGCAGCTTCTTTGTTCTGCCCTGGCCTGGACATTCAGAGGTGAGCACTCCTCTCCGCAGTGATGGAGCTTCTAAAGCAATGCACGGTGTCTCTCTTTGCAGAGTGAACTTGAGAAAGAGAGAGGAGTGGTGAAGACAGTGGGCCATTAATAAACTGCCCAGGGCACCAGACCTTGGAGTGAATTGGCGAGTGTTTTGGGAATCTGTTAAAGGTTCTCACTAATCCGGCTACTGATTTAGGGGTGGGATTAGCTCTCCTGCAAAGTCGGACTGACTAAACTTTACCCAGATACTGAGTCACATCAAAACACCTGTTGAGTTAAATGGGGTTAGTCAGTGTTTAGAGCGAGCCCAGGTCTTGGGAGTATTTGCATGTGTGCGTGCGCTTGAGTGTGTGTGTGTGTGTGTGTGTGTGTGTGTGTGTGTGTGTGTGTGTGTGTGTGTCACAGAGGACCTTGCACTTAGGGTCCTAGGAAAACTGTTTTCTTACCAGGACCCAGCTCATACATGCTGGAATCCTCCAGCCCAGTACTTGTCAAATCTTTCTTGCTTGCCCAGAAATGACCTAGTGATACTGTAAAAATGCAGCTTGTAGCCCAGCAGGTCTGGGATGGGGCCAGCAGAAGCACTCAGATGCACTGACTGTGATGTGCCCTTCAGCCCCTCTCAAGTGTTCCCTTCCATAGTAACTTTCTGAGGTGGGACGGTGTCCGCGCTTTTAGGAGCTGAGGAATTGTTAATGATGGGCAGGCCTGTGGCTTGTTTTCCTGTGGTTGGTTTCCTCGGGAGGGAGAGGTGGTACTGGGTTCCGATCCAGGACATGTCTGTCTGTTCTGACCTCCACAGCTGAAGCTTCTCTGGTGGGTCACGTGGCACATATCCCATAGCTTCCACGTTCACGTTGCTGGGTGAGGAAAAGTCAGGGTGGTTAGCCCCCTGTCTAGGGCCTCTGAGATGTTGCAATTGGGGGTGGGATCGGTGGGTAGACACCCCAGTAGTCTCCCTGTGACACCTCCATGTGCACTGGATATTGGCCTTGTTAGGGGAGAGCCACAGAATGGAGCGCCACACAAAGGGGAGCTGACTACAGCTCTGTCCTGGTGTTCCTCAGAGGCACTGGGACAGATGTGCAGCCAGGCTTATCAATCCCTGGTCCCCCTTCTTTTACAGACTGGAGCCCCAGGCAGTGTCGTCCTGGGACCACCCTGTTTTGCTGGCTGCATCCTAACTTCACATTCACTCCCTGCCCCACCCACACCCCAGGCTTCCTTCAGAGCCCTGGCATCCGCTTCTCATTCCTCATGCTGACACACTGCTCCCTGAGCTTACCTTTACATTTGAGGTCCCATCAGTTAGATGCCTGGTATACCCTCCAGGGAGAGCCTGGAGGTTTGTGGAACACCTAGAGAAGCTTGAGTGTTGGGATGGGGTCCTGAAGGGTTTTTCACTCCCTGAGCTGCCATGCACCATGGTCACACAAGTTTGGTGTTCCAGCTACCCGGAGCAGTCCCTCCTCTGGTCTGTGAATACACATCCATCTTCAGTCACGGCAGAGAAGGACCGCATCTCTTTGTTAGCTCAGCGATATCTGATGGCGCTGAGGTGTGAGGGGCAGGCACAAACACCCTCACTACAGAGACCTCGGTCTGTTCACTGTGGAGTCCAGCCCGGCGTCACCTGGTTCATAGGGCACTGGCTGGTGAAGCTTCCTGTTCTCCATCCTGGTTGCAGACTGGCGACTCTCCTCAAGCCTGTTTTGTTCTTCCAAATGGAGTGCAGCTTTGTGTGACCCCAACTTCCTACAGTCAACTGGTGTTTTTAGTTGCCAGGGAGGTACAGACACCCCAGCAGGGTGCTTCAGGGGAGCCCTGGCCTAATGAAAAGCTGAGTGTTACAGCCATGGCACCTGCACCGAGTAGAAGGTCGAAAGCTGGGGTGCTCTTTGAGTACCCTAATCCTGCCTGGGAGAAGCAACCTCACCTCAAATCTGAGGCCACTGTTGAGCTTTGGTAAAGAAGGCAAAGGATTCCCATGCAAAACGTTAGCATGGTCAATGAATCACAGCAAAGAACGCGTATGCAGCCACTGCCAGGCCAGGCAGGGAGCTTCAGCCCTAACTTTGATGGGCCTCATTGTCCTCCCTGTTTTACTAATTTTTAAAAAGATTTAAAATTAAAAAAAAAAAACACCTATGAGTGCTTTTGCCTGCATGTACGTACGCCATGTGTGTGCCTGGTGTCCATGGAAACCGAAAGAGGGCGTCATACCTGGAGTGAGAATTACAGATGGTAGTGGGCCACCATGTAGGTCCTGGTAGTTGAACCCTGGTCCTTTGGAGCAGAGGCAAGTGCTCTTAACTGCTGAGCCATCTCCACAGTCAGTCTTTAACCTGAGAATCCTAAGTAAGCATGCAGAGCTATGCCTGTCCTGGGCTGTGTTAACCCTCTGTGTGTTTGCCGTTGTACCACACCGAGTCCAGTCCTGTCTCTGACTGGCCTACACTCTGCCTCTAATAAAACTCATCAGAATGATAATGATCCAGACTGCAGCAAGGCTGGAGGGCTTGCCCAGCACGGATAAGACCTGGGTTCCATTAGGTCAAGCTTGGTGGTGCATGCCTGTAATCCCAGCACTCTGGGTAGCAGTCAGAAGAGTAGAAGTTCAAGGCCATCCTAGGCTGCAGAGGGAATTTTTGAGGCCAGCCTGGGCTGTATGAATCTCTGTCTCAAATCAAAACAAAGTACAATAAAAGGTCGATGTCCCTTCTGCCATTATGTGAGTTAAGAATGCTTGATAACTTGTAGGCTTTGTTCAACTGCCCAGCGATTGGGATGAGGGTGGCTTCCCTCACACTATCAGCCAGCAGGGAAGCCACAAGCCACTGTCTGTCTGCTCCAGCCAGGTGAGCTGGGAAGTTAATTCCTCCCTGTTGGGCCTTGATGAAACCTTGCTTTGATTGAGAGGCCGAAACTCCAAAAGAAAAGGGTCTCTTCACTCAGCTAAACCAACCCTGATTCCTGAACCATTGAAATAGATGATCAGCCTCTGTTGTCTCTGGCCATTTGCTGGGTTGGGTTTCTTCTGGCCCACCAGCTTGTCTTGGGTTCACCTGTGAGGTGCATAGCTGGATTTCCCCCACCTTCACTGTGGGGTGGGGTGCTCTGTGGCTTGCCTGTTCCCTGATTGACCTCTCCCTTCAACTGGAGGAGGATAGATCACTACAGGGGAGGGCTTTGTCCTGTCTCCTGCTGCAGCACACAAACTACTTCTGATTAGACCCTCTGCACCCCACCCCCAGCCCCCAGGCGGTCCTCTGCCCCAGTTCCACACTGACCCTCCTTGTGTTAGATCCTAGAGCAGTTCTGCCCAGGGCCATGTGTAGCTGGTAGGCTTTCAAAGCAGGTATACCCGCCACCCCTCCCTCAAACTCATGTTATCCTTAGGGTTTGTTCCAACCAGAAGATTCCTTGCATGTTTTCTGGTTCACTTTTTTCATTGAACCCTACAAGGTCTTCGAGTTTTCTAGAAGGTGGCAAATCCTGGCTCTCCATCCGTCTTTCACTGCAGCCCCCACCCCCCCATGGAAGGTGGTAAGCAGACAGAGGCTCATTGGAATCCTTCTGTCCTAGGCAGTGGATGGCAGGGTTGCTTTCCCAGTTGTGACCTGAATGCTCAGCCCCTGGGCGCTGCTCCCTGAGCGTAGCTCCGTCCAGCTGGGTGAGTGGGTTTGTGGCCCACTCCCCCTCCCCCCAGAAAGCCGGCCCGAGCTCTGCTTTTCCTCTGGGTTCCCTGGAGGTGGCTGCAAAGGAATGTGGGCCCCTGGCTGAGTGTTCAGAACACACACATTCCTGGAGCGAGTTAAAATTAGAAAAAAACTGCCACATTTCCTGCCATTCAGGCACAGTCGCTGCTGTTTGTTTGCACAAAGGTTCTTCGGTAACAATCTGGAGTGGGTTTGGGAGGGATGAGAGGTGAAGTCATGATTTTCAGGAGGGAGGTGAACCGTTTCCATGGGGACCTTTGTTGTGGGCGTCACCCGATTTGAGTCTTCACAGAGTGATGCTGGAATGGGAAAAATGCTGTCAAACAACTCCTTTTGATAGGTCACAAGAAAAATTTAATTTAATTTTTTTTCCTAGAAGGCTGTAAAGGGAAATGTAGCAGAACACCTCTCTTTTAAAATGACCCTTTTAAGTTCAACTGCTGACCTCGACCTTCTGCTCAGCAAGGATTCTCAGGCACCAGGTGGAGTGGAGGACTTTTCAGTCTGTGTCTCTACATGTGCAATGGGAATACTCTAAAGTCATCCATGTAACACAGAGTTACCGAGTGCCTGCCAGGACCCAGGGGCTTCCCAGGGCTCAATTGAACAGGACAAAGGTCTTCGTAGAGCCTTCTGGAGAAGGGGGGTGGTGAGGACAAGCAGAGATGTGTTTACCAGGAGAGGCAGGTGGAGCTGAGTGGGGGTTGGGCAAGTAAAATATACGGTGTTTGACTGAGTTTGTGCGTTGAAAGATACCCAAACCCTGGTGTACATGATTGTTACCTGATGCGGCAAAGGGCCCTTTGGGGATTGAAGGAGCCTGAGGTGTCAGGATTTCTTGGCGTTTTACTTGGTAAAGAAGAGACTCAAGAGCCTCCTGCCAGCATCTCCCACACAGTTTGGGGCATGGCACGGTGGTAAGGACCTTGCGGGGTGGTGAGATCACTGGGAGAGACAGGAAATGTAGCATAGGACAGGTTCATTCTTTTTATAATTCATTCCGAGGGAGGGCTATGTGAATTCTTTTTAGGGGTCCCACTAAAGACGACCTTCTGCCGCCCCCTCCCCCAAGTTTTCACCATTCCTCAGTATCTCCAGTCTGGGAGCCACGCCATAGCATGTGGGGCTCCTACCTCTCTTCTAAATGTAGACACACGTGTGCATGTCTTTCCTTGTAAGAGATGGTGCAGATAGACATGACTGGCTGGGACCAGGGCACCTGCATTAGTACCCTGAGAGCCCCAATCTCATGACTTCTAGTGATCCTCAGCCTGGAAGTGATCCATTGGGATTTTATGTATTATTGATCGAAAACCCATCTGTCAGAGTATAAATGCCCCCTGCTCTAGAGTTAGCCGGGTAGAAATGGGTCATAATAATGGAACAAAATATTTGCTTGGCTTTCTTTTTTTTTTTTTTTTTTTTTTTTTTGATTTTTGAGGCAGGGTTTCTCTGAGGCTTTTGAGGCTGTCCTGGAACTAGCTCTTGTAGACCAGGCTGGCCTCGAACTCACAGAGATCCGCCTGCCTCTGCCTCCCGAGTGCTGGGATTAAAGGCGTGCGCCACCAACACCCGGCCCTTGCGTGGCTTTCTAAATTGGGATTTTTCTGTACCAGCAATACAAAGTGTCACCCTCCAGCTTTGACTAGAACCAACCAGGAGTGTCGCTTTCTGTCATTCAGCCTCGTGTTTGTGTCTTGGCACAAAGCCAACCCAGTGACCTAGAGCCAGCTGTGCATTTCCCATCTGTCTGGACTGTGACCCCCCCCTCAAAGGCAGAGCCTTTATTTAGATGGTGACTGCTCTTAGGAGCAGGATTTGGGGTACCAGGAGGTGAGATGAGATAGAATAGCAGCAATGGATGAACTGTCGAAAGAATGGCATTATGGACTTCTCAGACTGCACGGTGCTGGGGCTTCTTGAAGAGCTATGAGGGTGTGCCTTGGAATTGTTCGCGCGGGCAGGAAGCATGGATCCTGGGGCTGCCTTGAGGTATCTACCAAGACCTGGTGTGCCGCAATGGGGAGTACCCTCTACAGGGAGCTCCCATCATCTGGAATTATCCTGGTAGCCCCCTGAAAGGGGTCTGTCTGCTGTGGTGTGATATCCATTATGGTATGGTGTGTCTTGTGGTGTGGACTTCTTTAAGGCTTTCTTTGTGACCCCTGAGAGTTACAAGAAAGGGAAGTGTAATAGGGTTCTCTAGAGAAACAGAACTGATAGAATGAATATATATGGGATTTATTAGAGGGCCTTACAGGTTATAGTCTGACTCTTCCAACAATGGTTGCCGCCTCCCGATGGAAAGCCCAATAATGCAGTAAGTGTTCATTCCATGAGGCTGGATGTCTCCGCTGGTCTTCTGTCTACTCTGGAATCCCAAAGTAGGCTCTAATGCCAGTGAAGGAGTGGACTTGCTGTCGGGAGAGTAGGGCAAGCAAGAAAAGAGAGCCTTCCTTCTTCCATGTCCTTTCTGTAGGCTGCCAGCGGAAGGTGTGGCCCAGATTAAAGGTGGCTCTTCCCACCTCCAAGGACCCGGCTTTGGGGTGAGTCTTCCCACTTCAACCAATTCAGTCCAGAAGGATCCCTCACGGGTGTGGCCAGGGGCTGGGGGTTCACAGGAAATATATCTGCTCCATCCAGTAGGCTTGAAGACAGATGACTCCAAACTGCAACAATGTTAAGAAGAAGAACGTGGGGAGACTTAAAGTATGCCAAGGCTCACGGGAGTCTCTTCTCCCTGACAGTCGTCACACAGAACGGGCGCCGTTCTGTCTTGTGCTAAAGCATGTGGGCACTTTCCTCTTCCGTGCGCAACCTCATCCCCTTCTGGTTTCTAGCTCGCTTGTTAACCTTGTCAAATTGCTGCTTCTCAGAGGCAAGAAGGAAAGGGAGCTATGAGGACCGCGAGGTGACACAGCGAGCTGATGACATCCTGTAACTTCACATCCCTAGGAGCCAAATGAGCCTTAGCCATGTAGGGCGGTAACTGGCTTTATAGCTTGCTAACCTTTCATGCCTAATTAATGCAGCGTGTGAGGAAGGAAGGCGGGAATAAACAGATGTGGAGAACAGTCATAGGATAGAGAGACTAAGGCAGAGCCCACCTTCATGTCTACACTGCCTCTCTGGGCAGGTGTGTACTGGATCTCGCCCTGTCTGTGCTTGCTTCAGCTTGACCAAAGCCAGGAGGCTGTGGGATCGAGGCAGAAGGAGCTAGCCGGCTGGGTGGTCACTCAGCCCGTGTGGAAGATGGAAAGGCCTCCCAAAATGCTTTGCAGTCTGACAGAGTGACAAACATATTGCCTGTTTTTCAAGTTTGCATTAATTTAAAAATTAATTTAATTTAAAAATGTGTGCCTAAAGATAAGATGTTGCCTAGGATGGTGGCACACACCTTTAATCAGCCCAGCACTCCAGAGACTGAGGTAAGGAAGATTTCAAATATAAGGTTAAAAAAAATGCAAATGAAAACAAGGCATTTCCTGTATACTGGAGAGATAGTTTAATCTGTAAAATGCTTACACTATAAGCCTAAGAACCTGAGTTTAGCCCACAGCACCCATGTTTAAAAGGTGTGTGGTGTGTGGTTGTAATCCCAGTGCTGGGGAGGTGGAGATAGGCAGGTCTCTGGGGTGGTCACTGGCCAGTTGGCCTGGCCTCATTAGTGGGTCTCAGGTTCCAGTGAGAAACCCTATCTAAAGCCAAGGCAGCTGCTGAGGGTAATACCTGAGGTTGACCTCTGGCCTCCACACACACAGGCACATGTACATGGGTGTGTGTACAAGCACCCACATACACATGCATGCACACACACACACACACACACACACACTAAATAAAGCAAATAAATGAAAGGTATTTTCTTTGCGTTGGAGACGTTGCTTCTTGTTCTGGATAATGCTATGGTCATCTCTGAGGGATTTAGACACTGAAGCGTCATTCTGGTGAAATGTTTAAAACACAGACTGGTGCTGTAACCTGATGCAGGTTTGGAGCTGCAGCAAACAGCCCCCCCACCACCACCACACACACACTGGTTTTTCTCTCTCAGTTTCCATATCTGCTCTGGGGCATGGTATGTTTGAAAGCAAAGGTCTGAGATAACCTATCACATCAGTGAAACACAAGTCCTTATAAAGTAAGCCCTCCCCCTTCCCACATTGCTCTGCTGTCTGGCTGGGCTTTCTCAACTGTGACTGTCACCCCTGCCCTCTCCTACCCCTCCAGCCCCCCTTGCAGTGATGAAGGGGAAGAGGGCTCTTGATCGACAATGAGTCGAGCATGGAAAGAATTTGGGTCATTGAAAGACTCGGGCCTCTGGCTGCATTTCTCTCTCCTTTCCCTCTTACACTGTTGCCAAGGTGAGAGGTTGCCAAGGAGTAGATTTGACCTGTAGGAAGGAGCACTTGAGAGGTCAGCTGGCAGCCCCGTTGTGGTGGTCCTTGGTCAGCCGGGGACAGCTCTTCTGGCTGCCCTGCTATGCTGCTGGAGGGAAAGTTGGCTGGTAAGAGTTGTGGAAGGTGGGGTCGGAGCTCTGTGAAAACTGACCACAAGTGATGTTGTTATCTTATTTCCTCGCCCAGCATCTGGGAGGGAGGATTTCCCTGTATTCCATGGCAGGGCTGGGATTTGAGTCCCTGCTCGTGGAAAACCCGATTCTGTAGTGCCTTCACCTTTTCCTGGCCTCTGCAGCCCCCTCCATGTTTCGTGGAGGCCGAACTCTCTCAGGACTCAGCCATGGCTGCCTTCATCTGCCTTAGGCAGGATATTTAACTTTATCCAACTTTTAGGCTTGGGAGGTTTTGTCACCTGTGAGGGACAAAGAAGGAAGGAAGTACAACATGAGGCTGCATTATGTCCCTGCTTGCAGACATCCGGTCTCTGTGGCCTGCTTTGTCTAAGGCTGTTGCCTTACCTTTGGCTGCTCTAATTGTGGAGGTTGCAGATGCTTGCTGTGTACTGCCTTGGGTCGCCATCCCGGCTCTGCTCTCTCCCATCCTCCACAAGAGGATGGGGTCGTTAAAGCCCTCCCTGGTCTGCCTCCCGTCCTTTTCTGCTCAGTATGCTGGGGACACCTGTCAAGCCAGCTCCCAGGTTTGCAGAGGACAGTAACTGAGATGACAGATGGGAAAACACATTTCGAGTTCACTACACCAGTGTCTTTCAAAGTGTTGGCTGGGACCCTGTGAGTAGCGTTCATTCTCAGGCCGCCCTAGTCTTCAGAGTCAGGGACCTGGGCGGGAAGGGGACAGGCACTGGTCTGTGATAACCAGTTCTCTGATACAGGCCAGCATTTGGGAACCCCAGCCTTACCCAGATCTAAACAATTGGGCGAGTTTCTGCTGTGTACTTGGTGCTAAGTGTTGGGTCTCTTCTGTTTAAAAGACATAAAAGACAAGGTCCATTCTCCCAAGTGGTTGGAAAGACAGAAGGAAGCAAACTCAGGTTGGAGTTCTTCGAATGCTCTGGAGAGCCTTGTTTTATCAGGCAGGGAAATGGAGGTTCAGAGAGCAAGGTGATGGCAGACCCATTGGGTTTATCTGATTGCACACACACATGTGACTGGCTGTCTCCAGTCTCTGTTCCAGGTTGTTTAAGCATGCGTGCGCTCACACACACACACACACACACACACGTCCTGCAGATAGATGAACTGCTCATTCTCATGGTCCCCATGGGTGATCATTCTTCACTGGTTCCCCAGGAAGGTTCCTGGGTCATCATCAGAGCACAGGCTGCACCCTGCCCAAGGAAGTGGCTTCCTCAGTATGGCTTTTAGGTGGTGGTCACAGATATAGCAGGTTAAGACTACGGTAAGGCTTCAGGGCTACAGGAGACCTGTCTCAAGAAACCAAAAATTAATAAGAACTCTTCTGCTGGGAGTATCCATAAGTATGAAGTGGGACGGACTGTGAGGGCTCTGAGGAACTGGCCAGTGAGGGGAAGAAGGTAGTCAAAGCCTGGACGAACAGCTTTTCAAGAACCGATGAAAATCAAGTACTAGTAGTTCACCCCTCCTAGTGCAGGCCTGCCCGAGAGTGGGCCAGGGGTTAGGTGCACAGCCAGGCTGGAATGTCAGGTCACTCATTGTTGGAGCTGACTTGCCCCTGGAAGGCTTTGGGAGGCACCATGCCACTGAAGGGACAGGATTGCCCCTCCCCTTTGTGAAGGAACCCTGGAGTGCTTTTGCCCTTTCCAGGTTGGAACCTGGTCAAGAAAATAGTTTTGAAGTTGGGTAGGGACGGTTCTTGTTTCCCTGTGTGGCCACGTCTTTGCGTGCCCTCCCCGTGCTGGCTGCCCTTGGCACCATTCCTGGCCTCCAGCCCCCACCTGTGGGTGGGGCCCCACTTGCCTCTGGCTTGAGCCCGCAGCCGCCTGGCCCTGTGCCCGTTGTGTAAGTAGCCTGGCATGGAACAGGGGCTTGTAAACATCTCTGGAAAGCCAGGAAACAGGTCTTTCAGCTTTGTGGGCCAAAAGGTCTCTGAAGCTGCCTCCTGGCTTAGCACAAAAGCTCTACAAGAGACATTAGCGGACACGTTGGCTTATTCAGTAAGACATTAGTGTAAGGACACCAAGATTTAAATTTCATGTAATAGCCACCCATCTAACTACTTAAAAGACACATAAGCACCTGTGTTTGTGGGCCTTATAGAGGCAGATGACGACATTGGGTTCAGACCACAGGCCATCGCTGGCCTCTGGTGGAGGGCAAGGATTCCCCTGTTTCTGTCTTGTGGATTCGTTCTGGAATCTCAGCACTTGCCCAGGGGAGGGCTGACATGAGACTTGCTTGGATCTTAGATGTCTTCTGGAGCACTGTCTCAGGCTATTGAGACAGAGTGCAGACCTTGAGGTGTTGGCTGGGATAGAGAGCCATGTGAGGCCTGTCCTGAAGACTTGTGACGGGGAGGTGGGTGAGGACGTTAGCTGTCTCAAGTTGGTGACCTTCAGCAGCATGCAGGATGGCAGGGCCCTGAGACCCTCTCTCCTTGTTTATCACATGACTGTGTAGGGTGTGGTGGGTTATTTGATGGGTGGTCTTAACACAGAGCCACAGTTACGTTTCTTGCAGTTCTGATACATGGGTGTTGAGACTTGCTTGGATCTTAGATATCTGCTGGGGCACCATCAGGGATCACTTTAAGGGGCTGCCCCCTGGCCCAGCCCCTGCTCTGGTGGCAACTGGAGACCTCTGGCCATTGCCAAGCGCCATGTCCATCTGTTGCGCTCATCTCCACATTTTCCATTTTAGCAAATCACCTGGTTTTACTTGATTAGAGCCTTAATCTCATTTTAGCCCCTTAGAGACTCTCTCTCCAGATGAAATCATATTTTGAGGTACTGCGGCCTATGGAATGAATTTGTTGGGAAGTCATCTGAGAATGTGGGAACAGAGGGACTTGCTAACTAACCGTCCTGGAATGGGGTGTGGACAGCCTCTGTCTCTCTAGTTTGCTGTTTGAATTTGGTGGGATGGTGGCCATGAACTTTTACCCAGCCTTTTAGCACTCAGCTAGGGTCAACCTCTGAAATTTCATGTCCTCCATGACCATGAGAGTTGACCAAGGTAGCCTGGGCATCCTCTTATTGGGCATTGTAAAAAGATACTGGTATTTTGAGACTCCTGAAAACAAGGCAATGTTGTCCTCTCAGCACTGGGCTTCTAGGGAATTCCCTAAATCCTTCCCTGTGGTGACAATAGTGTTTCTTGGTGCTGGAGATGTGGGCATCCTGTAGACTTTATGATGACTCATCATTCACCAGCCTTATGTTTATCCTCGGAGTCCTGACTACTGAGGGGCCCTGGCTCCCTAGTCATGCCTTTCATTATGCAGGGACCTTGGTTTTCTAGAGAGTTAGAACAGGAAGAAGACAGGTGGACAGGGGTCAGATGGGCAGTCCAACACAGCAACCCCCAGATACCTCTCCCTCCCATTTGTCAGCACTGCAAGGGCAGGTGGTTAGTGGGGTACCTCAGCTGGCCTGGTTTTGCTGTGCTCCAGATTTTTCCCCTTTAGACATGAGTTTCCTGATTGTGGGGTCTTGTAAGTATTCTGACAGGGATTCCCCAGTACTGTTTGACCCAAGAATGGCATGACTGGCTATTCTCCAGCAAACCTGATGGCTGGACTCTGGTGCCTACTTGGTGTCTTTTGGGATTGAGGTCTCTCTTGATTATGAATACTTCTTACATCGCCCAAGCCTTTTGAGTGATGTTTTTCTGGTGCCCATGATGTCAAAGACCACCTGTGTGTTTACAAGACCCATCTGTTTTCCCACGTGGTATTTTTTCTGGGGCCCTCTGTTTCCCACCTTTTGGTACATCTGAGGTTTGTGTTTCCATTGACGCTCTAATGGGTGAGGCCTGTGCTCTGAAATCTCAGCTTGTGTCCTGGCGATAGATAGAGGGGTTGTATGTTACACGGATGTGGGTCAGTGACACAGATGCTGGTCTGTGAAGGTACGGGACATGGACACGTGTCTGTGCATGAGGGCATTGCAGATTGGAGTGGCTTCCCACCCTGCCCAGGACTGCTTTCTATGAATGCCCACAGCGGTACAACCACCCCAGGTCTCGAAAGTTGGCCTGGGGTGGATGGCACCAGGGGCTTAAACCTTGAGCCCCACCACACCGTGCATGGTAGTCGAGTCTACCCTTGCTGGTGTTCTTCTGTGGCTGTCTCACTATGTCACCAAGATACCCCTCCTCCCCGTATGTCAGGAGGGGACCACACTGCTCTGTTGGGTTGGAATCTGCCTAGGTTGGGCTGCTGCTCTGATAATAAATAGCCAGCGGCTAGAGCAGAAGCAAGAGCAGGCTAGCCCAGGACAGGCTAGCCCAGAGGGGGCTGCTGTGATCCTTCTAGCAGGGCAGCTCTGGGGGGCCCACAGTGAAGGATCTGCCGTCCGTCTAAGTGACTATCCCCCCATCTCACCCCTGAAAAGACCGTACAACAGAGCCCACTCTCAGAATCTTCCCTCTTCTCCTGGCTGGAAGGCTGGGTCTTGGAGTTCTCCCTCTGACAGCAGGAGGCCAACATCCCCCAGCAGGTAAGGGGGGGGGGGCTTTATCCACACTGCCCAGCCGCAGCATCTGATTCTTGAGTTACACAGACCGGTGAGTATATCCGGGTAGAGAGGAGGGAAGGCTCCCAGCACACAAAGCCCCACCAGAGCAGGGAGCAATAACTTCTAGAAGTTACCGTCAGCATCCCCCATTTACCACACCCCATTTATGTCCTCCATCTCAGGGTGCCCAGCTGGGGACGGTCAGTTGTCTGAAGCTGGCCTCTGTATTTCCAGGATGGCCACATTCCCACTTACTTTCTGTGAATTCCCATTCATGTCCTGTGGACAAACCAGTGGAACTGCTTATTCTCTGGTGACAGCATGGGGCATGGCCAGTCTCCTGCCCTGCGTTCGCACAAAGAGACTGTTATTGTAACATGGTTTCCCAAGTCCAGTGTTGAACAGTTGGTTCCATTGGCCCTGAGGTTATAGATCACCCCCCACCCTCCTTGGGGAGGAGGGTGTCAGGAGGAAGAGGATTAGTGGGTGCTCCGATTAGTTCCTGTTGTCCTGACCTTTCCCTTCTGGCTGTCAGTAGAGCCACTGTTCCCAGTAGAATCAGTGGGGGAGGAATTCCCACATGGTATGGAGGCACCTGTGTCATTCCCTGCCCAGTGGAGACCATGGGCTACTCCTGCTCTGGAGGGTGAAAAGGGAGTTTGAGGAACAGCTGCTGGATCATGCCGTCTTCACTCTGGAGCACGGATGAGTTTAAAGCCTGCCGCTGGCCACACGGGCTGCTTAGGGGTTTTCTTTAATCCCACGGAGCCTTCTGTGAAGCCAAGTGAGCTGCTTGTTTGATTCTGTGTCTCTGCCCATCCTCTATCTGTGTTGGAGTGCACACGTGCACTAGGGTAGGGAGAAAGCCTGGGTGTTCTGGGATACCTCGAAGTATGCAGGCGCTGTCAGTCCTGGGGTCAGCGTTCAGTCTCCTGAGGTCTGAGGTTTTAATGCCCAGGAAGTGGCCAGCAGCAAGGCTTTTCCTTATAAGTGCAGTTCCTTGCCCTGTAGGCGTTGATCTGTTTGGGTTGTAGAAACAAGCCGAGAGCCATCCACATTCCTCACATTCTTTTGGCTTGGCATTGGCCAGAGGGGGGCCAGAGCTTGAAATTACTATCAGGCGCTCTGGTGTGGTGATTCTTTCTGGATGAATGCTGGGGATTCCAGAGGGTTGTGCAGCCGGAGATGGGGAGGGGGCTGCTTCTCCCCTCCCCCGCCTCTGTCTGACTGGTCTTATCTATAGGGCAGAGCTTGGTTGAGCAGGCCCCATCCTGATCTATGTTAGAGGAAGCTAAAGAGACTGTTCTGTGGCCCCTGTGTTAGAGGCTGACACCCTAACACCCAGCACTTCCCTGGGTGGCATTTGTGTGGTTTGCTTTCTCTGGCACTCTGCCAGATTCATGGGGCCAGCAAAATGTCAGTCAGGGAAGAGGAAATAGGTGGAGAGGTGCCCCAGGGTGGCTTTGCCATCTCAGATGAGCCAGCGGGACTTGATGTCTCCCACCTGGGAACTCAGTGAGGTGAGGCAGGCTCACCCTGAGGTCACAGACCTTTGGGTGAAGTTTGGAGACTAGATGCCAGTGCTCACAGCACTCAAAGAGCCTGTGATACCTTGGGGTCTGTTCCTGTGATTGTTATTCCAGGAAAACAAATGTTCTTGGTCTTTAAGTTCACAGCTTGACCGTCCTGGAGGTCACAGTGATGGAGAGCTTCTCAGGGTTTCTATGCCCAGGGCTCTGCTGGTGGCTGTTTCTGTGGTTTGAGTGGAGCACCTGCAATATAGGTTCTCCTGGAAATATTTTTCTCTATGCCCATGCATGCTGGTATTCGAAGTGATAGGCCATATGAGGGTGTGGTCTGGTTATCTTGGAGGTCAGTGTGACCAGTCTGTGTTGTAAAGACTCAGGCATTATGCTGGTCTGCCACTGTCACCTGGCAGAGTGTACTCAGGCAGTATCCTGGTCAGCCCAGGGTTCTTTGATTGCACTGTTTGCAGGCAGGTGCAAAGGACCCCTTTAAAAGACAGACCCTGCCCACTTAGACTCTCTTTGCTGGCTCTCTCTTTTTCCGCTGTTCCCCTGGGGCAGACAGGGCTTGTCTGTCTCCATCTTCTCTTCTGTCCTCTCTGTCTCTGTGTCTCTTTCCTTCTTTTCTCTTTCCTTCCCCCTCCTCCCCTTTCTAATAAAACTTCTCGCTTAAGCTCTGTCTGCCTGGCGGTTTGTCCCTCCACCTCAGGCACCCTGGACTACCATGGAATCCGCCGAGGTTCCTACACATTATTCGTAACACATGTACCTGTGGTTCAGTCTAGGGGTCTGGCTTGATAGGTTCTCTTCCATTTAAAGAATTAAAAGGCAGGAAAAATCTTGAGCACCATAGGCTGCGCGGGTGAAACCTCAAACACTGAAGACAGGAGCGACAGAACGAACCAGCAGTTGAAGAAAGGCTTGGGTGTTTGAACACGGGCACGCTGCAGACACACAGAGAAAAGGGCCCTCTGCAAAGCTGAGGCAGAGTCCAGTCTCTTCAGGGCTGTGCTTTTTGTTGCTGTTGTTTTCCTTTAAGTCTCTGAGGTTTTTCCTCCCCTAATTTCCGGTTAGTCAGTTTGAAGAAAGACAGCCTGGTTGACAGACCCACAACTGTTGTGTAAGCGTCCTGATCCAGCCTTGAACTTGTTAAGTCAGTCCAGCAGCAGGGGACCCGCTGGTGGGAGACAAAAGCCCACAAGGCAAGGTGTTTGTTTTAAGCTGCTGTTGTCTCAAGCCCGGAGGGTGAGGAAGAAGCAGGAGACACCCACCTTTATTACCTAGCTGGTCCCTCTCCCTGTCTGTCTACCATGGAGTCTAACTGCTAGTCTCTCACCTGAGACAGTTAAGAGTACAGCCCAGCAGGTAAGCAGGGAGCCTGAGGCCATGGAGCACCTGAGGCCTTCCCCACATGCTCCAAGCCTGAGTGCGAGCTCCAGAGCCAGCAGCTGCCACCATCACCAGCCGTTCCCACAGTGTCTTAGGCCCAGGAGCACTCTTTATGTGCTCCCATTTTACAGAGAGAAGACGCCTCTGAGAGGGCCTCATTCAGGGTTAGCCCAGAGGCTTATTATGGGACAGCAAAGCTCAGGCCTAGAATTCCACCCGGTGTGTGTGCCCTCCAAGCTGACTCACTCCTTAGCTGGTAGCTGGGAGGCCACATGAGCCATTGGGCATGTGCCATAGCCCTGATCCCTTCTCTGACCTGTAGGGAGAACCGCAGACATGAGCCACAAAGTAGAAATTAGGATGGTAAGTGTCTTTAAAAGTCAAATATACCACTAAGGAATTAAATGATCTGAAAGGAGGGTTCCATGAATCCATGGTCCTCAACTTTTTCTTTAGGGGGCCAGGTGAAGCCACTCTGTGCAGCTACCTCCTGCCTGGGCATGTGGAGAGAAACTAACACATTTGACTGTGTTTACCTTACATCTCGAATGCCCCTCAGAGGCCCATATGTTGGAGGCTCGACCATCAGCCTGCGGTGCCACCGGAAGGCCACAGAACCGTTTTATGGGAGGAAGTCCTGGGCTCACTACTGAGCTGTGAATTAGGATCAGGTCACACACAGGACAGGAGACACTGGCTTTCGGACTGAGTCACAGTAACCGATGCCCGCTGCCTGACTAGCCTGGGTGCCTGGGGCCTGTCTAGGGTCAAGTGTGATCTCATAGTTTCTGACAGGTGATTAAGTAGGCTCATGGCCTGCAGTGACTACAGGACGCTGTTCTTCGTATCTTCCAAAACCTCTTCCTTGAAATAGCCACGAAGTCTGTGCATTTTCATTCCAGAAAGGGTTTCAGCTGAGGGTGGGCAAGATCAGCAGTGAAGGGGCCGGGGGAGCCAGGCCAGAGGAAGGAACCTAAGCCTGCTCACGGGTTTTAGGTGGCTCTGATAGTCTCTTCCACTTCCTTTAAGCAGGCGTGGCCCGGGGACAGGTAAGACATTCTCCTCATACTTGGGGGTGGTGGTGAAGGAAGACAAATTCCAGTGTTGTTTATGTTGAGGGCTTTGGAATGTCTTGATGAAATACTCTTGGATTTGGAAGACCCTTTCAGTCCAATCAGAGAAGCTCACCTACTCCCCAGCCCCATGCCTAGAGTGTCAGAGCAGAATGACATTTAGGAAAAGCACATAGACAGTATGCACAGCTCCCCTGGTAGTGAGTGACAGGGGCAGGGAATGAGACCCAGGACCCCCTCAGGCTATCCAGTCCTGTACCTCAGTGCCACATTTACTGTAACTTACCTACATCTTCCTACGGACTCCACTGCAGCTGTGCGTGGCTCTTAGTGCCTGATACGGGGTGAGTGCTGTCTAGTTTACATGGTGTATTCTTTTTTTTTTTTTTTTTGGTTTTTTACAAGACAGGGTTTCTCTGTATTGTTTTGGAGGCTGTTGGTCCAGCCTGGCCTCGAACTCACAGAGATCCACCTGCCTTTGCCTCCCAAGTGCTGGGATTAAAGGCGTGCACCACCACCGCCCAGCTTACACGGTATATTCTTGAGGGAGTAACAGTGAAGAAAAAATCTGTACATGTTTGTACAGACATAATTTTAAAAAAAAGATTTATTTTAGTTTTAATTATGTATATGTATATATACAAATGTGAGTACGGTGCCTTTAGAATGCAGAAGAGGGTGCTGGGTCATTCCCATGTGTGGTCCCGTGTCATTGTCTGTGTCCCGCCCCCCCCCCATCCTGTCCCCCGAGCTGCAGCTATAAGAGGTTATGAGCCATCTGACTTGTGTGCTGGGAACTGAACTCAGGTCTTATGGGCTCCTAACCACTCTCTAGCCCCTGACACACTTTTAAAATATTTGATTTGCTCTTTGAGAACTGCATGCATGTATATAGTATATTTTGATCATATCTACTCCTTCCAGGTCCCCTTGGACCACCACTATGACATCCTCTTTCCAACTTCATGTCTTCTTTTATAACCTACTGAGTCCAGTTAGTGCTGCCTATATGCACATGAGTGTGAGACCAGCCTCTGGGGCATGTCCAACCTTCCAGTAGAGGTACCACAACTTCTGTGCATCCATGAGTGCACTAAGTGATGTTCCAAAGACATTCTCCTGCTCACCATTCTTTCTGCCCCTCTCTCCTGTGCTGTTCCCTGGACCTTGGGGAAGATTGATATGGATGGCTGAGTTCTCACAGCCAGTTATTCTCAGCACATTGACCAGTCATGAGTCTCTGAATTAACCTCTGTCTAAACATTTTTACCTGTGGCTGTTTGGATTCATAGATGCAGGGGCTCTGGTAAGAAAGACAAACTGTATGTATTTATTTAGATAGGGTCTTACATAGTCCAGGTTAGCTCTGAACTGGCTTTGTAGCCAAGGATGACTTTGGATTCTCAATTCTCCTGCCTCCACCTCCAGAGTGCTGTGTTTGTAGTCATGCATACCACCATGACTGGTTTATGCAGAACTTGCGATCAGTGATTGAACCCAAGGCTTTGTACATGCTAGGCAAACACCCTTATCACCTGAGCTACATACTCTATTTCATTGTTGAGTATTTCATTGTTGAATTCTTAAAGTTATCGATTTAAAGAGTTTGTAACTGATCTTCTCAAAGCTGGGTGTGATGGCACATCCCTATAATCTCAGCACTTATTAGACAGAGGCAGGGGGATCTCTGTAAGTTCAGGCCAGGTAGGGTTACAGTGTAAGACTCTGTCTCCAGAACAAAACAAACAGTTGTCCTCTAAGCACAGACAGACATTTTTTCTTGGTTCTAGCCACAATAGCATTTGCATAAATTAGTGTGGATTTACATAGAGTAGTTTGGTATTTGCATAGACTAGTTTCGTTGGACAGTTGTTTCCCCATCAGTAAACATGAATGAAGCCAGGGTCTCAGAAGATTCTCAAGGACTACTGGGGAACTGAATGTGTGCTCGGACTCGATGGAGAAGAAAGGGACTAGGCAACTGGTAAGAGCCAGAGTGTTAACACAGTAGGGCCTGGGAGCCAGACCTTGAGGAGTGAGGTCGTCCTTCAGGAATCGCAGTCACACGTTCACCCTTGCCTGTGCGTCCTGCCCTGTCTCCAGGAGCACCTGACCCAGGGATGGCTGCCAGCCCTTGCACAGCAATTCTTTGTGGGACGTGGCCCTGGCCTCTGGGGACTTCTCAGTTCCCTCGGGAGGCTGCTGGGGCTTATAAGGGGCAAACTTGGACCTTCTGTGCCCGCAGTGTGGTCTGCTGTCTTGGTGTGTGGCACCTAGCTGTGACTGTCACTTTCCCTTGGGCACAGACCGGTCCTGGAGCCTGGCATGGGATGTGCTGAGAAGGCCACAGAGCCACCCTGCACTTGGCAGTGGAAGGATCTGAAGACTGGTGACTTGTTCAAGGTCTCCTGTTCCTGTCCAATGTCCCGCAAGTGTTGCCAGCAGCCCCGAATTGTACACTCAGTGAATACATCTTGGGTCTGTTCCCCCTCCCTTGACATTGCCCGCGCTGTCCATATGGAGAACATGTGGTGTATCCTAAGCTCAGGACCCCCTAAAGGGGGTTCACAGAGGTTTCAAAACTCCTGCTGTTCCTGCAAATCTTCACAGGTACAGTGATTTCCTACACACCATTACCAGACTCTTTTAAAAACAATAGTTAAAATTTGTATTTTATGTATTTTTGTGTGCATGGCTGTTTTGCCTTCACAAGTGTTGGTGCAGCATGTAAGTGCGGTGCCCCCATGGTCAAAAGAGGATGTCAGACATATCTCCTTGGACTGGAGTTACAGGTGGTTGTGAGCTGCCATGTGGCAGTGCAAGCTAAACATGGGTGTCCCGCTTTACAGAATTCTGGAAGGATTAGCTGTAAAAGTAGCTGAAAGCCTGGTCTTGGAAGAAGGCTCCCCAGGCAGGCCTGTGGAACTTGGCTGAGCATGGTCCAGTCCCAGCGAAGGGATTGACCGTCTCCCAGAAGCCACTGAGAGAATCATCAAGATTGTGTCCTCGATAGATTTTGTTTCTTTGGCATTTTAAAGCCCATATGTTAATTTGCTCGCTTTGGGAGCTACCTGCCTTGTGAATCCTTGTGGATAGTTGTTGAACTTGGTTGTGCTAGAATGTGGAGGTGATTTCTAGTGGTTAATACAAGCTCAGGAAGCAGGTCTGGGCTGTGTACTAGAAGGTGGCTCCTGGACAGGTGATAGGTTCCCCCAAGCTGACTGAAATCTTGGTGCTGAGGAATTGTGAGGGGACTTGCCAAGGAGGTGGGTTTTAAGTGATGCTCTCTTCAGACTTGACTCGGGGAACACGGAAAGACAGCCCCGGTTTTGTTCAGGGTTGGGAAGCTCCTCTGCCGCAGGTTTATGATTAAGCTTGCCACTTGCTTTCCAGTAGGTTTGTCTCCCTTGATCTTCTCAAAGCCAGGTGGCTTGGGCCAAGCATTTATTCAAGCTGCATATTACATAGGAGGAACTTGTGCCTTCAGGTGGATCAGCAGTTAAACCAAGGTCAGCAGCTGGGAGAGATCCATCCAGACTGAGTCATCAGAGCTCGGCACCATTACCCAGGATCCCCAGCTCAGATGTTGCAAAGCCAGAGAAGGTTCTAGAATGGCCCAGCACAAGAAGAAATTGTCTGGCAGTAGCAGAATGCAGAAAGGGTGTGCATGAGGCTCTGGCTCTGGGGGGATGCTGAACACCTCACTCCTTTGTGGCTGTGATCTCTTTTTTTTTTTTTTTTTTTAGTTTTTCGAGACAAGGTTTCTCTGTGGCTTTGGAGGCTGTCCTGGAACTCACTCTGTAGACCAGGCTGGCCTCGAACTCACAGAGATCCGCCTGCCTCTGCATCCCCAGTGCTGGGATTAAAGGCGTGCGCCACCAACGCCCGGCTGTGGCTGTGATCTCTTGGCCTCAGGGGAGTTTGGTGTCGTCTGGAGGTAGTCTGCCTGCAAGTCACTGCAGAATCCTTGACCCAGCCTGGACACTAAGTTTCAGTGGATTGTTGAACTTGGCCTTACTCCAGGTAACACCTGGGAATTCTTCAGGTGCTACATATGCGTAGGCTTCACATCTAGTACCTCAAGGGTCTTTTGAATACCCACCTCCCTCTGAACAGCCCATGGCTGCCCTGTGGGCTTGCTCTATCTTCAGTAGTGGCCAGGAAGCACCCAAGGGCCAAGGGCCAAGGACAGCTAACTACCGGAACTGTGCTCTGGCTGGGGCCTTTGGGATTCTACAGGCTGGGCTCAGATGTCAGAGTACTACTTGATGGATGGGGTAGCATCCCCACTGAGCAGCAGTGTGGGCTGCTCACTGTGCGTCTTCTGAGAAAAACCCCTCCCCGACAATCCCACCTGCCACAGTTAGTTATTTTATGGGAACCTTTCTCCCACTTCCCAGGTGGCTCTGGGGATAAAGCCTAGGTCTGAACTGGGATCTTGGCCTCTGGTGCTGAGTGGCCCACTGACTTGCCATTGCTTTAGTTTGCAGCTCTAAGGAGTGAGAAGCTCAGCTGTGAGTGGACCCACACTGGGGTGACAAGATGCCAGAGGCTGCCCTTCTTAAATGTCAAGATCCAGGGTGCCCTGGGCCAGACTCCTGTCCTTCTCTCAGCTGGGGTCAGGGTTCACATTACCTTTGAGGTGGTTTTATAGGATCCTGGAAAGCATGTGCACAAACTGCCCCTGTTCGTAGTGTGTTGCTCCAGAGACACGATAGCTTCCCATCAGTACCTCTAAGCAGCTGCTGGTGACACCATAGGGGGGCATTTTCTCCTTGTAGCTCACCTCTGTGTCTGGTCACAGGTGTTCTGCCAGCCCATCTGCGCCTCGATCCTGAGAACAGAATCTTTCTGTCACTGCACACATTTCTCGGTCCAGGCGACTTTTCAGACCGTTCTTCGTGTGTGCACATCCATGGACTGACAAGTCACTAACCCGTCACGGTCCTGGCGGCACTGCACCTCCTGAAAGTCACTCCGTTAACCATCTAAAAGTGACGGTCAGTGTAGCCACAAAGCAACCCCTGCCTCAGTTTTCCTGCAACACATTTTAGGTACACTCCAGAAGGTGATGCCCCAGCCACTCCCACTCTGCTCAGGACACTGTTTGGTCTGCTTACCTCGTCTCTCGTTTGCCCGGGGATTTCTCCGCTCCAGGATATGTTTATCGGGTGTACTCCATTGTAAGCTGCTCAAGGCGTGTAGAGTTAGAAGGTTCACTCGTGTTCTCAGTTTACACCGGGTGTCTCAGGACGGCCTAAGTCAGAGAACATTGGAGACTTACGTTCTGCAACAGTCTGCAGCTTTCAGCGAGTGGATCCTTCCACTTGGCATGACTTCTCACAGTTCGGTTATATTGTGGTGTGCAGGAGCATTCCATTGCTTCCTATGGCTGTATGACTGAGTTCTGTTGCTCTGTTCATTCTTCCGTGGTCATCGATTGTCGTTTTACCTCTCGGCAGTTGTGAATGATGTGGAATACGTTCTCTTCATTTTATTTTTGAAGAGCTGACTTCTCACGTCCAAGTTCTCTAAGATCCTTAGCCACTGACCCTTGTAAGCCCCCCCCCAGGTCTCACCCTAGTCTCTCATGCATCCCCAAGCCCTAAGGCTTGGCCTGCTGTTGAACTCTAGCTGTGCTGTGGCCCATGTGGGTCAGTCACATATCCTTTGCTGCTGTCCCTAGTGTTCTGTGTGCGTCACAGTAGCGCCCAGCAGCTATCTCCCAGTGAGCCTCAGGGGTGTCACCAGAGACCTGGTATGCAGTTAAGGTGAATCACACAGGCAGCTGTGAGGAACAACTTCCTGGACATCCTCTGAGCTGTGACATCTGAGTCTACCCTGGTATCCTCACAGCTCGTGCTGTGGGTCCTTTCGACAAGACTTCCCAGGCTGCTGGGCCTCTGCTCAGAGGATAGAGGCAGGAAATGGGGAAGGAAGGGATCATGGTGGCCTCCCTTCAGCCACACCTGGGGCTAACCCAGTTTCTTTCCTGGGGACCTCTGTCTTCTGTGGCTAATTTCCCTTCTCCCTGCCCCTCCAGGAACCCCCCCTTCCGTGGTGCCTTCCACCCCACCTACAGCTTGTAAATCATTCCTTCCCTGCTGGGCCTTGATGGGTTCTTGTCCTTGCTGGGAGAAGTCCTCCAAGGTGGGGCTGAGGGCTGCATTCTGAGTCTGTCACCCTGTCTCCTCAGCAGGCTAGGCCAGCCTTCCACCTAAGTGTTGAGGCTTCAAAGGTTGACACCCAGCTTCTTGCAGGGATGAGGAAAAGAGGACGGGTGTGTTACGAGGGGAAAAATGAGACCATCTTTGACACTAGTCAGCATAGGACAGCTAGGACCCCCTGACAGGGTCCTCTCATGCCAGGCACCCCACTTCTTTGTAGCTGCCATTGTTGGGGTCCCACTGTCTGCCTACTCTGTGCTCCTGGTCACAGAGGCGCTTCCAGTGGGTGAGAAGCAGGCTTTAGCCTTCGCTGCTGTTTAGTTCCAGCCCTCCTGGCTCCAGTGCTAATCCTGACTGTAGCCACCTGTCCTGGCCCTGGCACTAGGCAGGCTGGTGCAAAGGAAATCTGAATGCGTTGCTGTTTTTGTGCCCAGAGCATGTGCTGGCCTCAGCCTATCCTGTTTATGGTGCAAAATAGAAAAAGGACACCTAGGGCAGACAGGTGTGGAGCCAACTGGTGTCCCGCCTAACCTCCCGCAGGGTAAGTGTCTGCGTTCGAGAAATCTTAGGGTTGATTCCTCCTAGCTGTGATCCATCCCCCAGTGAGGAGACAGACTGGGTCAGGATGGGACTTGGAACTCTTGAAGGCAAGCAGGAGAGGGAAGTCACCAAAGGAAGATGAGGTGTCCCCAGCCGGGGTGCTGGGGGACACTTGTGAGATGAACTCTCAAACAACAGCAAGAGGGAGTGGAGGGCAGCCACTGTGTGGCTTGAGGTCATGTGGTTCCCAGGAAGATGTTCTTGGACCTCCAAATGTCCCCGACCCTCCTCTCCAGTCTCATGAGGCCTGGTGTGGACACTTGGTTCAGAAAGGCAGGAAAGAGGATGTTTGTGAACCTGGAGGAAGGAGATATCCAGTCAATCAGCTAGACTGCAGCCTTGGGCCGGCCAGCCTGTGAGGAGGCCCTGCTGCTGCAGGAACTGTAGGAGCCGAGGGGCTCCTAGCTACCCGGAGGGCCCAGGGGAAGAGTCCGGAAGAGCCAGCCGGAAGTCTGAGAGGACCGCGTGGTCCTAAAGCAGAGGACCAGGGAGCAGCTGGCTGAGGTGGAGCCGCTTTTAAGTGTTGCTCCTTTGGTGGCTGCATCTCTGCTGAACCCATTGCCACACTGTTGTGTGTAGCCCTGTTCCCTAGGCGCTTTAAAGCTATAGGCAGAGAAGCTTCGAGAAACTGCCCCGTGCCCTCTGGCTCTAGATTGTCCTGGCTCTAGTCCTGGGAACCTCTCCCCTTGTTCCTTGTAAGAAAACAAGTCAGGATTCCCGGAAGGCCTCAGGCCTGGCTGGGCCCATTGTCCCAGGCAAACCTGTCTGATAGGTTTCCCCTTCACTTACCTCTGCTGGGTTCCTGTGGCAGAGGTTCCCCTGGAAAAAGCAGGCAGGTTCCCACAGGGATCACTTTGTGCCTTGACTCCGAGGAGAGAAGATAAAGCACGAAGGTGCTCGGGCCCTTACCAAGTGTCCTGTTAGAGCCACCGTACCAACCCAGCCCCAGCCCAGGGGCCCAGTCCTGGTCCCCACAAGCCCTTCACCCAGTGAGGTAGGGTCAAGGGATCAGGGACCTCTGGAGGGACCAGCTTGAATTTATCTTCCAGGACTGGAAGCCAGCTGATTTGCATGAGATTAGAGTTTCCATACCTGAGAGCTCAAGTCTTTACAACTGACCTTTTGCTGCATTTGTTTAAATAGAATGGGTTCCTTTAGAACCACCAATCTCCAGAGCATTTTAAGACCTGAGCACTTTAAGGCCTGTTGCTTGGGAGGAGGGGGGAGGGGAGGGGGCGGGGCAGACGGAACCCTAAAGGGTTGTCTGGCCCTTCAGCCACACAATGGTGAAATGCTTCTGCAGGCTGCCCTTCCTGTGTAGGCAGCCACTGGGCCCGGCTCCCTGCCCCCTGTTGCTCAGCCCAGCCTGCTTCTGTGTGTTTGGGATGGGGGAGCAGTCCCAATAGTGTGGGTCCTGCAGTGGCTCATCCCTGCCTCTCGGAGGCTGGCAGATCTCGGCCAGGTGACCTGGTCTTCAGCACCTCCGCTTACTTACACGTGAATGTATGCAACTGTAGCATAGGGAGGCCATGGTGTTTATGCAGGCTAGCACATGGGAGCACGTGTGGTAGAGTCCAGTGCACACCCACCCCGCAGGTGGTTGCTCTAGCATTTGGTTGTAGTTGGGGTGCGGATCAGTTGTAGGGTGACTGAGCTTTGTATGTGCAAGGTGCTAGGTTCCATCTCTATTCTGGAAAAGAAATAAGTCTCCAGTTTTATTCTGGTGTGTTGGCCTCAGAGTAGATATTCTGGAGGGGAAAATTACTGTGCTGAGTTTTATCCTGGTCATTATTCCCCAAATAATACAACATAACAACATTTAAAGGGTACCAGAAGGCATGTGTAGGTTGTACGTAAACCTTACACCCCTTTATACAGGGACCTTGAGTATCTGCCAGGTCTTGGAACCAGTATGCTAAGATGCCAAGGGAAGACTAAACCACAGCAGAAATGCATTCTCTCATAACCTGGTGCCCAGATGTTTACTGGAGATGTCAACATGGTCCCTCTCCCTCTCATGAATCCTGGGGAGCCTTTGCCTCTTGACTTCTGGTGGTGGCAGGCGATGGCCCCCAGTGGTCTCCAGGTCTTGTGGCTGCATGCCTGCGACTCCTGTCTTCATCCTCACATTGTGAGTCCCTTTCTCTCTCTGCATCTAAACCTCTTTTTCCCAAAGGGATGCCCATGAGTGGTCGGAGGGCCCACTGGTCTGAGCTTGCCTGAATTTGACCAAGACGTGTTTCCTAGTAGGCTCACATGCACAGCCCACAGAGTGAGGGCTTGGATCTGTTGGTGAGGGGCCACAGTACAACTCACAAGCCTGCCTCTGTGCCTTGGTTTCATCGTATTGTGGCTTCTGCCAAGTGGGGAGAAGCCATGTTCTTTTGTCTCTGTTTGGTAGAGGCCCAGTCCAACTGCTGTGACTTCAGTGAGCCTTCACTCCCCAACAGCCTTTGCGTCTGTAGAGCAGGAACTTGTACCACACAGGAGCCAGTCAGCTGGGTACACAAGCACTCCTGATGTGGGGAGGTATTACGATCACCCACAACCCATAGACTTGCATGTTCTGTTTGCTGGGTGCTTGGTGCTGAGTCCTAGGTGCTACGGTGGGTGCTGGAGATCGAAGAGCGGACATGGCTCCCACTGTGGCCAGAGAGACAAGGAGTGAAACCAGCAGTTCCAATGAGGTCCTTTACAGTCAAGCACGGGGCACTGGGGCAGGCGACGGCAACCTCCGTGTCAACCCAGAGCAGCTCGAAAGATCTTCCACGAACCCTGGCAGTTTCCTCTCTGCTGCAGTGAGAGTGTCTTGGGATGCTGACTGCTACTCAGAGCACCCTAGGGACTGCTGCCGAGAGGAGCTATGAGTGGCCCTGAACCTTCTTGGACAGGGTCCCAGGGTTCCTCCTCGATTCAGTGTTGGTCAGTGGTAGACCGTGATGCTGAGCAGCTCTGCATGCACCATGGAGAAGGCAGGGATGACTAGCTGTTCCACAAAGGGCTTTGAGCAGGAGCAGAGCCACCCCCTACTTCCCTCCTCATGCTCGTTTACTCACGCACTCAGGTCCACCAAAAGAAAGCCTGGGAGAGTACATGCCTCAGTGTGCGAGAGACCACATCCCTGGGCATGGTGTGGGAGGACCCGAGTCCACGGCCCTTGCTCTTGACGGCCTCCTCCATCCACATGGCTCATGCGAGTGTGTTCACGCTCAAGGCGACTCTAGACCCATGTTTCTTTTTCTCGCCATGCCACCTCCCCAGCTTAGTCCCCACTATAGTCTCAGGAAGACCCCAGTGGTAGTTTAATATTTCACTGAAGACGCCAAGGACCATGCATGAAGACCGTGCTAGCTTTGGAACAGAATGGACCTGTTGGGTCTAGGCCATGATCCTGGGGGCCAGGCTGAGTGTGTAGGGTCTTGCCTTTTTCTTAGAGCGGCGATGACACTCAGCGCATCACACGGGCTTCAGAGACAAGCAGCCTATTACAAGACAAGAGGTGTATATTTGTAGGCAGCTCTCCAGTTCTCTGCTCTCCCAGAATTTCTGTCTCTTGAATAGTGTTGAGATTCAGTTTGTACCAGAAGACATATGTTAAAACCCTGATTGTCCACTGCAGAACACAACCAGCCAGTAGGGGAAAAGATAAGTTTTTCATGGCTCTTTGTCCATGTGGCTTCTTCTCCGACCTTTGCCGTTGGTTCCTTTTGTGGGTCTGTCTGTGCATGCTCTAGTACAATAATTATGTGGGTGTCCCTTTGTATTGCTTAGTTGGTCAGTGTCTGTCCTACTACAGCTGGCTGGGCCCAACAGGACTTCTGGTACAAGAACACCCTCTAGCTATGCCTGCAGGACTTTGGGGGCCTTATTCTCTGGTCCTGTTAATCCACCCCATTCTAATTGCCAGTAGAGTAGTGTGTCCAACATCTTCCCATAGCCATCCTCAGAGGCCCAGTTACTTGCTTACCATCAAATGCCTCTCTCTGACTCTTAAGGTAACATAGCAAGATATTTTAAATCCCACTCCAGGTCTAGAAGTGCAATTACTGGATCCCTTCCAGTATCTGACTCATCCCTCAAGAATGTGCCAAGCAGAACCAGGCAGTGACTGGTGGTTTTGGAAAATACACTCAGAAAGTATGGGCAAGAAGTTTTATCCTCCATGTGGGGTTATGTGTCTTGTAGACACTGTTGAATTAATTGTGACAGATGGAGAGAGGCTTGCTGGGGAGCTGGGCCACCCAGGATCCCAGAAATGGAATGTAGTTCTGCAGACAAATTATAGTTTTAGCCTCTGATCAGGCTGTGTTGGCTCCCTGGGCTGCACATGGTTGCTTAACAAGGATGTTGGTTATATGAAGTGTGACTTGTCATGTGCATGTTGTAGATAGAGTGTATGTTCATAAGTTAGGCCATCTATGTATGGGTTATTGTGTTTTTTCGTTCTTAGGGTTTCTCTGTATTGTTTTGGAGGCTGTCCTGGAACTCACTCTGTAGACCAGGCTGGCCTCGAACTCACAGAGATCCGCCAGCCTCTGCCTCCCGAGTGCTGGGATTAAAGGCGTGCGCCACCAACGCCCAGCATTTTTTCATTCTTTAAAAAAAATTTTTATGTGTAAGCACTCTGTATGCGCACCTGCATACCGGAAGAGTGTATCAGATCCCATTGTAGATTGGGATAATTATATATATGGTTGTGAGCCACCATGTGTTTACTGGGAATTGAACTCAGGACCTCTGGAAGGGCAGTCAGTGCTCTAAACCTCTGAGCCATCTCACCAGCCCTTATGAGATCAATATCATACGGGCAGTTCTTCATTGACCCCAAAATGTTGCATGATGTGTGACCACAGGACATGATGGCTTTTAACCAGGACAAGATGTTCTCTGAATTCCAGAGACCTGAAAAGTTCAAAGCCTAGGGCCAACCAAGTCGGTTGCCTGGCAGCTGTGGAGGGAGCCTTCCCACCCCTCCAGCTCAGGTGTCTTGGCATCACTGGCAAATGGAGGAAAGTTTCCTGATTCAACTGGATTTTTTTTCTCTTCCTCCATGGCTGTGTCCACAGCTGTCTCTTTTTTTGTAAACAAGGATTGCCCATCGTACTGGGTTAGGGCCACCTTAATGACATAGTCACTTGGTCATCCACAAGGAAGGCTGTAGTATTCCTCAGAACAATGTGCAGTTGCTAGCCTCTCCACTCTTTCCCTGGAGTTTAGGTTTTGGCCGTCATGCTGCATGCCTCTTGAATCGGAGCCCTTCGGCCAGTTCCTAAACTTCTCAAATAACTGAGAAGAGGACAGGCGTACTGTATATCTTTAAACCGTCAGTGCACACGGCCCGCCCTGGCAGAAAGGCCAAAGGAGGTCACACTTAGAAAGTGACTAATGCTTGATGAAGTCAGTCTGCCTGTTTAATGAAGCACTAGTCAGTTTACATCCTTTGTGTTCAAACCACGGTGGGGTGGGGCCGTTGGGAGGTAGCAGGACCCTGCAAAAGCGGGCTACAGCATCTGGGGGTACCATGTAAAGTAGTCCACAGAACCTGGGGGTACCCTGTAAGCAGTCTACAGCATCTGGGGGGGGGGTACCCTGTAAAGCAGTCCACAGCACCTGAATGTGGGGAAAAGCAGAAGGCCATTAGTGAGCTTTGTCGCACTGAACAGCACAGCCCCTGCCTGGCCGCTCACTGTCCTGGCCCGAGCTTAACACTGGGCTTCATTTTCAGGTGTTGTACTCTGTCTTCTCTTGATCTACCCATGGCTCGTGTGAGACCATGGGGCACGGGGGTCTGCCTGCCTCTCAGGCCACATGCTAAGAGTTAATGAGCATGAACTTGGCCAGAGTGCATGGTAAACATGATGCGTCCTGGGGTTCCTTTCAAGATACTGATGGGGGGAGGGGCAAGGGTGGTTTGAAGCCCATCTCAAACTGCAGAACTTTCCGAGAGCCTCTCTGAGTCCCTGGGCCCAGGCAGCGCTCCTGAATGGTGCTGTAAGGAGAGGCCATTCCCAGGGTGTCATTTTGGCACAGCTCAGGGCTGTGGGAGCTTCGTGGGCTTCTCACACTGGCAGGCCTCAGTCATTGTCATATTAAGGACACTTGTTGGTCTTGGAGTTTACTTTTGCAGCACGGGTGCCCTCACGCCAAGAGGTGAGGACAGAAGGTTGCTGGAATCTAGAGGGTGGGGAGGAAAGGTGTGGTGGCATCTCTATAGATGCTGGGCATAGCCCCTGGCACAGAATCCGCAAATGTGTGGGTAGGGTTAAGGTGGGGCAGCCTGGACCCTAGAGGTTGCAGGGCTAGGAGGAATGCATATGCCTCAGCCCCTCCGTCAGCCATTCCCACTTCAGCAAGACAGCAAAAAGCCCTTGTGAAGCCAGGCGGTGGTGGCGCACGCCTTTAATCCCAGCACTCGGGAGGCAGAGGCAGGCGGATCTCTGTGAGTTCGAGGCTGGGCTGGACCGATAGCCTCCAAAACAATACAGAGAAACCCTGTCTCGAAAAACCAAAAAAAAAAAAAAAAAAAAAACCCTTGTGATTCTGGGGAGGGGCACATGTGGCCTCTTCCTAGAGTAGAGCACAGGGATATGGATTTGGGGGACACAACGAAAATGACAAATACCTGAATCACCCTGAGCCCGTTTCTGTCTTCCTTTGGATAAAATGATGTTTTTGGTTTTTTTCCATCCCATGCACAAGAAAGAAATACAGACCATCTTAGAATATTGAGACACCTGACATCTAAGTTCTTAGTATGTCTCATGTGGGAAGAGGGGAGAGAGAACTCAGGATCATGGCCCAGGGGCCACCTGCATCAAGCTTTCTAGGTGCATAAAGGATCATGGTGTAGTGAGTGTGTTCTACAAGAAGCCATGGGGACTTTCATGACCAAGGCATGCATCTAGGGGCGAGGGCGGGGAATGCAGAATTGACACACGCAGTCCCATGTCCTCCTGATGTTATCAGAGAACAAGCTGTAACCTCCCAGGTTCCTCCTCAGGGCTGGCGGGAACACTTCCAGAGCCTGTTGCTCGACCTGAACCGTCACGTGACCGAAATTTCCTCCTTCAACCCCTCATGATCTTGGCTAGGAAAAGCTTTGCTCTTAATGGGAGTGGCTCGGGTACCTTTTCAGTTTCTACCACAGAGGCCCTGGAGTCCCCAGGCTGGGGACAGGGTGCTGTCTTCAGGTGGAAGAACCTGGGAGGTTATAGCTTGTACTCTACTAAGTTAGGGAAAGCAAAGGACACCATGTTGTCAATTCTCCGCTCCCCACCCCCATTCACCTTCTTTGACTTGTTCTCTTGCTTGGCAGAGTTTGCTCCAAGCACTCTGAGGGGACAAGGAAGGGAACAAGCCAGACCTGAAGAAAGCGATAGACAGGAAGTAGAAAGAAGACCCCAAAGTAGAGTGAATGCAACCACCCTGGTGAGAGGTTGAGGGGTCTTCTAGATGTACACTGAATTGAGGTTCAGACACAGAAACAGAGGCAAGCTAGGTTGTATGGGACAGATCTTGCCTGCCAGAGGGAACCTCCGGTGCATAGTTCCCAGGGCAGAAATGCAGAAATAAGTTAAGCAAATAATCACGGGGTATTGTGGCGGGGTGGGGGAGAGGTAGCAGCCTCCTTTATAGAGGCAAGCATTCATTAAAAGCACTTCTAGGTGCCCCTGTTCTCACAGGAGAATGGTTCGTCTGAGGGCAGGGGATTGGCTGAGAGAGAGAGCAGATGAGAGGGGCCTACTGTGAGCCCAGGTGGTGTCGGTACTTTGTCAGGATCGGAGACCAATAGAAACAAGGCTAGGTGGAGGTTCCAGCCTGACCAGGACTGTCTCTGAGGCCCAGGACAAGGAGGAAAGCCGGAATTGCTGGAGCGCGTGGCACTGCTGGCAGATGGGGCAGAACTTATTGTCCCCGTCCTACCGTTGCCACCTCTGCAGGAAGAGGCTGGTCCCCAAAGTGTGCCAAGACTCACATCCTCCAGGCTTGTGTTTCAGGTGCACTGTCTGAGGCCAGAGTTCCCGGACTGCATTTCTTCTCTTCAGGGGGCTGCTCTGATTCTAAAGATGTATTGTTTAGAAGAGAAAAACCCTGCCCGCACCTCCACTCATATGGTGCTCATCAGCACAGTGCTCCTGTGGGGGTCAGAGGACAAGGTGCAGGAGTTGGTTCTGTCCTTCACCATATGAACCCAGGATCAATCTCAGGTTGTCCACGGAGACATCTCACTGGCCTAAGAGGAGAGTTACAAAGTTTTGAGTTTTGCTCTTGTTTTAATATGTAAGTATGGGCCTGTGTGTGTATATGTGCACCGTGTGTGTGCAGTGTCCATGGAGGCCAGACAGGGCAACATATCCTTTGAAACTAGAGTCACAGTGATTGTGAGCTGCCCTGTGGGTGCTGGCAACCAAGCTACACCCAAACCCATGTCCTCTGGAAGAGCAGAGAGGAGTAAGCACTCTGCAACTCTAAGTGGTTTCTGTAGCTCGAGTAGAATTTTAGAAGAATGGAAGATTGAAGTTCTGTTTGGAACTGTGCAGCACATTATACGTACACGCATATATTTTGTTTGGTTGGTTTGGGTTTTGAGAAGGGGTAACTAGAACCCACTGTGTAGTCCAAGCTGAGATCAGACTTGCCCAGCCTCACCTCCCAAGTGCTAGTGTGACACTCTATAGAGTCACCATACCCAGCTTCAAGTGTGGTATTTTAAATCAGTTATTGACTAGACCATAAGAAAGAGAGCTAGGGTGAGTCGGTGGGCCGGTGTGGAGGCTGATTTGTGCTGGATGAGGAAATAAAGGATGGCCACGTGGGATAGGCTCGCAGGCCAGGGCACCAAGCCTGGGTCGGCACAACTTGTCACTTAATGTTCATCAGGTTCTCTAAAGCCCGGTCTCAGCTAATGAGTTTAAAGTGGGCAGGTATAAAAGTCAGTGATGCCCCTTCTCCAGAGACCCTGCCTTGAAAATGCAAGAGAAAAACTCAGCAGCGGCAAACACATCAAAATCCAGTTCAAACTGTTCATAAATGGTTTCTGGACAGGAAGTGAGTTGGCTGTTGGAGACAGGTCTCATGTAGCCTAGGCTGGCCCCACACTTGCTATTTAGTCCAGGCTGGCCTTGAGTTCTGGATCCTTTAACACACCCAGCTGGGGACTGATGTTTGGTGAGTACCAGGCTCTTAAGCTTGACTTTGAGAGACAGCAAACCGTGGTCCGCCACTTATGTTTTACTAACAAGTCTTTATTGGAACATTATCATAGACCTTTGCTTTGTATTGTTTGTGATTCTTTTTGGATCCAAAGAACAAAATTGCATCTTTGTTACAATATTTGGTCCCCAAAGTTCAACTTATTCTCTGCCCCTTCACAGGGAAATTAAATAAATGGAGACCCACCACACCTTGACATGAAAAAGCATGAAGATGTCAGTTCTCATCAATGTAATATCAAGAAAATCCTAGTGGGGTTACTCTTTTTGGAGGGAATTAGTGGTCAGGGAACATTTTATTAAATTATTTTAAAGTTCATGAGAGAAAAAAAATAGATTAAAAAAATGAATGTAGGATTTTGCAGGAGGGTGACCCATGGAAGTACTGTCAGAATTACACAAGAGAGTATTATCACAGAAATTGGCAGGCTGCTGACACAGAATAGCTCCAGTGCAGACCCTCATGTCTGTATGCATTAAAGTGTGTGTCAGTGACATTGAATTAGTCAGTAGGGGACATGTTGTTCAGGAACACCATGTAGAATTAATTACTCAGTTCTTTGCTAATTAATTTTGTGACACTCCTCACGAAGAAGCAAAATAAATTCTTTGTACATTAATGTCAGTACACAAACCAATTTTTTAAGTAAAAGGAAATAGATGGAGATGCTCATCAAATTTTTCATTAAGAGGAGCTGTGCTGTGCATCCAGGGAAAGCCAGACGGGAAAGATTGATATGTTTGCATAATTCAGACGCCAAGCCAGCCAGTGGCTGAAGCTCAAACAGTAGGGTGGGAACGACATTGGCAACTGACCGAGCAAAGGGCTCAATGAGAGAGCCCTTGGTGGGAAATAGAGCCAGAGAGATGGCTCGCAGGCTAAGAGCATTGGCCGCTCCTATAGAGGACCTGGGTTTAGTTCCCAGCACCAATGTGGCAGCTCAAGATCTTCTGTCATTCCAGTTCTGGGGATCTGACGCTCTCTTCTGGACTCCTCAGGTTCTGCATGCATGGGATGCACATACATGCATACATACATGCATACATGCATGCATGCAAATACAATACAAATAAATCTAAAGGAAGGAAGGAAGGAAGGAAGGAAGGAAGGAAGGAAGGAAGGAAGGAAGGAAGGGGGCCTGCCATGTGACAAGATGTGTTCTGAGACACATAATACAAGACCATCTTGTCACTGTTCAAACAGAAACCTATGCCACAGTATCACCAAATACCACTGTCACAGGTCATGACACTGAGTTCTGGGTAGTGGTGAAGGGTGTGACTCAAACTTGAATATTTTGTTCCTATGTGGTAAGTTGAAGCTTTTCTGCAACTGCTACAGAAGGGTGGGAAATGAATCCCACTGCCCTTAAGAGGTTGAATCTCTTGAATCTTCAAGCAAATCATGTGGCAAGTTTTCATTGTTCTCATCTAGAAAATTGTCCTAAGAAAGTAATTTAAAAACCAGCCCATGACTGTCATCCTGGCAATTGGGAAGTGGAGGCAGGAGGACTGCCCTGTCTTCAAGCCTGGCTACAGAATGAGGTCCTGCCCCCCCCCCCATACACACACACAAAGGGAAGAAAATAATTCAGAATGCAAAAACGATTAGGTGTCAGGGTCACTGTAAGAACTGGATGTGGCTGGAAGCCGCCAGGCCATGACTGTCAGGCCTCTGCAGATCTGAAAATAAGGTTGTTGGCTTGGTCAGCCTGGCTCATTTTCAATGCTTTTTTCAGGGTTGGCTTTAACGTTGCCGCCTTCACTCAGGGAGCCCCATCTTCTAAGCAGTGGGATCGCAAGGAAAGGGAGTGCAAATAAATCGTCATACTGACTCACCCCCGGTCACAGTGCCAGAGTTGCGTACCTCAGGTTTCACCCACTGAGGTCAGTTCCCTCCACAGGTGTCGTGGGAGAGTTTGAAACGCTGGGAGCCCACTCACTGGTCAGACAGCCTGCCTCCATGCAGGGAAGTGACTTCGCCAGTTACAGAGAACCTGTAGAAGTCAGGGCTTGATACAGGGGGCTGGGAATGGGACTTAATAAAGAGCATCTTTAAGTGATCAAAAGTAAGAAAACAAGGAGATTTAACATTGTAAAAGGAAAGCATCCATCTTGCCAAAGGTCAACATTTTCCTTTTCTGTCAAATGCGCACCTCTGAAAACGAAGATTAGGACCTTATCATTAAAATGTGCTGATGTAGTTTATTTCCGTGTTACATTGTATGGGTCTTCTGGTTTTGTTTTGTTTTTTTGGGGGGGTGGGGTGGGGTTCTGCGGCTTTGGAGGCTGTCCTGGAACTAACTCTTGTAGACCAGGCTTGTCTCAAACTCACTGCCTCTGCCTCCTGAGTGCTGGGACTAAAGACATGTCCACTACCACCCGGCTGGATCTTCTATTCTTTACACACACATACATACACACACACATGCGTGCCCACGTGTACGCACACATGCTGGGCACTTAGGGGATTCCGTTTCCACGACATCATGGACGGACATTTTCTCTCCATCGTTAATTTTCTGCGGACAAACAGACAGGAGGACAGTAGAATGGCTGGAGGGACAAGAGCTCTGTGTTCCTCATCTCCCCACATAAGCCTTGGCAAAGCTCGGGTTTCTAATTGGTGCATTGCTCTAGATATCTGGTCAGTGATTCATAGGCACTTGTTCTCCGGGAAAGAAATATGCTTTCATCCTGGGAACTTTATCAGTTGCTCGCCGTGCTAAACGGTCCTTCTTTTTCTTTCTTTCTTTCTGAGACAGGGTCTTACTCTGTATCCCAGGCTGACCTCTGCACTTGAGGTAATTCTCCTGCCTCAGCCTCCCTGTGAATACAGGCATACACCATGTATGCCACATAGACCTAGCTCTGTGTTAGCTGCTTAATATGGCTGGTAGGTGACATGTTGGCTGGAGGCCTTCTGGCCGGGAGGCAGACACTTGAGTAAGAGGTGAGGCTAAGGAGGGAGCCCTCGGGCATACTGTCTCACCTGGCCGGAGTAGCCCTTAGTGTGCACAATGTTGAGCACTGGCCAGTGTGGTGCATGTTGGTCTGTCTCATGTTCCATTTGGTGGGCACAACTCTGCCCTCTGCCCTGGCTTTTTTTAGGGACTGTAATGGGCTGCCGTGGATCTGCTTGGGTTGTGGTGACTCCTGCTTTGTGCCCCTGGAATTAAATTTCTGTCCTGAACTGGAGTCTCAAACATGGCACTTTGGGGACCGCTCTTGAGGACGTGCAGGAGACTCAGGCCTGCATAACGTAGCTGTCTCACTGTTAGCAGCAGGGGCACCCCTTCCAATGTGGCCAAGCCTGGGCTCCCTCACTTGTGAGGTGAGCAGACTGGCCATCGCTGAGCTTCCCAGGGGGAATACCTAAGGCCATCCTAAGAATCCCATGAGTGGCAGCCGGTAGAAGAGATGCTTTCAGTCTGCCTGGTAGACTCAGTGCCCTAAAACAATGCCAGCTGTCCTGTGGACTGCTTTGTTTTGTTTTTTGTCTTGTTTTGTTTTGTTAAGTTTTCATTGATGTGTATGTGTATGGTCTGTGAGAGAATACCACACGTGTGCAGTTGCCTGTGGAGGCCTGAAGAAGGTGCTATGGGCTGAAACTGGCATTACAGGTGTTTATAGGCCATCCAGCTCAGATGATATGAACTGACCTGGGTTCTCTGCAGGAGCAGCAAGCCCTCTTAAGCACTGAGCCTCTTCTCTAGCCCAAGTGGGTTGATGTATTTAAAGAGTGCTATTAAATTATGCATATTTGGTGGGGTATCTGGGTTTTGTTTTGAGACAGGGTCTCACTACATAGCTGAGGTTAACCTTGAACTTGGAATCCTGCCTCAGCCTCCCAATTTCTTCGGTTGTAAGCATGTGTTGCCATGTCTAGCTATTTTACTTATTAGGTTGGTTGATTGGTTGGCTTCTTGTTTATTTTCAATATGGAAATCAGTGACTAGTGTTGGAAATCATACATCCTGCTGGCGTGTGGTCTTCAGTAATGTGTCAGATGGAGTCTGGACTCCAAGTTAGATGAATGAACCTCTCTTTTTCTTGATGCTGTAACCACACTTCAGAGATAATTGTGCCCTTTCTTCCTGGTCACTGAAGGGAGAACAGAGCTTGGAAATCTATGCAGTCTGGGCCAGTCACAAGACCTTCCTCATCCTGTCTGCCGTCAGCCACACCACACACTGGCTTGGTCTCCCACATGGAACAGTGGAGCAGACCACAGGCTTGGCTACGATGAGTGGCCCTGAGGTTCTAGGAGACAAGCAGTGTCGTGCTCTCACTGGCTGGCCTCCAAACTCGTTGAGGTTTTCAGCAGTGTGGGGCACAGAGAGCTTTGTCCACAATGGCACGATCAATGTGACTAGAAAGCCCTCTTGATCCCCACCACAGCCCTGTGCTCTCTCTCCCCACTCAATTTTCTGCATTTTTGTCACTGGCCCAGCTCACTCTCCCCCTGCTTGGTACCCATCACTGCCAGTGAGCCAGGCTTCCCAGCTGTCACTGGCCCCTGGGCTCCCCTTCAAGTGTCTGGTGAATTCTGCAGCTTTGCAGGGAGGGTCCTTTGTTGTGGAATAATATTTTAAGGTGTGTTACATTTGTTTATGCTATGGGATGTTGGTTTTAATGATGCAAAGATGTGTTATATTCTTTTACATTGCATTTGTTTAACTCTGAAGCCGGGTTTCTTTGCCTGCTTAAAACACCTGATGGTCTAATAAAGAGCTGAACAGCCAATAGCGTGGCAGGAGAAAGGATGGGGGGGGGGGGGGACTGGCAAGCAGAGAGAATAAATAAGAGGAGAAACCCGGGAAGAAAGGGAGCAAGAAAAGGAGGAGGAGAGGAGGACTCCAGGGCCAGCCACCCCGTTACCCAACCAGCAAGGGAGTAGAAAGAAATACAGAAAGGTAACAGCCCAGAGGCAAAGGGTAGATGGAGTAAGTTAAAAGAAAAGCTGACACAAAGCAAGCCAAGTTAGACTGGGCATTTATAAGTAAGAATTAAGTCTCCATAAGTGAATATTTGGGACCTGGGTGGCAGCCTCCCAGTCCTCGAGTGTGGGCGAGTTACTACCTCATCCCCAAGGGACACAGTTCTTCTTCTCTGAGTCTGGGAACCCTTTTTTCTCTAACTGATGCTGAGTGGTGCCTACTGTGGGGACTTGATGCCATGGTTGAGGTGGATACGAGAGGGACATCTCTTCTTTAGATCTTGAGACAGGGTCGGTTCCGCATATGTGCCTCGCTCTTTTGTCCTATTCCCCGCTCCCTCGGTGGCAGCGCACAGGCTTCCTGTAGCTGCAAACCACTACTGTCTGCCACACTGACTCACATGTTCCTGAAACACGGCACACAGGCGCTCCTCGAGAGTCTAGTTCTCAGATCCCACAGGGCAGCACTCCGCTTATCTATAGGTGGGAACAGAAGTCTGTCTGCCGAGATGTGGCCAGGGTTTCCGTCCTCCTGGACAGAGGAGGCGTGAGCATGGTCTCCTCACTGGCTTCTCTGGGAAGCACTGCCTTGGAGCCATGCTGTCTCTGCTTGGGACAGTGCCTAGGCCAGTCTGGTCGAGGCTTGGGGGCAAACCCCATAGCTTTACCTTCCTTGTGAGAACAGGTCCTAGGGTACTAAGGCCATGGTAGTCTTCTAGTCTCAGAGTGACTCATGGGAAACCAAGCGGCCTCCCAGTACAAGTGTTTCTTGGGGAGCCAGAAAGGGACCAGTAATGAGACTTTTGTATAGAGACTAGGGATGGGAGCCACAGGAACAGGTAAAAAAACGAAAAACAAAAAACTCATACTTTTGTTGGTGTTTAAACCTTAACAAAATCAGATGGAATCAGCCCAGGACTCCACAGACTGCAGGTGGGTCACCTTAATACAACCGGAATCAGTGAGGGAGGTGCCGCCAGCGTCGTGCCCTGGTCTCCTCCCGCCTTGGCTCTCTCTCCGACTCCTGGTCTCTGCCCAAGTCACACACAGTCCTGTGAGCCCAGGACACTCCCCATCTCGGTGCCTTTCTGGATTGGGTTGTTTCATTGTTCCTGGAGTCAGGGTGTTGGCAGAAAAAGCACCACATGCAAATCCCGTGACTGGGAGGTGCAGGCAAGCAAGCTGGCAGCAGCAGGGAGGGCACGGAGCGCCTGAGGCTGCCAGCAGGATCTGTCAGCAGTCTGTCTGTGGAGAGTGCTTGCCAACCTCCTAGCTCCCGGGGTCTTGTCTCTAAACAAGTCAGCCCTGACACACAGAAAAGGAAAACTCAGTAGTTAGGAGTGAGACTCCCAGAGGGTTGCCTCCATACCCAGGCACCACCTGGAAGGCTGGAGTAGAGCCATCGTCTTCCCCCTGCCCCCTTCCCACCAGGGTGCTGAGACTGACCTAGAGGGTAGGCAGCCATAGACTGCCCTGGAGAAGAATGGCTGGAGCCTGAGAAATGGAGGCCTCATTCTTTGGAGAAATGCGGGCGTCATCTTCTGCTCAGCCTGTTTGAGGTGCCCACCCAGGCAGGCTGCCAGTGTTTAAGGGGAAAGTCAACAGGGTGGGTTCCCCAAGTCCAACATGCCGTGTGTCATCAAGTCACTGCAGCCTCTTGACTCTATAAAGATCATTCAGAATACCTACAAAATACCTCTGCCCCATTGTCTCGGAAATTCCTCACTTCCTGCCTTTGGGCTTGCATGGCAGGAACAGAAAGAGACTGAGTGTAATCTTACATTTCACCGGTATCTTGCTGTGGAAAAGAAGGATTTTAGTGGCGATGAGAAAAGTTCAGGAAGAGTGCTACATGGACAGACAGATGGATGAGGGATAGAGTCTAGTGAATGCCTGGAGAGAACCTTCCAGGCCTCCAAAACAGCACACGCTGGCATGCTGGGCCCTGCTGTGGGGAGGGAACTTTGGCAAGACTGTGGAGGCAGGCAGTGGGAGGAGGGTAAGACATATAGGAAATTGACCCGAGAGACAGCAGGGCAGGTAGTGCAGAGCCTGAAGGTGGTGTAAGCACTCGTGAGAATGCAGAAGGGTGGGTGGAGAGGCCTGGCAGCCTCCCACTGCTGACTGAGGTGTGGACCACAGGATGCAGGCAGCCTGGCGGGAAGGAGCCGATTTCTGTAATTGAGCCGAGCTAAGGTGCCTGTGCTGAGAAAGGTCAGGTGGAGGTTACTCCCTGACAGTGGAGGGGTGTGTGTGTGTGTGTGTGTGTGTGTGTGTGTGTGTGTGTGCGTGCGCGCGCGCGTGCACCCACGCGCACTCTCCATGCAAAACTAAGGGATTAAAGGGGGTCCTCCGACTGTTTGGCTGATGGAATGGAGCTGCCAGTTAAGAGCTGGGGAAGGTTTGAGGCCAGCTTTGGGTTGGATGTAGACCCAGGAAACCCTAAACACCTTTGTGGTCCCATATCCAAGATAGGTGGGTGTTGAATGGGAGCCTAGCCATGTACACTTGAGCCTTGAGCCTTGACAGTAACTGAGAGGCCTGGGGACATGGATTAACAGTTGATCTGGTGAAAAGCTAGTGCCCATGAGTCACCTAGAACTTCAGAACCCTGGGGAAGTGGGTGGAGCCGAGAGGGAGGGGATGCAGAGAATCCTGGCTTCTCGGAAGCCCAGGTAAGTCATCATGGTTTTCACTTGGGCCTGGAATGAAGAATACAAGTGCAGCTAGCTACCAGGCAGGCCTGAGAAACAGCAGTCTAGAGCAGTCCGGGTGGGTGTGCAGGAGAGGGGGGAGGGCTCAGCATGCTGGGCTGGGAAAGCTGACTTGGCCTCCTTAGAGACCAGAAATAACCCCCGGAGGCTTTGGGGAATAAGATGGCATGACCTTGAAAAAAATGAGGCACCCACAGAACGGATAGTAGAAGAACGGGGAAGCCCACAGCACTGACTGTGGGGCTAAAGGAGAAGTGTCTAGCCAGGCCATAGCTTCTAAGTAACTTCTTGTCTGGAGGGCTGCTCGGCCCGCTTACCAGCCTCGAGGCTGTCACAAGGCCTCCTGACATCAGTTACTTCCACAAGATAAGTGAGAGATGGAGGGTTGGTACCCATGCCTTGTCAGCACAGTTGGAGGGTCAGGTCAGTCAGTACAGTGAGAGGCTCAGGTAGAGGAAATCAACATGTACACCAGGTAGGGATGGGAGCAAGGACCCATTTTCTGAGCGATGGTGCCGAGTACAGGGGAACTGGGTGCCGGTAGCTGCCGTTCTCTCTGTGTGCCTGGCCCAGAGCGATGGTGTTGGTAGCAAATGGCTTCACAGTCTACCTGCCTGGACTGCACCTCGAGGAGGCAGCTGGGAACCCTCCAGGCAGGTCCAGAGGGACCAACTGCCCTCTCTTAGCGGGAAGGAAATGCCCTCAAAGGATGGCGTGGTCAGTGTCCCTGCTTGTACTCAGTGTGGTATTGACAGTGCCGGGATCCAATTCAAGGATGGGCTGTCACTGGAGGGGAAAAAACTGCCATCCTTGGGATTTTTTACCACAGGACAAAAGTCCCCTACTCCATGACAGGTGGGGGCTGTGTGTGAGTAAGCGCATTGGTGCCCAATTTGAATAAAGACACGTCAGGCACACCGGAGCTTGTCCACGCCATCTGATGGGGCATCCATAAGTGGTGACTTATCTAGCTCTTGAATGTCACCTCTGAGGGTGTCACTCTTTTTCTGTGCCCTGCTGGTCTCTGTGTAGCTGCTGCCACCCCTTTTGTCTCTCCCCTGACTCAGGGCACTAGCTGTGTCCCCTCCACAAAAGACAATTCATCTTCTTGGAATACCGTGCCCACTCCTGAGACCTAGATCTGACCCCAGGTCTCATGGTCATGAGAGGGTCTGGGACCTCTTTTCTATATTGATCACTTGTGCTTTCCCCTGACCTCGGAGTCCTCCATGGTGATTGTGGGGAAACTGCAGAGCCTCAGCCTTGCAGATGCAACACACTGGTGTCCGGCTCCCAGCCCACCCCGATAAAGCTGCCCACTCAGAAATATTCCGGTACCTCTCTAAGCTGGCCCTCTGTTCAAGATTTTGGGGTTTGGTGAGGTCATCCAACGGATCCCTCAATATTGTCATCTGCCCCTACACCTGGCCAGCAGCATTCAGCCACCATTCTCAAAGGAAAGTGTTTTCTCGACTATGTAACATGATGGTTACTTTCCTGTGGCTGTGATGAAACGCCACAGCCACAAGCAACGCATGGAAGAAATGATGTACTCTGACTTAAGGTTCCAGAGGGGTAAGAGTTCCACATGGAAGAAATGATGTACTCTGACTTAAGGTTCCAGAGGGATAAGAGTTCCACATGGAAGAAATGATGTACTCTGACTTAAGGTTCCAGAGGGGTAAGAGTTCCACATGGAAGAAATGATGTACTCTGACTTAAGGTTCCAGAGGGATAAGAGTTCCACATGGAAGAAATGATGTACTCTGACTTAAGGTTCCAGAGGGATAAGAGTTCCACATGTCAGGGAAGCAGGACAGCAGGCAAGCATCAGACCTAGCCCTGTTCCAGTACTAGGCTCAGGTACCTTTGAGCAGGGCTACATTGAACTCTAGCTCCTATGGCCCATCACATCCCAGACCATTTACATGAGAGCCCAGACAAGGTTCTGCCCAGAGCTTCCCAAAACCAAGAGTTTGCCTCAGAGCTCAGCACTAACACCCCCTTCTCGTGCTGTCTGGAGTTTGGTTCTTTAATCCTCTATAAAATCGGTTCTCGTGGCTAAGAATGGGACAGTCCATAAGACCCCTTCCTTATAGGAGTAAGGGAGGAGGGAAAGTAAAGTCATTTCCGGGAGACTTGTCAGACACAAGAGGAAAGCAGGCACCTGTGTCCCTAGAGCAGTTAAGAGCCAGAGCATACCCTCTTTTGCATGGAGTCTTCAGAGCTGCTCTGGGCCGCACCAGCATCTATAGGTCAAACCAAGTCTGCCATCAGCTGTCACAGCCAGTAGACATTCCCTGACATCACTTTCCACATTGGCTGCTGCACAGTCTGCTGCTTCTCCTTAGGCACCCAGCCTTAGGGTCTCAGGGACACTTGGCATTGTGCAATTGGAAAGCCCCCCCGCCCTCCTGCACAAGCTCCATGCCTGAGTGACGTTCCCCCTCCCACTCTCCAGCCTCAGATTTTCCCAGTGTCCATAAATGATGCCGAGTCTTTGGCATAGAGATCCGGTGGGCAGGAAGCTGGAGGCCTTTCTTGGACCTCTGCCCACTGGTCACTGGAGCCAGGACTGACCTCTGATGCTTGGTGGGGGTAACTGGTGTTCATTGAGATCTTGCCTCGTGTTACACGTCATTCCATGTGAGCATTGTGCATACATATTCCTTTAGAAGAGAAACCAAGTCTGGTTAATGGGGCTTTAACCCCAGGTGATAGACTCCAACACTGGGGCTATAAAGGATTCAGGCTGTGTGTAGGTCACCCTGTTAGCAGGAGATGGGTGTGGAGCCTGCTCATTTGCTGCCTGTGGCCTTTGAGTTGGGGGGTGCAGAGCCTGGGGCTGATGAGCATGAAGTATCACCTTGTCATAGAGAGCGGTGTGAGGACCTCACACCTGTGTCAGATGCCCCATTTCCAGCCATGTTCTAGGCGGAGTATTAAGCTATAAGGAATTCAGGTTGTGTCTTAAGAGCCCAGTTGTTTGAGGATGAAATTCCAGTGCGGTGGGTCAGCTGTGGCTGATGCTGGCCAGCTAAGGCTGTATCTGTTGGTCTCTGCTAGAGAAGCTGCAAAATGGACACATTGAAATCAGCTCTTCTCTGTTGCTTTTTTTGCCCATCAGTCCTGAGTTAGGGTCCGCTCCAAACCTATGAAACACACACCCATCTCGTCACAGGTGCCTAAGCCCCGTCTTCGTCTCTTCTCCACTCAGAGCAAACCTCACTCATAGCAATGTTCTCCCCACCTACGCAGTAATAGCAGTTCAACGGTGGGCCCAATTTCACATGTGTTAGCTGTACACCAAATACCTGGTGGCCCCCAAGGACTGGTTTTATGATGTGTGTTTGGAGTCCAGTGGAGACTGTGGGTACGCATGGGCAGGCAGCAGCCCCCTAAACCACCGTGGCAGGGTCCCAAGAGAAAATGGTGCCACTGCAACCTCCCATAGTTGTGCCTGCGCCAGACAGAGGCTGTTTCCTTCCGGAGTCCTGGAAGTGACAGTGCATACAGAGACCCAGGCTGTCCTCTCTGACTGCATTGGATAGCCATCCAGGTGCTGGGACACATTTCACAGACCCCATTGTGCCCTAGGAAGAGTGTCTGTGAGTGCTTCCTGGGCACCGAGTCTGGGCAGCATGCCACCTCTGCTCCCAGGCCAGAGCAATGAATTGCTCCTCTCTTCCCTGGAATGATGTGGAAGGAAGAGGATTCCTTCCTCCTGTACGATGACCCTCAAAGCCATGCTCCACTTGCTAGAGGAAATTATTTCTTCTTTCCCTTCAGGAAGAAGCTCACTGCCAAGTTGACCCTGCCGGGCAGCGTGACTGCTATATGAGACAGCAGCTGCTGTCCCAGCTGGAACTGGGGGAGAAGACATGAGACCATAGCGCCTCATTCACCCAAGAGTTTTAACATGGCGGCCCAGCGCATCCGGGCGGCCAACTCCAATGGCCTCCCTCGGTGCAAGTCAGAGGGGACTCTGATTGACCTGAGCGAGGGCTTCTCAGAGACAAGCTTTAATGATGTCAAAGGTAAGATCCTAGCCAACCCCTGGCTAAGGGGACACTGGGTATTGATGGCTCCCTAACCCTGGAGCTTCTTGGGCGTATAGGCAGCCAGTTTTGTTTTCGCCCTCTAAGCCTTACCATGCTCCCAGTTACTCCCTGAAACATCAGTGTGTAGGGAGAAGGTTCTGTGCACACAAATGCACTTACTATTATGTGGGCAGGGATGCACACAGGTGGGGGTACACATGGACACAAGTTTTCTTGTCACTCAGATGCCCCCCACTTTGGTTTTTGAGACAGAGTATCTTACTGAACCTGCAACTTACCAAGTGCACGAGTCTAGCTGGCTAGCTTAAGCATCAGTCTGTTGAGCAAACCTATCTTTCAGATACACATATGGATCCCAGGATGTCATTTGATTCCTGAAAGTCTGTTCTTGCCTTGCTGGACCACGTCTAGTCACTTGTGCCTTGGGGTGCACTGGTAACATCATGATTACCTGTGTCACTGTGGTCAGCCTTCTTACAGCATTGGCAGTTCATTACTGATGACACACACCACACACACCCTCACTCTCCTTGGAGACAGACAGTAACAATGGCAGCTTGCTCTGAAGTCACTCACTCCTTGTCCTCCCTCTCACACTGGGCACTCAGAACTGTATCTCTGTTCCTTCTCCCTTAGCAAACTCAGAACTAAGTGATGCTGGACTGAAGCCACAGCCCTCGTGTCTTAAGCTTTGTATCAGTTACCTACTCCCCGGCCCTGGTTTTTGCATGCAGTCCCAAGCACTGCTACATGTGTTCTTTGAAAGAAAGGGAACGAACTGGAAGGTGTTATAGCAACAGAATTAGTGGGTGTTGCTATAAATAACAGGACATTTGTTTTTTGCAGTAATGGGCAACATATTCTTATTTCTAGCTTTGGGGTCTTGAAAAGATGAGCAGAACCTGCATGGTTTGTGCTTAAACCACAGACAAGAGGCCTGAGTACTTAAGAATAACAGTAATGACCCAAAAGCAAACAACCTTGAGCAAGTGTGCACAGCCAGTATGGTTCAGAGAGGGCATCTGAGAATCTGAGGTCACTCAGGACTGAGAGCCTTAGTCTGGTCTGCGCAGATGATCCCTGAGCCTCCTCCATGCTGGCCCACCCCAGCCAGCGGCATCATGATTGTCTTATATATATTATACAGCATTGTACCTGCGTGCATGTCTGCACACCAGAAGAGGGCACCGAATTTCATTACAGATGGCTGTGAGCCACCATGCAGTTGCTGGGAATTGAACTCAGGACTTCTGAAAGAGCAGTCAGTGCTCTCAACCTCTGAGCCACCTCTCCAGCCCCACGTTTGTTTTCTTATATGTCTTATGTGACAAGCAGATCCTTATCACAGTACCCACTGCAGATTCTTCTACCCTGATTTACGATTTGCATGCATAAAAACTTGGGCCATGGGATAGAAAATTCAGGACCCTGAAGTTGCAAACACCAAGGGAATGTTTTTGTTTGTATTACAACCGAGGTGGTTGTTGGTCTGGGCAGTACTTCCCATATCTCATTAGGATGACATCCAATGGAGATTGGTGAGGTAGACCCTCTGTCCCATACCCTCTTGTTCCCGATGCTTGGTGTCAGCACTTGATGGAGGTGATGTAGACTTGTCCTCCAGAAGGGAATTAATGACACAGCCCACCACGATGGGTCCCAAGGGATGGAAGACTGTTGTCCCTTGGGGGAGCCAGGTCTTCAAGTGAAATATACTTTTGTGTCTCCTAGAAGGAGAGTGCTCAGAATTTTAAATAAAACAGTTCTTATTTGGTCTGGTAAACCTAAAATGATAATTGGTCCTGATGTGTTTCCGACTGTGTGCAAAGCATGCTTAGCGCTTTGCTCTTTTTTTTTTAATTTTGAAAATATTGCTGTAAGGAAATTAATTATTCGGAGGGAGCAGAACAGGAAATAACTTTGGAGGGATTCTGACAAGGTTTTTATGGTTGGCACGCGCTGTTTAATTATCACTTGTGGGCTTTTTTTTTTTTTTTGGTTTTTGTCTTCTAGTTCTAGTATATGCATTAGGGAAGAGACTGAGTATTCTGTGGCCAGAGGACATGGCTGTGGGAGAGAAGGGCTTCTGTGACCTCTAACCTTGTCCAGCCCACTTCCCTTCTCCCACTTTTCCTCCAGAGCTTCTTGGGGTTCAGAATGAGGCCTCAGAAGCACATTGTGACCTGCCCTCCTATTTCTACCCCTTCTTGACATACCAAGGAAAGAATTCCTCCCTGATGGTCAGGGAAAGTGCTGAGCCAGCCAGACAGCCAACAGTCCCACCTAACCATCCCTCGCCTCCAGTCATAGTGAGTGAAGAAACAGAGACGCCTGTTCCAGAGGAGCCTTGCCCCACACCTCAGGGAGAGGTGAAACCGCCAGACGTTAATAGGAGTAGACAGGCCTTGCTAGGGCCCTATCCTCTCAGCCTTTCCCATGGCGCACACCCTTCTCACCCAGAGGCATCTCTCTGCGTGGCCACCCAGGGTTGTGCGGTTCTTGTTTGCCTGGGGTGGGGGCTCTCCAGCCTGAAGGCTGTGTGTGATCGCGCATCTTCGCATAGCCTGGCTGCGCCCTCGTCCTGTCCGCCTGCAGCAGTCACGCAGCACCCTTCCAGAGAGGAAGCTGGCCTGCCCCTGCAGGGTCTGTATCTATTCCCATCCTTTCAGAGGCAGGATTCGTGTGATGGGTGACATTTTCAGCTTGACAGAAGTGACGCTTAACCCAGGAGACAGATGTGGCCCGTGAGGCAGCTCCCAGACTGGGTTAACTGAAGTGTGAAGGCCCAGCTTCAATGTGAGCAGCACCATCCCCGCCTGCTTCCTGATTGTAGACCAGATATGTCATAGTCTGCTAACCAGGCCTTCTCTGCCTTGATACCCTCAAACCGTGAGCCAAAACCAGCCCTTCCTTTGTTTAGGTGCCTTTGCCGGGTGTTTTGTCCTGGCAACAGGAAAAAGGAATTAATCCAGTTTGTCACTGTTTTGATCTGGTGGCAGAAGGGCACAGGCCAGGGGAATTGTGGCTTGTTTGTCAGCCAGCACCGGGTTTCAGTGGTTCTGGTTCTAATGTGTGACTGCCAGCTCATGAATAGTCCCTGCCCGCCTACTGTGTGCCAGGCTCCTGTGTCACCCTTTCAGACATGGCCTCCTTAACAGATGAACAGACATGAAACACACAGACTGATTGCATGGATGCTAGCCCGACACGGGAGCCTTTTGAAGGAAGTCAGGACTCTGAATTCGAGGCTAAGCTCATGCTTCTAAGCAGTTTGATGACGTGGAGGAGGGGTAGGGAAAGGCGACAGGACAGAAGGTATGAGCTAAGCCAGCTGCGTGAGTCCCCGCGTCTCAGGCACAAGGAGGATGTTGCCCCTTGCATTCCCATAGCAGAAATTACCCGGATGCTGCTCTGAGGTGTTGGTTCCTAAATACCATCAAGTCTGCAGTGAAGGGACTGGGGGCTTGGGAGTGTGGGGTTTGGGATATACAGGGAGAGGTTACCTTCTGCTAGAGGTCCACGAAGATGGCCTCTTCTCCCTTCCCCGGTTTCCATTGCTAAGTTCACACTGTGGGAGGGATGTGTGTCCACACACTTGGACAGGCTTTATCATTCCTCCTTGACCTCTGCTGTCATCTTAAAGAGAGTCATTTATGAGCTCTTGTCCCAGTCATGGAATGTTCTCCAGGTACACTGGTTTCCCCTAAAAGTCACACACTACTTTCCTCAAAACTTTCTGGCTTCCCTTTGCCCCTCTGCCCTTTAGGAAGGCGGGAATTCCTTGACTCCCTTTTTGCACACTAATGACTTTTTATACCTTTGCTTCAATTTAGTATCGACCCATTTGTTTTGCTGAACTTCGAGAGTAAAGGAGAAATCTCCCCTTGCCCATTAGAAGGGAGTGAGTGGGTTTCTGGCGGGTTATGGATGACCCCGACTTCAGGCTGTACACCGTCAGGCCTCAGCACAACCTGAGAAAGTTGTTTTTTCTCCAGTGGAGGACAAAGCAGGGGCCCATGGTTACATGGCTCCGTAAGGTGACTCAGGGTAGGTCTGGTGAGTCGCAGCAGCAGGGCATCGAAGCAGGGCTTTGTGTCCTTTTAAGTGAGTCACCTCTGCCAGCTATAGATGTAAGTGAAGTGACACCTTGTCTGCTTCCCAAGCTTGGCCGAGGAGACAGACTTTGATTTGTTGTGTCCCCTTTCAAAGAGAAGGGAACCTGGCAGGAAGTGGTGTCTGGGCGGCCTGTGTGATAGATGACCCAGGGACCATGGACTTCATCCTGTATCGAGCAGCTGTCAGCTTGGTTTAGCTGGGACGTTTTCAGTCCTGTTGCTTGTTTCTGCACACAGTGGGCTCTAGAGAAAGTTTTGTTTGAACTGGTGAGATGGTTCCGTGGATAAGAGAGCTTGTTGCTTAAGCCTGGGGGCACAAGATCAATTTCTGGGTCTCACAATGGAAAGAGAGAACCTAGTCCTAAAAGTTACCGTCTGTTCTCAACACCCATGCCGTGCGCACCAGTGTGTGTGTGTGTGTGTGTGTGTGTGTGTGTGTGTGTGTGTGTGTGTGTGTGTGTGTGTGTGTGTGTGTGCGCCCATACACAATTTACTTTTAAAAGGAAGGAATGTTTCTTTCTCTTTGCTATGGAGACCAGATGTCTCTAGACTGAATCAGGCCACGATGGAGGGCTTGCCCTGGGGATGCTCCAGCTAAGTAAGGGCATGATGGAGGGCTTTCCCCGGGGGGTGTTTCAAGTCTGCTTCCATCAGAAAGAACTTCCTCTGTTCCCTGAAAATCATCTCTCCTGGGGCTGGCACTTGCGGAGTTGAACACATCAGTTATTTTTCCAGGCCCACACTCTGCTTAGGTGACTTGCTTTGTCTGTTCCAGGTGTCTGCGGCACTCAAAGAAGTGGTGTGATGTCAGGGGAGGACCATGCATTACCCCGAGTTGTTTTTAAAGTGATGGCTTCTCAGGCTGTGCTCAAATAGTTATTGGATAGTAACACAGTGCACGGCTAGACAAACCTCCAGTTATCAGGGTGTGGTTCAATGCTCCAGTCATTTAAAATGGTTAAAAAAAAACTGCAAAAATCATTGTCACCTGAAGGAGCACTCAGGAATGAGTTGGACTGGTCCTGGTTGTCAGGGACCTGCCGCTCCTTTTCTGTCTTCCATACCAAAAGAGAACAAGGACTCAGTGACCTGTGGCTGGAAGCTGAGGGCTCCTCATTCCAAGTCCACACATGCAGGATGCCACTGCCTAGCCCATAGTGTCACTGGGACACTGCCTAGCCCATAGCGTCACTGGGACGCTGCCTAGTCTAGAATGTCTGTACTCTCCAGCATTTCACACTAGTCCTCCCTTTCATAATAGTGACAGTCCTGGTCAGAAGTTAGATAAAAGTTTTATCAAAATGAGGTGTTCAGAGCACACGGACATGTCCATCGCCTATCACGTACCTGGTCTGCCTTTCTAGGGTAGTTGAGGGACATTTGTCTGTGTCCTCTGCCTCAATTAGGTTGAATTGGAAAGTGGCTGAGTGGCAGAGCATGCCTGGGTCACATTACATGGGCCACGTGGACTTTATATGAATCTTTACCCCGGATGGTTCTATTGTTTCCTGGCAGGGCTGTGGACAACATCACGGCACCATCCATTTCTAGCCGGCCCTACCCCTATCCACCCACCCTGCCCCCAGTTTGGAAGTGTCTCTGGTGCCTGTAGGCCTGGCCTCACTCTCTTTCTCTTTCTGTTTTGTGCAGTGCCTTCCCCCAGTGCCTTGCTAGTAGACAACCCCACGCCTTTTGGAAATGCAAAAGAAGTGATTGCGATCAAAGACTATCGCCCAAACAACTTCACCACCCTGAAGTTCTCCAAGGGCGACCACCTCTACGTCTTGGACACGTCTGGTGGGGAGTGGTGGTATGCCCACAATACCACCGAGATGGGCTACATCCCTTCCTCCTATGTGCAGCCACTGAACTACCGGAATTCCACCCTGAGTGACAGCGGCATGATTGACAACCTCCCGGATAGCCCTGAAGAAGTCGCCAAGGAGCTAGATCTGCTAGGGGGCTGGACAGATGACCAGAAAGAATCTGGCAGACCCTATAGTAACAACCCTTTCTGGAACGGAGTCCGAACGAACCCTTTTCTGAATGGGAATGCGCAGCCCAGCGTGGGTGAGCTAAACCCCAAGAGTGCCGTGGATTTGCTCCTCTTTGACACGGGCACATCTTCCTTCACCGAATCTAGCTCAGCGACCACCAACAGCACCGGCAACATCTTTGATGAACTCCCAGCCACCGGTGGGCTCCACATGGAGCAGCCGGTCAAGCGGGACAATCCCTTCTTTAGAAGTAAGCGCTCCTACAGCCTCTCGGAACTCTCCGTCCTACAAGCCAAATCGGATGCTCCCGCGACATCCAGTTTCTTCACAGGCTTGAAGTCACCTGCCCCCGAACAGTTTCAAAGCCGAGAAGATTTCCGAACGGCCTGGCTGAATCACCGGAAGCTGGCCCGATCTTGCCACGACTTGGACCTGCTCGGTCAAAGCCCGGGTTGGGGACAGACTCAAGCAGTGGAAACAAATATCGTGTGCAAGCTGGATAGCTCTGGGGGCTCCGTGCAGCTTCCTGACACCAACATCAGCATCCACGTGCCCGAGGGCCATGTAGCCCCTGGGGAGACACAGCAGATCTCCATGAAAGCCCTGCTGGACCCTCCATTGGAGCTCAACAGCGACAGATCCAGCACCGTCAGCCCCGTGGTGGAGGTGAAGCTGAGCAACCTGGAGGTGAGCACTTTCATCACCTTGGAGATGAAGACCTCTGCAGAGGTGAAGGGCGACATCTCCAGCAGAAGTACCGTGGTCCTGCAGTGCCTGAGAAGCGACTCCAAGGAGGGGCCTTACGTGCCCATCCCCCTCACCTACAGCTATGGGGACACGGTACAGGTGCAACTGGACAACCTGGAACCCTGCATGTACCTAGCTATTGTTGCCCAGGGCCCCAACATCCTCTACCCTTCCACCGTGTGGGATTTCATCAATAAGAGAGTCACTGTGGGTCTTTATGGTCCCAAACACATCCATCCGTCCTTCAAGACAGTGGTGACCATTTTTGGACATGATTGTGCCCCCAAGACCCTCCTGGTCAGTGAGGTGACTCGGCAGGCTCCTGGTCCTGCCCCGGTGGCCCTACAGCTTTGGGGCAAGCACCAGTTCCTCTTGTCCAGACCCCAGGATCTCAAAGTGTTCATGTTCTCCAACATGACCAACTATGAGGTCAAGGCCATCGAGCAAGCCAAAGTGGTGCGAGGGTTCCAGATGAAACTGGGTAAGGTTAGCCGTCTGATCTACTCCATCATCTCCCAGAACCCCAACGAGCTGTCGGACTTCACCCTGAGGGTCCAGGTCAAGGACGATCAGGACGCCATCCTCACCCAATTCTGTGTCCAGACTCCACAGCCACCCCCCAAAAGTGCCATTAAACCATCCGGGCAGAGGAGGTTCCTTAAGAAGAACGAGGTTGGGAAAATCATCTTGTCCCCGTTCGTTGTCACCACCAAGTACCCAACGTTTCAGGACCGCCCTGTGTCCAGTCTCAAGTTCGGCAAGCTACTGAAGACAGTGGTGCGACAGAACAAAAGCCACTACCTGCTGGAGTACAAGAAGGGCGACGCGGTGGCCCTGCTCAGCGAGGAGCGCATCCGCCTCAAGGGGCAGCTGTGGACCAAGGAGTGGTACATTGGCTACTATCAGGGCAAGGTGGGCTTGGTGCACACCAAGAACGTGCTGGTGGTCGGCAAGGCCCGGCCCAGCCTGTTCTCGGGGCCCGAGCTGAGCACTTCAGTGCTGCTGGAGCAGATCCTCCGGCCCTGCAAGTTCCTCACCTACATCTATGCTTCCGTGCGGACCTTGCTCATGGAGAACATCAGCAGCTGGCGGGCCTTTGCTGACGCCCTGGGTTACAGGAACCTGCCGCTCACCTTCTTCTGCCGGGCGGAGCTGGACAGCGAGGCAGAGCGGGTGGCGTCTGTTCTGGAAAAGTTGAAGGAAGACTGTAACAACCCTGACAACAAGGACCGGAAGTCCTTCCAGAAGGAGCTGGTGATGGTGAGTGAGCTTCCTGAGGCAGGCAAGCATGGGCCGTATTGGGCCAGCTCACAGGGGACAGTATTGGAAGTTTAGCTACAGGATCCTTAAGAGCCCTCCCTTCCCCCCCAAGGAAGGTATCTCTCCCCTCTTCTGCTGCATTTATCAACCTCTCTGTGGTCTTGGGTGGACTTGTGTTCACTGATTAGTTTTTTCAACTTCACACAAAACTAGAGTTCCCCTGGAAGAGGGAGCCTCAATTGAGACATTGCCTCCATCAGATTGGTTTAAGGGCAAGTCTGTGGGGGCATTTCCTTGATTCATGATTGATGTGGGAGGACCCAACCCGCTGTGGGGAGTTTGTCGTGGGTTGTCTGAGAAAACCTACTGAACAAGCCATGGGACACAAGCCAATAGCAGCACCCATGGTTGCCCCCTCTGCTCCTGCTTGAGCTCCTGCAGACTTCTTCAGTGATTGACTGTGGTCAGGGTGTGTGAGCCAATAAGCCCCTTCCTCTCGGTTGCTTTTGTTGTGATGCTTATCACAGTGATAGAAAGCTAACGAGGACACCAGGAAGAAGGCATCAGGGCTGTGATCCAGGAGCCTCTGTTGGGGTCTTTGGAGGGTATCTGTGTGTCACTAGGTCCGCAGCAGGCTCTGTGACTTAGTGGCAAAAGCCTTTGCCCCAAAGTCTGGCCTTGCCTTGATGTGTATTCTCGCTTTGCTTTGTATTACCTTGCCTCCAACATCTGTCTGTACTGTGGTACCTTCTCCCTGCCTGGGGTTCATTTGAGTCCATAGGAAACTGGCTCTTGGCCAATGTAAAACCAATAGGTGCTCTAAGAAATTCTTGGGAAAGAGAAGTTCCATGTTTGGTTCTGAGGCGTGCTGACATCAGGTCAGGTAGGAACATTTTCTGCAGCCTCCCAGGTCTTCCAGCAGCCTGGACTTTGGAGTGTAAGGCTGTGGAATAGCCCCATGGTTTCACACGGGGCAGCACACCTCAGTTGTGGCCATTGTTGTCAGACCTCCTTGGTGACCTCCTGACCCCTCCTGCTTCTGCTGTCCCCAGCTTCTTGGCTGCTCACCTACTCCACATCCCCTCCCCACTGACCACCATATGACATCATCAGACATCTCTCTGAGGAATAGCAAGGCATGAGACCCTTTGAATGTGACCCCATGGTAACATTCTGTGCCATAGCATGGGACAAACAGGCTGGAGACTCCCCAGAAAGGGAGATGGCAGTGTGAATTGCAGCCATGAGTGCCCTTGACAGGCCCAAGTAGACCTTAATGGTTATTTCACTGGGGAAGAAGCCAGAAGTGAATGGGGACAACGTGGGCTCCGTATGTAGGTCACCCACCGGAATCAAACAGGTCTTTCCTTCCCTTTAGCTGTTGCCATGGGAAACAAATCCCCTGAAGGTCATGGAGAGTCCCCTTGCCTTGGCCTTCCAGGTTGACTGGAGTTCCCCAGGGCAGGAGTGTGTCCCCTGGAAGTCCTCTGGAACATAAACAGCATCGATTGTCCCTCCTACAGCTGAAGGACACTTACCTGGAATAGGCCCAGCTCCTTCCTCTGTGAGCAAACATCACTTGGGAATGGGGCTTTATGGCCATTTCCTATTTTCTTTTCATAAGTTTATAGAGAAGGATCCTGTGTGCTTCTGAGTCCCCTCTGCCTTCCTGCCTGGAGGAGATGCAACTAGGCCTTGACTGAGACTTGGCCTCGGGCAAGGGCAGTTTGGTAATAAAAAAGAAAACAAGTTCCTCCATGTTCTGTTCTCTCCAGCTATCTTGGGCATTGCCTCCTGAATAGCTGAATCTTAATGGTTGGCCAAACTTCAGAAACCCACAGCTGGCTAACACCAACATCTGCAGCCTGCAACCCAGGGTCAGTTGAGTTTCCGGTAGCCTTGGTCCCAGCTTTCCTAGCAGATCAGCCCCACAGCTAGACCAGTGCCCCCTTCTGTTTGTAAGCTGCCTTTTCACCATCCGCATCTCTGCTCTGACAACTGTAACTAGAGGAAGTGGGAAGTTCGGGGAAGTAGAAAGTAGGAAGGTTTGAGGTGGTCACTGTGCAGATTGGAAGGGCAAGTTCTCACTAAGGTCTGGAGGCTCCTCTCCATGCCATCAGGCTCCTCCCCTGCACCTCAGGCCTGTGGCAGCCCATGCCTCTGCCTGTGGGCTTTTCTCTGTGTCCTGCATGCACCAGCTGTCCCCCTTGCTGAGTCCCACAGCTGATGTCCCTCCTGCCTGGAGCTCCTGGTGATGAATACTCTCAGATGGCCACTCCAGTGTCACTCCAGTCCCTGTAGAAGCAAGCTCATGAGTCAGGATTGGTGTGTACTTGTTTCTTGTTACTGCTCTACACTCCACGGAGGAAGGAGGAAGAGAGAGGGAGAGAGGGTGAATGAATGAGTGGGTGTGTGAACAATGGCCTGAGCTCAAAAGTGTCTGAGCCTTCTGTGCCCTTGTGGATCACACTACACTTTCTTTCTCTTCTGCCATCCTCTCCCTGTGTGTAGCAAGGGCTGGCTAGCAGCCTACACCACTCAGGGCCTCTTGTAGGCTGTTATGGTAGATGTTTCACAGTTGGCTTTTCTGGGGCAGCCTGCACTTGAGTACCTTTGCATATTTGATTGGAGGCCTTGATGGTTTTGATGATGGTTTGAGATCCTCTATAAAACCCGTCTGTCATTCTAAGTCACAGACTCTTTCCAGAGAGCAAAAAGCACCCTTGGATACATAGATAGCCAGTGCCACTTGGTGATCAGCTGACTGCAGAGTGACAGGAGACATGTACCACGATATCCCTCAAGTCATTGGCCCAGTACCTGCCAGGGCACTTGATTTTGTAGTCTGAGGTTTGGTGTATGTATATGATGGGGGGAGGAGTCCTGAAGGTGAGAAAATGCAGAATGTGTTCTGTTTTTAGGGCATTGGCATCATGGTGTATCTTCTGTTATACTGTGTGGGCCTTGGGAAGGAGAATTTTCTGAGCGTGTTTGAAAACTCAGGTGGAAACACACGTTCCTTTATATTATGTGAATTACAGAAACACTGAGTGAGGGGAGCGATTTGGCTCAGGCCCGTATGCACCCTCTAGGAGGGAGCGAGTTAATAGGGTGCAGTTGTCTCCAGGAGGGGAATGGACTGAGGTGGGCAGCTAGCAAGACAACAGAAAAGTCTAGACTGGAAGGGCACTAAGGGACTTCCGAATGGATCAGGAGACAACCCACCCTATCCTGCAGACCAGGAGACCACAGAGGTGCAACTGTGTGATTAACTGGGTGAAGAGGGTAGCCCCATCAGCCATGCCCCTTGTGTTGCATAGGCAAGCTTTTCTATCCAGACCAGGGCCTCTCAGGAACAAGCACAACAGCAAAAAAACAAATACCAGCTTACCGTATTTTCCTAAGGGCTTGTAGAAACAGGTTAGTAGCCTGTTGGTCTGTGGCCAACTGTTACCGTAAACAACATCTTACAGTGACACAGCCATGTCCCTTCACCTCCAGGTTGTCTACGGTTGCCTTGATGGATAATTTTAAAGTCAGCTTACCACAACTTAAAAGTGCCTATAAAGAAAAACTGTGGTCCTGTCTGCAGGGGACCGTCTTGACTGATAATTGATGTAGAAGGAACCAGTCCACTGTGGGCCGTGCCATTCCCTAGGCTTGGGACCCCGAGCTGTATAAAACAGTAGGAAGCACTAAACAGACAGGATGGGCACGATTGTTTCTCTCGGCTCCTGACTGTGAGTGTGATGTGGCAGGCCAGTTGAGTTCCTCCCTTGACAACCCAATTCAGTAATAACCTGGAACTGTCAGCCAGATAAACCTTTCTTCCCATCTTACTTTTGATCAGGTGTTTATCACAGCAACAGAAATAAAACCAGAAGAGCTGCTGTAGGCAATGTCTTCCTGCCCCCTGTGAAGTTGGGACAGAGACTATGTGACCTACACGCCACAATTTAAATCTGTCCCTTCCCTTGTATTAGCAAAATTCTATCTGAAACCCATATTGTATTTTAATGCCTTCGGCATTTTCCAGTACACCTGTGCATACCTGAGTAAGCTATATGAGGGTTGGGAACCCTTGAGCTGGAATCCTGAGGTGCACTTCCCGTTGCTGGAACTAACGTGTTTCCAAGTTCACCCTTATGGAGAAGGCGCTCAAACACACTGTGTGGTATGAGCGGCTGGGTCACAGCCAGTGCTGGGCTCAGTAGAAGTGGTGTGAGAAAGGCTGAATGGTGTGCAGGAGAGATGAGACACCTTCATCCCTGACATTATCACTAGCCTAGTCAGCCATCAGCTACTCCAGAAATGAAGGCTCAGCGGCCTGGACCTGGCCATGTGCTCTCTTGGTCAGCAGTGACCCCTCAGAGACCAGAGAGTGGCCTGAATTTCCCAGGACCTTTGTGTTCTATGCCTGGAGCCCCTGGGGAGAGAGCCGGTTTGCTGACTCGTGCCAAGAGTGACTTGAATCCAAAGCAGGTGATTTTGACGCACTCTGTTACCTAGAACATGAGGCCACCTCCGGAGCCGGGCAGCCAGGTGTGCAGCCGCTCGGGTTTGTTGGATATGATTGAATGACTTGCTGCCCTGTGTTCATTTGCATTTTCTTCCAGGGCAACACAGAGAGCTGAGGGGACCCTTCCTGCCATAGTTTAACCCTCCACTCACAGCCTGTCAGACGTAACTTAAACTTGACACCCGACCACCACGTCCACTCCCACACACGTGACTATGTACATGAGCATGCCTTTTCCTTCTGGAACAGAAACACATTTAGTTTTCTTAGAAACAATTTATTTCCAGGTATCAAAATCTAAATTTTTAGTCAGCCACTGTGTGAAAAACCTAAGTGGTTAAAATGGGGTAAAACCCTTCCGCTCTGACACCATACTTGGTTCAACTCCTGGTGTCATGTGCCCAGCAACATGGAAAGAGCCTCCAGAAACTGGGACCTGCCTTGCCTGTGTCATCCCTGGCTGAGGGACTCTGCACTCAGCTGCTTAGTGTCTGCCAGCATGTCTTGCTGTCTGCCCAACAGATGTGCTTGGCCAACTTGAACCAGGTCTTCTGGTGACTGGGAGCACCACTCACTTTCTGATCGCTGGAAGCACCACTCACTTTCCCTGGAAAAAGAGTGTCAGCCCAGCCCTACTTTGTTAGTGGGGGGCTCTTGTAAGGACATTAGCCATGATGGCCTGCCATGTGTGGTCTTATTTGTCCTGTTATATCTGAAAAGGCCATTTTTCCCAAGCTAGGTCACTGTCAGGGGTCCTGGACTGTGGGACGCTGTCTTTGCGGGGCTGCAGTCAGAGCCAGCCGGGCAGCCCACAGTTCTTACCTGAGAGGGGGAGGGTGGACTAAAGAAAGGCTAAAGAGAAAGATAGAGACGTAGGCATCAAGCATATGGAGCAAACAGTCTTTTCTTCTTTATTTCTCCAAGGATTCAGTAACCACACCTTAGATTCAGCTTCTCGTTACCTGGCCTTGAAGGTCAGGAGTAACCACACCTCAGACCAGGTCTGTTGTTGTTTAGATAAGACAGCCAAGGCCAAGATCATGCATCCTACTGTAGCCACGCCTTTGATCTTTACGTCTTATGACTTGCTAAGGACAGTTTTGAACTCTCTGCCCTTGAGCCAAGATGGAGTAGAGCCATCTTTATGGGCACCAACACTGGACATGAGTTTTGGGGACAGTGCCAACCCATACACCCCGTAAGCCTTCTCTTTCCTCTTGCGTATGGATGGTACTAGGGTGCCAAGCCTTGAACTCTTGGGGTAAAGAGCATCATCAACAGGTTGACCTTCCCCCAAAGCCAAGCCTACCCCAGCCTCACACTGTACTTAATCTTCCCAGGCTTTGCTGAAAATGGACTGTCAGGGCCTGGTGGTCAGACTCATCCAGGACTTTGTGCTCCTGACCACAGCCGTCGAGGTGGCACAGCGCTGGAGGGAACTGGCTGAGAAGCTGGCCAAGGTCTCCAAGCAACAGATGGATGCCTATGAGTCTCCCCACCGAGACAGGAATGGGGTGGTGGACAGTGAGGTGAGCGGGGCTCCAACCCTTTGATTACTTAATTACTTTGCCCTGAAGTTCCTGGGACTCGTGGGGTACAATAATAAACGATACGTTTCCCAGCACTCTGGGAGCGTAAGATGAGGTGAAGTGACTGTGCCCTGGGTGGGTGGGAGCCACCAACCTGTAGGATCCTGTCCTGAGAACCTGGTGTAGAAGACATCAGGGCTGCTGTGCCACAAACCAGGAAGGGTGGACTGCCCTCCCTTGCTGAGTGAAGTGGGGGGGGGCGTGGTGTCCCACTATAGTGGCTGAACATCTGCTGTGTTACCTAACTCAGGCAAAGGTGGGTATGGTGAAGTCCTGCCGCTTATTTGTGGAGGGTGACTCTGGTGTGTTCCTGGAAGCCGATTCAGACTCACAAAACAGGGAAGCAGGAAGTTCCAGCCCCAAGGGCTTTCTCTGCATGATCAATTTCTAATACTCGGTGACTCAGATACGCATGGACACTGCCGTTTCCCCACTGTAAGCTGACCAGCACGGCTGGGTCCACCTGCTGCTGTGACTGTGACACCCAGCGAGTGTCATAGGAGTGACTGACTAAATGTAGCTCACTGTCCTCTGACCTTGCTTTCTCTCCTTTTCACCCAGGCCATGTGGAAACCTGCCTATGACTTCTTACTCACCTGGAGCCACCAGATTGGGGACAGCTACAGGGATGTCATCCAGGAGCTGCACATAGGCCTGGACAAGATGAAAAACCCCATCACCAGGCGCTGGAAGCACCTCACGGGGACCCTGATCCTGGTGAACTCGCTGGACATCCTGAGGGCAGCAGCCTTCAGCCCCGCAGACCACGATGACTTTGTGATCTGAGTGGGACCCTTCCCTACTGCTCACCAGAGCTGGGACCCTCCGACCATCATCTGTCCACAAGGGGGCCGTGCCATCACCAGGTGGTGCAGGGGGCCGATGGCTGCTCAGGCAGAGCCCCATCTGCCAGCCACGCCCAGGAGGGACTGAGGACCTTTGACTCTGCCCCTCCCCTCTCTCCAGGGGCAGGTCCCGGGGGCTTTCTACTTCCCGTTGTTTGCCAATGGTGTTGCTTTCTATTTGTTGAAATGTATGTTTAAATTTAAAAATCCTTTTTTAACAAGAGACTAGAGAGGACATAAGAAAGGTGGTATCTAATTTTGTAATGGACTGTAAAAGTTATTTAAAAAAAATCACCTTAGTAAAGGCGAACGCTGTTGAGGTTTTTATGTTCTTCAAAGGCCTTTATAAATTATGTTCCAGGTGTATATAGATATTTAAAGGCCACGGGTGTTTCTGAGTCCCAGGCATACTTTGCATTTCGACATTCAGAGAGGAAAGGAGTTTGCTCTGTGCGAACGTTTTCCACTCATCACCTATGAGAAGGCAAGTCCAGGGGCCTGGTGGCTTTCAGTAGGTGGGCCCTGAGGATGCCCACAGTTCCACCCTTCCTTTCTTCTCCTACCTTGCTGTCCTCAGTGGCCATCCACAGGACATGATGATCTGTGTGCTTTGGTGAACAGCAAAGCCCCCGTGTGGCAGCTCCGTGCCATTAAGATTCTGCCAACAAATAAGAAACCAGCTGGAACTGGGGTCCCTGTGAGCCCTGTGTCTATGCAGTTTGCATTCAGAGGAACAACGCCACGCCCCCTGAGAACATTGAACGCTGTCTCCCTCGTGGTGGCTCTGCCTCTGTAGGTGAGAGGAAAGTCCCAGCACCCAGCTACAGCCTGGTGGCCCATGACTCCTCCTGAGTCCATCACAGTCACCTTCCAGGCGATGTCACGTGCTGAGGTGTCATCTGCCGTTGCCAAACTCCACACTTCATCTCCCACACTTAATCTTGTCCTTCCTGGTGCGTCTGTATCTCCTTAGGAATGATAGTACAAGGGGAGTATCCAGCAGTGTACGTGTCGGCACAGGGAGCATTTTCCGTCCCTAAGTGATGCTCTGTGGAGAGTTGGAAGCATGCAGGGGATTGTCTTCAACTTCAGGCTGGCAGGTCACACAGTAGCTGTGGCATTTGGGGAGGAAACAGGAAGCAGAACTCATACCAGAAAGATCAGCAGTTAAGTGATCCTGGCAATGGGCCGGACTCCAGCTGTCTGTCTCCAGGGGCTGCCCTCCGTCTGCTTTCCTGGCACAGTTAATGACTTCATTTGACCAGCGTGCAACCCCGACTTGAGCTGAAATGTTCTGTAGCTTCTGATTCAGACACATCATACCAACAGGCTTAACAGTAAACCGGAGGTATTAATGCTGCATGAACCAAATCACACAAATTCCCCATCGCCATAGACATGTGCGTCATTCTGCAGCTCCGTTTATCCATAAACATCTCTTTTTCCCCAAAGAAGAAAGAAAACCAGTTGCACCTTAAACAACTGATATTTTTCCTCAGGGGCTTTGAATAGTTTCCTATGCAAGAAGTCTTGTAGCACACAAATTAAATTCTACAAAAGTTGCAGTAAATTTTATTTGGATATTTTAACTGGGGTACGTGTGCGTGAGTGTGTGTGTCTTTCTGTGCCTAGCGAGACTTTAAATAAAACCCAGCATAAAGATCAGTCACCCTGAGTGTGGCAGCTGGTGTAGGGGACTTTTTCTCTTGCTGTTAATTTAATTGCTCCTGAGTGAGTAGATCATTCATTACAACCAAATGGGAGTCATTGTCACCCATGGCACCCAAACGAAGCAGGCAGGTGCCTATATCTCTCCTTGTGCCTGGTCTCTACTACCTGGAACTAGTACCTACCATCCTTACCACCGAGTTCAAGACCCAGGAGTTTTCTGAGTGTGCTAGTCATCTTTGTGGGCCTGTTGGTGGCAGCCAGCAGTGGAGGCCTCTTCTGGGTGTCCCCTTCCTATTGTCAGGAAAAATGAAGCCATAAGTTTCAGCTCTGGGACCAACCCCAGCTGAAGGTGATGAGGAGCCGGGCTCGTGGTGAGCCCCCTTGAGAGAGTATAATCAATAGACAGGTTGAATAGGAGCCAGCTGGACCAAAGACTGGGCACCCCTGGAAACGGCGTCTATAGCATGGACACATGTTCAGCATAGATAGGATGGGAGGCCGAGTCTGCATAGTCTGGGATTGTCAAATGGGCCAGAGCCTCCTGTGAGCTCAGCCTCCTCCACCTGCTACACCTATGTTAATTCTAAATACACTATGTGGGATCTTAAGTGTCCCCCACAGGCCCTGGAGTAAAAGGCTTGTCCCCAGCCGGGCGCTGTTGAGGGTAGAAGCGGAGCGTTTTAAGAGGTAGGGCCTGGTGGGAGGAGGCTAGGCTCTTCACTCTTGTTTTGTACCTGGCCCTGAGATAAATGGCCTCCTTTGCCAATCCTTCCCCTACTGTATATGTGTGCTTCAGCAGGCTCCATAGCAATCAGTCCTGGACATCAGCACCTAATTCGTGAGCTCAGATAAGCCTGTTCCTGTTTTAGGGTGAGTGAGACTGCTCACTCACTTTGTAGTTAAGACATAGTCCCATACGGCCTCATAATTTACCAGTTACACTTGGCTAATAGGAAAATGGATTTTTTTTCCTAGTGCTAAGCATGGAAATTCCCAGGGCCTTCATAATGCCAGGCAAGTGCTGTGCCACCTAACCATCCGCTCCCCCCAGCCCAGAGGCAAAGATTTTACTCCCAGAGCAGCCCTAACACTCAGCAGAACGTGAGAAGTACATCCTCTCGCCTTTGTGGAGACCAGAAAGTCTAAAATGAAGGTATGGAATGACCTAATTAGTTCATTCGCTCATTATTAGGACACTGATCTCTGGATTTAGATTCCATCATAATCTAATGTAAAGTTTCATCTGTACTGACTCGAATTCAAATAACTCACAGGTAGCAGGACTTCAACTCAGTTTAGCTTTTGGACACCACACAAGTCTGCATGCCCTCTCCCTCCTTCCAACCTGCTTTGAGAAAAGCCGTGTTTTGGTTCAGCTGTTGAGATGCAGTTTGGGAATCAGTCCCCTTTGGGACCAAATACTAAACAGAGAAGATGTAAAATCTAGGCACCAGGCATGATGGCACAGGCCTTTAATTACAGCACTTGGGAGGCAGAGACAGGTGGAACTCTTTTTTTTTTTTTTTTTTTTTTTTTTGTGGTTTTTCAAGACAGTGTTTCTCTGTATTGCTTTGGAGGCTGTCCTGGAACTTGCTTTGTAGACCAGACTGGCCTCGAACTGACAGAGATCCACCTGCCTCTGCCTCCCACCAATGCCCAGCAAAGCTAGCTTGGTCTACCTGGTAAAGAGTCTCAAAAAACTAACAACAAAAAAGGCGGGGAGGTGTTGCTGGAGAGATGACTCAGTGCTTAAAAGTGCATACTGTTCTTACACAAGAGCAGAGTTTACTTCCCAGCACCCAAATTGGGCAGCTCACGACAACCTGCACCTACAGCTGTGGGGGAGCTAACACCCGTGGCCTCTACAGGCTCTCGTTCTCACACACACACACACACACACACACACACACACACACACACACACACACACACACACACACGCACGCACGTGCACAATTACAAATAAAATAATAAAGCTTCCATTTATTCCAAGTGGGGGATGAGTTCTTTTTTGGGTGGCGTGTGGGAGTGTTTCAAGACAGGGTAACAGCTCTGGCTGTCCTAGAACTCTGTAGACGAAGCTGGCCTGGAAATCACAGAAGTCTACCTGCCTCTGCCTCCTGAGTGCTGGAAATTCTGGGATTAAATGCAGATGCCACCATGGACTCCTGGTAAAATCTTGCTTTGACCGCCACCTGACTGCCACTGTCACCCCCAGTGGGATGTTCACTGAGTAATTTCTTTTGTAATTCTTTTTTCAACACCCAACTCAAACTTGATCACAGAACCTTCCTGGTTAGTTCTAACCAGGTCTTACCAGCCAGCAACGTGGCTAGAAGTGAGGTCTTTGCTCTCACCACTGTCCCGTTTCCCCTCTCCTCCAAATGCTTGAAACCCTGCTTCCTGTGCAGTTCCTACTCCCTCTGTTCTCCCCGGATGGAACACAGGAGTCTTCCTTGCTTGGGGGGAGTTACTGGAGATCAAACCTAGACCCTCACCCATTCGAGGCAAGCACTCTGCCACTGACCTAACATCTAAGCTGTCTTTTCACTTTTTAAGACAGATTCTAACCTGCCCAGGTCATCCTGGAATTCCCGGTGGAGCCAAGGCGGTGCACTTCCTGCATTCCTCTGCCTCAGCCTCCCAAGCAGCTGGGATTCCAGGCTCCAGGAGTTCTTGCTGCACAGTCTTTACCTTCCCTTCCATCTGGCCAGGTTACACACTCAACTCCTGACGGCAGCAGACCTGTCTGTCTCTAAACCCCAAGATGTTTCCTGCATGGCGGAGTCATTCTTATCTACAATAGAAAATGCATTTTAAGCTGTGAGATGGATGCGGCTATTGGAGTGGGTAATAGGGTCTTCATGGTATGTTTACCGCCAGCATAAAAGCAAGTGGAAACTTGAATCATGAATGCATCAAAACTGGCTCAAATCCGAAGAGGTCAAAGAACCTTGCAAAGTACATCCCGAGAACAGTTGCACAAAGGAAACATTTCAATTGGTACCCGATGGTGTCACAAAATGTGATGTTTTGTAAACTAGCTTGAAAGGAACTCAATTAGCTTTTTGTGCCATGGAACCCTTGACAATTTGATGAAGCTAAGAGACACCTCGGAATTATATAAATTCATAAAATAAAGCCTGGGAGAACAAAGAAAGGCATTCTTTACATATAAGTACCAAAGATTATGACACGATTGAAGAGTTTACACATTCATCTTTATCCACCTAGCGAGAGCATGCATCTGCACCAGACACTAACCACAGAGGTTCAAAATCTCAGCACCGCACACAATGGTCGGTCTTACCCAACCAGACAATGATGGAAGTCTCGCTAGCATTAGACACTCAACACGCTGATGAAGGTCTCACCTAACCAGACATAAAATAGTAATGGAAGGTCTCCTCCACGTTAGAGAACACACTGATGGAGGCTTTATCCAATCATACAAAATAATGGAGGTCTCATCCCATCAGATTCTCAATGTTTTGAGCATTTAGACATCTACAAAAACACTCACAGACATAAAAGTCTGAGAAGTCCCTGGAATGTCTAAAACAATAGTCCCTTACCTATATAAACTCTTGATAGAAATGAAAAAGATAAAAATAAAAATACAATTTCCCCTCATTAAAACAAAAACAAAAAAAAAAAACCACCATTCATTCTAAAGAAACCTGTCTTCACACACATTAGCTATCCAGCTATCCACATTATTTTAAAATCTCTTATATTTTTTTTTTTTGCTCCAGGCTAGAAAGGGTGGTTTCTTTAACTTTTTAATTCTCTAATTTAATATTCTGCCTAATGGGAGAGAAGGAACTTAAAGAAATTAATTGGTATATGAGGTGACATTTTAAGTGTCTAAAGTCATTTTTCTTAATTTTCCATTTTAATTGGTTTGCTTAAAATATCTGTACATTCTTATGTGTGTGTATGTGTGTGTGTGTACATATATGTGTGTGAGAGTAGTGTTGAGTGTGTTTTTCATCTCAGAAGGCAACCACAGACTTCTGAGAGTGCATCCTATGGTCCTGTGTGCTGAGGGTAGATGGAGCCAGTGTGTGTTGAACAGTGCCTGTCACCAACACGGGGATTCAAGGGTATCCCAGCAGGGGACGGTCAGTTCTTTTAGGGAAGGTCTTACACAGGAGCCAAGTTCAAGGGGATTGGCATGCTGTCAGCAGAGTTAAGTGCCTACCTCAAACATTTGTCTTTTGAGACAAGCTCTCATGTACCCCCAGGCTGGCTCAAACTCACTATGTATTCAAGCAATACCTGGGCTCACCTGATCCTCTTGCCTCCACCATCCAGGTGTTGGGATTTGCACCACCACACCCAGTTTTCACGCAAACTATGTTATGGAGAAAATTCTCCAAGTCCTTCCAGCATGTGTGTGTGTGTGTGTGTGTGTGTGTGTGTGTGTATGTGTGTGTGTGACTATTAGGAGGTGTGGCCTTGTTGAAGGAAGTGTGTCACTGTGGGAGCAGGCATTGAGGTCTCTTTTGCTCAAGCTTCTCTCAGTGTGACTGTCAGTTGACTTCCTGTTGCCTGCAAAGATGTAGTACTCTTAGCTCCAGCACAAAGTCTGCCTGCACACTTCCATGTTTCCTGTCATGATGACAATGGACTGAACCTCTGAAACTGTGAGTCACCCCAATTAAATGTTTTCTTTATAAGAGTTGTTGTGGTCATGGTGTCTCTTCACAGCAATAGAAACCCTAACCAACACTCTGTGTGTGTGTGTGTGTGTGTGTGTGTGTGTGTGTGTGTGTGTGTGTGTGTGTGTGTTTCCTTGTCAGTGGATATATGTGCTATGGCTCAGTTGTGGCCATCAGAAGACAACTTGCAGGGATATGGGCCTTTCCACCATGTGAGTCCAGGGAATCTAACTTAGGGCAGACATCAGGCTTGACAGCAAATGCCATTGCCCACTGAGGCAATTCAGTGGCTTCTCCTTAGGCCTTTAAATTTTTTGTGTTGTGACAGGGTCTCACTAAATTACCCAGGCTGGCCTTGTGTTTATGATCCTCCTAGCCGGTTTCCTGAGCAACTAGGATTACTGGCCCATTCTGCAGAAGAGACCTGGATCTGAGTGTCAGTCATCAGATCCTGGAGCGAGCCCCCTGCAGATACTGAGAGGTAACTACACAAAAGTCACCTGACAAAAACTCCAAATACTTGGAAATGACAATATACCTTTGGGTCAAAAAAGAAGTTTCAAGATGGGGCTGGAGAGATGATAACTCAGTGGCTTAGTGCTCTTCCAGAGGACCAAGGTTCAGTTCCCAGCACCCACACTGCTGCTCACAAATGCCTGTAACTCTAGTTCCAGGGGATCCAACACCCTGTTCTGCCCTTCGCAGGCACCTGCACATAGGTGGTGTACACACGCTCACACACACACACACAATAAAAAATGTTTTAAACAGTTCGGAGGGAATTAAAAGCAAGGGTGCCATCTAGATGGCTCACTAGGCACTTGCCACCAAGCCTGATGACCTGAGTTCATGCATGTAAGCACAAAATAAAACACATGTAAAATTTTTAGTAGGATGGAAATTGAAGATCAACACGTCAAGCCTCATGGGTGCCATGAAGGCGGTGCCTATGTTGATGACTAAAAGTGTGGAACCCCACACACACACACACATTCCCACACACACACATTCACACACACACACACACACACACACACACACACACACACACACACACACTCCCACGTCCAAGAGCTTTGACCCAACCTTTGTGGAGTAACTGTGGCTCAGGGAAGGAAGCAAGCATCGATGTTGGTTTTCAGAGGTTGAGAGAAAAGGATGGGGAGACGGCTCGGTGGGTAAAGTGCTCGCTACATACGTGTGGGGACTGGAGTTAGAATCCCCAGAGCCAGCTGGGCATGGTGGCCCATGCCTTTAATCCCAGAACGCAGGATGCAGAGGCAGGCGGATCTCTGTGAGTTCGAGACCAGTCTAGTCTACAAAATTAAGTTCCAGGACAGCCAACGTTTCTACATAGAAAAATCCTGTCTCCCAAGAGCCCTGGCTGGAGAGATGGCTCAGCCTTTAAAGGCTAGGCTCACAACCAAAAATGTAAGACTCCCTAGAGCCCATGTAAATCTGTGTGCAGTAACATGTCTGTAACAGACATTCCTGCAGTGAGATGAGAGTATAGAATCCACAGATGCCCACGGGCCAGCTAGCCTGGCATACTCAGCAGCGCACAGCAAAGGGACTCCCATCTCAAATGAAAGGCAAAGCCACCTTCCACCCGGGAGCAGTCACATGCCCGAGCTCACACACAAACACATACGTGAATGCATATTAAACATATGCAAAAAGCAAATAAGTAAATGGCAAATGAAAGCAGGGTATGATGTGCTGTGGCTTCAGCATTGCTCAAATTTTCAAATGCTAGGCCAAGTGCTGCAGTCTGTGCCTGTGATCTTGTTCAGAAAGCTGAGCAGGAGAATTACAGATCTGAGGCTGATGTGGGCTACATAATGAGACCCCCGTCTCAAAAAAATCATTCTAACTCAGGTGTGGGCTGAAGAGATGGACTTCTAGTTAAGAGCGCATGTTGCTTTTGCAAAGGACGCAAGTTCAGTTCCCAGCATCCACATCAGGCAGCTCACCACCACCTGCAGCTTCAGTTCCAGGGGATCTGATATCCTCTTCTGCACTCCATGGGCTCCTCTCTCTCTCTCTCTCTCTCTCTCTCTCTCTCTCTCTCTCTCTCTCTCTCTCTCTCTCTCTCTCTGACACACACACAATGATTAAAAATAGTAAATTTAAAAAATTAGATGCGAACTATAATGGCAAACAGAATAGTACTCATCGTCTTTAAGGAGTGATTGGATCATGGGAGCTCCTCACATAGAATTCAACTCACTCATTCCTCTGTTCTCATCCTGTGGGGACATCCAGGACCAATGCAGGAAGCAGAGACCAGACCTTCCCCTTAACCAGCAACTTCCAGTCTCCAGCACTGTGAGGAAGATTTCAGTATTTTGTCATAGTCGTTCCCCAAAGAATGAGCCAGACGAACACCTGGGAGGGGGGACGGCCTCCCACCTCAGACACAGCTCTGCTCACAGGGAGAGGCAGCCATGGTGAGAGGAGGACCGGGTTTGGGCAGAGAGGCTCAGGAATAGGAGAGCCACAGAGGACTCGGAGGAGAATCCACTCCACCACAGCTCCGCTAGACAGGCGGCTGTGGGTCTCTGAAAGAGTAGCAAGGTCCCAGGACTGGGGGACCCAGCATCAATACAGCATTTCCTGGGAAGCTAGGGCAGTAAGGCCAGAGGCTGAGGCTGGGGAGGAAATCCGACTAAGACATTAATATGAGGGGCGTCATATATCTGGGACTCCAGCTCGCTTTGAAAGACTGAAGACAAAGCTGAAAGACCTTAGACGGGAAAGAGAGCCCGAGTAGCAAGTGGGATGCAGGACTCTGCTGTCACATCTATCAATCACAGGGCTTTCAGGCTTCAACGTCAACGACTGTCGTTTCCGTTCCCTCTCAGTTACCACACCGTCCCCTCAGCTCATTCTCTAACAGAATGGCCCTTCTGAAAATTAGCCTGTGTTCCTCTGCTTAACCTGCCACTTTTGCTCCCTTGTCTCCAGCGGAGGAGCTGGTGGCACAGAGTGCCACCATGCAGGTTACTGAGGACACTGTGTGACTTCCGCCTGCACACATAAAATGAGAGTTCTGACATCACACTGCAACTCTCACTGAAACACATTTTGGCAAATTGGTCTTAATCCCAAGATCCTTTTTGGCGATGGCACGCGTTTTATCTGGGGGCTGACACTGGTTGACAGGAGGGATGTGGAGCACAGCTGGTTCTTCATGGCCCCCTGAGCCATGCGTGGCTCTCTGTGGCCTGGATCATGCCTACTGGGTGCCTTGCATCTTGCCAACACTTGTTATATCTGGACCCCTCAAAACAGACTCTCAGCTTCCCTTGCAGCTAAATGCACGCTCCTGACCAGCTTCCACTGTGTGGAGCTCTGGTTTAGAAGCCGGCAGCTGCAGGAGCAGGTAAGTGACTTGGCAGAAGTGTCCCAACTGGGATAAGGTGACGGTGTCGCACAAGACTGGCAGTTTACAGTTTTCCTCAGTGCTTGGCAGGCTGGCTGCAGAAGTACCTTCCTCACAAGGACAGTTATAGATATTTCCTGGTTATTTAACATTGGGGGGGGTATCCTTTCAGGAGCTCCAGTGTGAGTCAGCCCTTGCCCTTGGGTGGCCTGTGGATCGTTGGCTTTTGGTTCAACCCTGCTGGTCAGTCTCCTCTGAGGGCATCTTCCCTGGTGCCCTTTCCAAGCTAAAGTCCCTTCCTCTGTTTCCCCAGCCTTCTGCCTCTGTTTCAGAGAGACTTGGTGTGACCCACATTGTGAACAGGACAGCCAGAACATGGTCAGTTCTTGGATGATTGACAGCCATGACAGGCAACTGCTCTGAAGAAAGTGAGGCTAGATATTCATGGCCCGAGACCTTTGGGTGCACCTGGTGGTGCTTTTTGTTTTGTTGAACAGGTGTAAGTTTTGTGTGGTGGGGGATAACGAGACAGTTTCTAGAAAGTTCTGTGTCTGCTGGTCTTGGTTCTCTGGTCTTTCTGCTGTAATATTGCATATGCTCGGTGCAGCTGAGGTTCGCACATTGGGATAGCAAGGGCTTGCTTTAGTTTTCACACACCCACATATTTTTCTGCACTCCTGGTGCAAAAGCAGCTTGCACCCAGGGTGTGAACAGCAGATGTAGTTACAGTGGGGAGCCCCGAGACTCAGGTCAGCTCTGAGTGGCCAAACTCTCTCTGAGTGTTGGCCCCTCACATCCAAACAATCAGGAGATGGGGTGGGGTGGGGTGGGGATGCGGGTAGTTGCCAGGCAACCCTAGCCCGGTTGCCTGCCTTCTTGTTTATGAGAAAAAGAGAATTTAGTCTCTTTCCTGTTTGATTCCCAGCCTAGTGGGAAGAAAACAGGTTCAGGATAAATTTGTGGTAAAGTCCACACTGAGAAGTCAGCATAGCGATTTGTGACATTGACATCTACACACAAACCCATGTTCAGAATTAAGCGTTTTTGTGAAGTCAGGTTCTTTGAGCAGCCAATGAATTCTTAAGAATGTAAGTATGCATTAAAAACTTAAGATCGGACCGCCCTTCACTAAGGCATTTCCACGGCACCCGTATATAACCCTAATTATCACATTCTCCATGTGACAGATGAGTTGAGAAATTGAAAACAGAAGAGGTGAGGAATGTGTGCCAGAGACTCCGGAGTGCTTGACCTAGTTAAAAATAATTCACACAGACCAGGGGATTTGTGTACCATTCCCAGGACGTGGGAGACACTGTCATTTTTCAAGTATTAGATTTGTACAAAATACATAGAGATGGTCTGATGGCTAGCGTCGCTATGGTACATGCAAGCTATACGCTACCAAAACCAGAGGAAATGTGTTTTGCCTCTAGCTTCTTTTGCAGAACTGAGTCGGCTTTCTGTTACTTCTTCCCTTGTTAGTTGTTTTAGATACGGTGCTGTGATGATGAGGCAACTTGGGGAGGAAAGGGTTGATTCTGTTTACACATCCAGGGAACAGTTCCCCACTGAGGGAAATCAGGGCAGGAACAATGGAGATTAAAGACCACATGTGGGCAGGCAGCTGCCCTTCCGGGTTCATTGTTTTTCAAGAAAATCAAGAGTATGAATAGTTTATGAAAGAGGGAGGGTCTCCAGCACACGTGTCCCCTTAGCACTTAGAGGAGTCTTTTGATGGAGAATGACTATTTCATATTTTAAAAAAGGTCTCCAATTCCAAAGTCAAAAAAGGAACTCAAGCAGTGGAGGAACCCAGAGGCGGGAGCTGATGCATAGGCCATGGAGGAGTACAGCATGCTAGACTGCTCCTCATGGCTTGCTCAACCTGTTTCTTAAGACACCGCCCACAGTGGGCTGGACCCTCCCACAACAATCACCCATCAAATAAACTCCCCACAAGCCCATCTGGTAGAAGCATTTTCTCACTTCAGTTTCCTTCTTCCAAAAACCACTCTAGCTTGTGTTAGGCTGACATAAAACTTAGCCAGTACATTAATCATAGCTGCATTTGTCCGGTGCCAAATGAGGCATGATGGTGACCATGACTATGGAGCCTTAGGGACAGTGAAGACCCAGGCCATGCGTGTGCAGGAAGTTGTTCTTCGAGTTTCATTGTGCTTCAAGAAAATCTAGAGGATGCATAGGTTACTGAGAAACCAAGGCTTAAGAGAGGGAGGGTTTCCAGTGGAGATGTCTCCTTAGCACTTAGAGGAGCCTGCTGATGGAGAATGAATACTTCAGATATAAAAGGTCTCAAAATCAAAGCCAGAAATTGACACTAATCAAAGGGACTTGGTTTTGTCACGCATGTAGTATATTCCAGAATTCTGCTGGAAATATTACTGGTGAACTTTGAGGAGGTCATAGTTCTCCCTCCCTCAGTGGTGGTACTTCAAGCAGGCAGACTTTTCCCATAGTTATTGATAGGATTGTTTTCAAGATGTATTCAGCATACACTACCTCTCTTTGCATTATGTAAATGTTTACCAAAGGCCAGACACGGCAGCACTAGTGTTTAATACCAGCACTCTGGAAGGCAGAAACAGGGGGATATCTGTGGGAACACCAGACCTTGAGCAGAGACCCACTTCCCCTTCTGCCTGGGAGTTGGCAGCTGTAAGACAATCTAAAGACATGTTTGCTAAAAACAATACAATGCCTGGGGGCATTAAGTTCCTGGAAAAGGCCTGCCTACAGAAACCACCCTGACCTCGACCTTGTCCAAAGACTAACCGCCCCTTCTGCCACGCCCAGATCAGTTTCTGGGGAGAGAGCAGAACCAGCCAGGGTAGAGGAGAGAGCAGAAGCTTCTCTGGTGGGAGCCTTTCTTAGGAAGTTTTCTTGAACCTTTTTGGAGCCTGCTTAAAGTTTTCTTTACATCGTTGAACGAGTCTCTGTGTTGTCAATCCCCGACACCCTCCGCACGTTCTCGGACACAGGCCGCGCAGCAGACGCGACAATTGGAGGTCCCACCGAGATCGTGAAAGCGAGGTAAGTGGACGGGGTCATCCCTTTTGCCAGCTAGGGACAGATGGAGGAAAATAGAAAAAGAAACAATGGGAAATAGTCCCTGGAAGTTTAAATTACAGTATCACGTAAAAAAGTTGCTTGAAGAACAGGGGACTACAACCATGGCAGGCTTTTTAAAATGGATTGAACGAGGGAGCCCATGGTTCATTACTGGGGAAGGCTTAAATGTCCCAGATTGGGAGGATGTTTGCTATGATATTCAGAGAGCCGGGTGTTGGTGGCATACGCCTTTAATCCCAACACTCGGGAGGCAGAGATAGGAAGGAATGAGGCCATCCTGGTCTATAGAGCAAGTTCCAGGACGGCCTCCAAAAGGATAGAGAGAAACCCAGTCTCAAAAAAAAAAAAAAAGAAAGAAAGAAAAAAAAAAGAAATGAAAAAAAAAAAAGGGTAAAATAAGAAATAAAATAAAAAATCTCCAGTCTTTTACCTGATCCACTGAGGTCAGGAAAGTAAAGGGGAACTGAGAGATCTAAAAGGCTAGCCAGTAAGGCTATGTGGATGTGTTAAAAAGGGGTACCAAGCTAGGGGTACCGGATGAAATCTCCAGGCCTTCGCCTGACAAAGGTCAGGAAAGTAAGGGGACCCTGAGAGATTGCCCTCAGTTGGGGGGTGGATTGGATTAAATCTCCAGGCCTTCGCCTGACAAAGGTCAGGAAAGTAAGGGGACCCTGAGAGATTGCCCTCAGTTGGAGGGGGTATTGGATTAAATCTCTAGGCCTTAGCCTGACACTAAGGTTGGGAAAAAGGGGAACCCAGAGATTGCCCTCAATTGGAGGGTGGATTGTGTAAATCTTAAGGCTTTTTGCATGAGGGAACATCCTGGGTTGAAAGTTGGATTGAAAATGGGTGAATAGCCGGGCGTTGGCGGCACACGCCTTTAATCCCAGTACTCGGGAGACACAGGCAGGCAGATCTCTTGAGTTCAAGGCCAACCTGGTTTATAGAGCAAGTTCCAAGACAGCCTCCAAATAATACAGAGAAAAAAAAAATTGGTAACAAGCTGGGCGGTGGTGGCACACGCCTTTAATCCCAGCACTTGGGAGGCAGAGGCAGGCAGATCTCTGTGAGTTCGAGGCCAGGCTGGACTGACAGCCTCAAACAATACAGAGAAACCCTGAAAAAAAAATGGGTGAAAAAAAATTTTGTAATAGTAAAGAGGTACTGGTATTAAGTAAAGAAAAAGACAAAGGTATATGGAATGAAAAATTGTTGTTTACATTTAAGTTCTATTTTGTGAGTCATCTCTAAAAACTTTTGGCCAAAAGCTTGGCCTCTCTACCTTGCATCTACAGTTACAAGGAGTAGGTACGGCTGTACCCCATGACTGTAGCTCAAATGGAGGAATGATGAAGAACATACAGGACTTTTTAACCCTTTTAGTTCAAGGATTGGCTGGAGTTGTTCTTTTACATAGATTTCAATTAAGGAAGCTTCATTGCAACAGACTAATCATGACCTAGGAGAAAAGGATGACTGAAAGATGCATGTATGTTCTGAATGTATGGTGTGGCCACACCGGTATGTATGAAATGTGATTGTGAATGCATGAGTGTGAACTGCTTATATGATTAAAAGGATACTTAAATCCCTTCAAAAATAGTTAAGAAGCTACCTAGATTGCTTTAAATATAGACAAAAGGAACATCCAGCCAGTCTGTTAATGTTTTTACAGAAAAATTTAAGATGCAAATGAGGCCTTGTCAGCTAGTGAGAGCTCTACAGGTTAGATTGGGAAAGACTGCTCACAGACTTCAAATAATTTTCAAAAGTTATTTGGACACAGTATAGTTTACAATCTTTGAGTGATTTTCAGAAGTTTTTGGGAAATATTTAATGGATATGTCCTTTTTAATGGGCATCTACAAAAAATCTAAGTAGTAATCCCAATTTACCTAGATAGTCAACCAAGGAGGGTAGACAAATCCTTCTACTGTTATGGTCCAGCTTCAACAGTTCAAAAAAGAAATTTTTTTTTTAGAAAATAAAAAAGGGGGAATAATGTCCCCAGTCCCCACATGACTCATCAAATAATACACTCCTCATTTAAAAATTTTATAATGTGAATGCCAGTGAGCTTCAGACAGATTCTGGCATGATGGAACTTGAGCAACTATTGCTCAGGTCAAATGGAGACATCCATGCACTAAACAGTGGAGAAGACCCTAATTTGGGGTCGAGGGCATGTTTGTGTTTTCTTGTAGGAAAAGAATAAAAGCTTCGGCATGGAGCAGAGAAAAACTGGACCTGAGACCATGGGAGTCTACCTAAGCCAGTTTGAGTGAGATCTCCTAAATCAGTGTTTCTGACCCTTGCTGTCATCGAATCTAGAGCCCAAGAAAGAAAGAAAACAGTCGGTTCCAGATTTCCAGCTTCTCAACAGACCTGCTGCATCAACCTTCCGGACCCATGAGTTTTCATCGTGAAGCCAATAGAGAAAAAAGGACCCATTTAAAACATTTGGACATGGTATGGACTGTGATGAGGGGCAAAAGCCTCTTTTCAGTAATTGAACAGGACATGGTCACTTGAAATATCAGACTTGATGGTTCCTGTTTCTGGAATCACGACTAGGCCAGTGTATTTTTCTAGAGAGATGCAACTTGTCCTAATGCGACAAAAAGGAGACTTTGACTCAAGTCGCATAATCAGCTGACGTTAAATCAACAAACTGCATCACCACAGGAACAAATTGGTGCTCTGTGGATAGTGCAACAAGCCTATTGTTCATATTTTTCATGATGCTACATGTGTAACATCAATGATTGTACCTAATGTATCTGTGCAAGTGCACTTTCTAAATGCTTTCCTGAGCAGATCTTGGAACTATTGTAAACTTTATCAAATTGTAAATGTAAATCACATGCGGGTTACCCTTGTAACAGAATGTAAATCACGTGTGGGTTACCCTTGTAACAGACGAAGGCTGGTAGAATGTTATGGCCCAGATCTGGTGATGGGTACGGTGATGGAGAGGCGCTATGTCAATGGGGGTCCTGGAAATGGTGGCAGTGGCGGTAGGCATTCTGGCTTTATGCCGGGCTCAAACGTGCCTTGTCCCAGAGGCAAGAGATCCGTAACCAAGTATTGCTTAGCCTAGCCCATGGCAATCCCGATAGCCATGAAGGTTGGTTACAGATGATTTAAAGTTGGGGTGCTCTGATGACGGGCCACCTGTGGGGAAGACCCCTCCCGCCTAAGACAGGGGTTCAAGGTCCCCCAATGACGGGAAAGGGAGGGTGACCCTACTTGACCTAAGCCAGGAGTGCCTCATTTAAAAATAAAAAGGGGTGAATTGTGGGAACACCAGACCTTGAGCAGAGACCCACTTCCCCTTCTGCCTGGGAGTTGGCAGCTGTAAGACAATCTAAAGACATGTTTGCTAAAAACAATACAATGCCTGGGGCCATTAAGTTCCTGGAAAAGGCCTGCCTACAGAAACCACCCTGACCTCGACCTTGTCCAAAGACTAACCGCCCCTTCTGCCACGCCCAGATCAGTTTCTGGGGAGAGAGCAGAACCAGCCAGGGTAGAGGAGAGAGCAGAAGCTTCTCTGGTGGGAGCCTTTCTTAGGAAGTTTTCTTGAACCTTTTTGGAGCCTGCTTAAAGTTTTCTTTACATCGTTGAACGAGTCTCTGTGTTGTCAATCCCCAACACCCTCCGCACGTTCTCGGACACAGGCCGCGCAGCAGACGCGACAGATATCTGTGAGTTCAAGGCTAGTGTGGTAAGAGTATTAGGACAGCCAAGGCTACATCCAGAGACCCTGTCTCAAAAACAAACAAACCGCTTACAATATCTGGTCTTATTTTGCAAGACATTCAGATGACAAGAGATCTCTGATTAAACATAAAATGTACTTATGTTTTCTCGAAGCTGTAGGAGGAGTCACGAGTCTGGTAACCTGGAGAAGACAAAGGGACTTCAACAAAGACCATTATCTTTCTTTTTAATGGAGCAATGTATATCATGGATCCCCAGTAGACCCACTGGGAGGTACATAGAAAAAGCAATGATGATGGATTTGGGAATGGAGGCGGAGGGTGGGGAGCTTTCCAGCACATTCTTAGGAGCATTGAGGTGTGAGGACGGGTCTGGTTTTAACTCAGCACTAAGACACGAGGTGGAAACCAGGCTAGAGAGTGCATTATTAGGCAGGAGTGGGGAATGCATTCTGTGGTGATTCAACCATTCAGCCATTGCAGACTCCGCCTCCCCACCCCATCCAAGTCCCATGTCCCACTTATAGCCACTGCCCTCTGGGCTGTAACTGTACCCAGGACATTGTTTTCTGGGAGTTTTCTCTGATAAAAGCTACATAGCCGTGACTCAGGGCTGCCCCCGCACGAGGGAGAAATGGCCCCAATTCTTGGCAACAGGGCTTTTATCGCCTTTGTTGGTGACTCCCAGTAGCACAGGGAGCTCTCAGCCAGGCCGGGGAGGAGAGAGGCCACCTCGGGGTGTGAACACAGGACTGGCAGACAAGCTGTTTTCGGGAACAGTGGCCTCTCAGTAGACTCCCAGTGTGAGCAGCTGTGCAGGTCTGGACTTTCGATTGGGGCCAGTCTGCAGCTGGGTCTTTGTGCAAGGAACCCCCACAGCAGGGCAGCCTCAGCAGGCCTTCAGTTTCAGGAAGGAAGTAGTCTGTGCATCTCTACAGGGTGTATCGAGGCAAGCTGGCTCCTTGCTGTGGCCAACACACTTGCTTCCCAAGGATGTCCCCTGACGAGACAGCAATGCCCACGGACTGGTGAAGAGCAAGATGAACTCCAGACATGGCTTCAGGAACGACATCTACTTTGTTGCATGTGAACAGCCACTTATATGGCGGACGCCTATGGACTGATTGGTGAGCTCATCACCTTGGAAGGGGCAGTGAGCGCTCACGCCACCAGGGTCTCTATGTGGAGAGCACATTAAAGGATCCATGGAGAGTTTATAATGTGGCATGAAGGCAGGACTGCGTTAGATCCCACGGCCGGTGGGAGATATAGAGACCTACAGACGTGACTTCTGTGGCAAGTTTATTGGGAAAGGCAAGGGACTAAGGGAAGGGAAGAGAGAGAAAGAGTTAGGCAGAGACAGAGAGACAGAAAGATGCCTCCTCAAAGCACTGGTTTTTCAAGACACGGTTTCTCTGTAGCTTTGAAGCCTGTCCTGGAACTCACTTTGTAGACCAGGCTGGCCTCGAACTCACAGAGATCCACCTGACTTTGCCTCCCCAGTGCTGGGATTAAAGGCGTGCGCCACCACTGTCCACCTGAAGAGACCTGCGCATCTGCACACAGTTTGTCATGTGCCGGGTGGGGCCAGGTCACCTGGATTATTACAGAGAGTGCAGACTGGTCAACCAGTCAGCTACCAGCTACTCACGCTGCTTCAGAACTCGATGTTCAGACTTTCAGGAGCATGGTGTTTCATGTTCTTAGTTAGATGTGCAGTGTGCCAAGTAGGCTGGCTGCCAGGTCATGCCTGCATTTTCTCTACATCCTCCCCCATCCTGCTCTGAGTTTTATTCACAGGCACCCAGGCTAATAAAAACCCTGGTCATGACATTTCAGAGATGTTAGCTTACTGGATCCCAGCAATGTCCTATGTGGTAGGCACAACTATTGTCCACGTTTCATAATTAAGAAGGGAAACAGAGAGGCTAAGCAATTTTCCCAAGCTTGCACAGCTAGAAAATAAGGCACTGAAGTTCAGATGTGAATAACCTGTCTCCCAAACATGCTATGTCTCTTTCTCAGTGTCTTAGTCACTGTTCTATTGCTGTGAAGAGACACCATGGCCACAGCAGCTCTTATATAGGAAAGCATTTAATTAGGAGCTAGCTTACAGTTTCAGAGGCTTAGTTCATTGTCGTCATGACAGGTAGTAGACTCGGTGCTGGAGAAGATGCTGAGAGTTCCACATCCTGAGCTGCAGGCAGAGAGAGAGAGAGAGAGAGAGAGAGAGAGAGAGAGAGAGAGAGAGAGAGAGAGAGAGATGATCAGATATGAAACCTCAAAGCCTATCCCAGACCAGCTTCCTCCAGCAAGGCCACACCTCCTAATCCTTTTAATCCTTTCAAACAGTTCTACTTCCTGGTAACTAGCATTCGAATATATGAGCCTACAGGGGCCATTCTTCTTCAAACCACCGCACCCAGCATGCCCAGGTGGCGGAAGCCCCTGGCGTGAAGAGACTCCCCACTGAACAAAGCGTTTGCCACACAAGCAAGAAGGCTGGGTCTGGCTCTCCAGTCCTCATAGGAGGGCAAGGCAGCCTACCTGTAGTCTGAGTTCAAAGGATGGGGAGACAGGGAATGGCTGGAGCAAGCTGGTTAGCAGGAGGGGCTCAAACAGTTGAGCCCTGGGTTCAACTGAAAGACCCTGACTCAATATGGAAGGTGGAGAGAGACAGAGAAAAGTACCTGACACCAGCCGCAAGACACAGACACACATGTGGGCATGTGCACGTGCACACACACACACACACACACACACAGAGAAACACACTGACACATGAACACACACACTCATACAGGCACAGTCACAAAACCAAATAAAAAAGTACTTCATGCAAAGGTAAATGGCAAATGGCAGCATCCAGCTTTGGAGTGCTTTATGTGAAGGGTTAGCAGAGAAGGGTTTTTAGGTTTTTATTTATTATTGGGTATGTAGGTGTGTGTGCATGCTTGTACCTCTATTATGTGGGCTCCTGGGAATCAAACCCAGGTTGCCAGACTTACACAGTAAGCACCTATACTTACTGAGTCATCATCTGGCTCACCCCAAAAGAAGGGCTTACCATAGGCTTTTTGGCTTTAACTTTTTGTTGTGTTTGTTTGTTTGTTTGTTTTTTGAGACAGGGTTTCTCTGTGTAGCTTTGGAGCCTATCCTGGCACTCGCTCTGTAGACCAGGCTGGCCTGGAACTCACAGAGATTCACCTGCCTCTGGGTGCTGAGATCCAAGGCACGAGCCATCACTGCCCGCAGCTTTTTTTTTTAAGTTCATGTTTTGCCTGCGTGCGCGTCTGCACCACGTGTGTGCCTGGTGCCGAGGGAGGTCAGAAAAGGGCATCGGATCCCCTGCAGCTGGAGTTACAGACAGCTGTGAGCCACCGTATGGGTGATGAGACTCCAGCATCAGTGCCCTGCAAGAGCAGCGGCATCTTAACCGCTCAGTCGTCTCTGCAGGCCCCTGGCGTTAATTCCCTTTGGTGGGGCAGAGTTGATTCGTGTCCACACACTCTGGCGGCTGACAAGGAGACAGCAACCAGGCTGCCTGAGCTGAGGGGACTCCCTAGGACTTGAGGGAGTGTGCCATCTACCCATTGACTGTCGCACATTCATGCAACAGAACAGTTTGGCCATGACAAGGGAAAGGGAGTGGGGTAAATGTTCTTCAAGATACAGCAGAGGAACAAATCCAACGGTCAGTATAGGATTCACGCTTACACTAAAAGGAACACACACGGGCCCTAGACCCCTGATATACTTGGCTTGGTGGAAGACTAGCATCTTAAGGGGAGCCAGCTTCAGCTGTACCTCCTTTGTGCTCTTTAGTTTCTTACTCTGAGTCAATGCTATTTTCCTAATCCTACAGATATGACAGATAGTAATTTATGAAATGACAGCAATTTGGAATTGGCTGTAAGTACCCAAGAAATAGAACGAATACCGCAATTTGCAAAATTAAAAATCAAAGTATCTAATTTGCCTGCTGTTAACCAACCAAGTGGGTAGCTACCCACAGATAATCAAAATCGAATGTATATGCCTAGAGCAAGGATCTTCATTCCTCCATCCAGGGCCCACGCATGGCCTTTAGGGGTCTGAGAAACCCCACATGGTACATACGTTGTATATTAAATTGATCTCTGTCTTCTGAGGATACTCACAGCTTTTTAGAGACTCAAACAGATTCACCATCCACAAAACCTTAGCTGCTAGCCGAGGGCCAGGGAAAAGAGGAAGAGATGCTGGGAGAAAGGCTGCCAGCTAGAAGGGAGCTTGCAAGTTCAAGTTAGGAGTTCTCAGACACAGGCCGCGCGGCAGACGCGACAGCTGGAAATATCTAGGGTTCATGATGGCTGATGCCACCTGCACCCCGAATTGCCAGCAATACATCTGTGTCCCTGGCCAGTGGAGAGCACCTTTTACCAGCTTCCAGGATGGCATTGGTACCCAGAGCAGCTGTGCACCCTTTACCAGCTTCCGGGATGGCACTGGTACCCAGAGCAGCTGTGCACTCTCTACCAGCTTCCGGGATGGCACTGGTACCCAGAGCAGCTGTGTGAATGAAAGGACTCATTTTTCTCAGCTAACTGGTTGTCTCTGTGGGTGAGTGGTCTGGGTTAAGGGACCAGCCTCCTGTTTCTCCTCGCATCCTCATTCCCCCCCAGGGTATGGCTCCTTCCATGGTGGAGGTGGCTGGGTTCCAGAGCCCCATCTGTCCTTCCCAAGGAAGCAAGGGCTCTGTCACAGAGGCTCTGCCAAGGCCCTGTGGCATCTCAGCTGGCAGGGCTATACAGCAGGGCATCTCCCAGACAAGAGTATAGGTTCAGTAACCACAAACCACTGGGAATTCTACATGTTTGGAAGGGAAGGCCCAGGGAGGACAGCAGGATAAATTGGCTTTCCTGGCCAACAAGGAGAGAGAGTTCACATGTTTAGGAAGCACAAGTCAGAAGATGAACTTGGCCTGAGAACTGGTATCCAAGTGTGACCAGGGGTCAGAACTCACAGTTTCAGGACTGTTTAGAACACTATGTGACTTTTAACTGTTCCTGTCCAGTTAGCACAAATGTGAGAAAAGCATCTGGGGCATCCTGAAGGACTCCCAGTGAAAGCAAAATGTGTTTTCTTTTACTTTTACTTTACTCCATATCTATTAACTTGTTTCTTTGTTCAGCCATACACTTGAGAAGGCATGTGTTACCAGTCTGGTCTCCGTCTTCTGGGCTTAAGGAATCCTCCTGCCTCAGCTTCCCTGGGTGCTGCAAGCTCCACCCTGCCTAGTACACATATGGGGGAAAAGAAGACTTTTATACATAACTTTGTATTTTAAATTTATTTATTTTTTAAAAAGCTTATGCTACATCACACATATGAAGGACAATTTCCAAGAATCTGTTCTCTCCTTCCAGCATGTGGATTCCAGGGATCAAACCCAGGTTGTCAGGTTTGGTGATAAGTGACTTTACCTTTCATCTTATCAGCCCCAAAATGTATTTAAAAAAAAAACCCAAGACACCGGAAAAGAATATACAAAATAACCAAATGTTCTCAATTTATTTGCAGGCACAGCCTGTCTTTGTCTGCCTTTGATATCAACAAACAACTCCATTAGCCCGGCCTCTGGCAGACCTCACCCTGTTTATGTTCTTTATGGTTTGGAGATCTGTGAGGTCTTTCTGCGAGTCTTTTGCTGGGTACAAATGTTGGATTGTCTCCTGTTGGGGAAGTCTTATGTCAATAAAGTACTGTTGAGCCTATAGGGAACCAAGATGGGAGGGACTAGGAGTCCAGGAGAACTCTGGGTAGGAGAAACACAAGAGAGTCGACATGTGACGCCATGGGGGTAGGAAGCCGGGAACTATTCTCTGGTAAGAAACATACTTAGATTAACAATTATGGGGTAATTACTTAAGGCAGAGCTAGCCAGTAAGGGACAAGCAAGGCCAACAGCTTCATAATTAATATAGCCTCCTGTGTGTTTATTTGGGACTCATGCGGATCTCGAAACAGGCTCGCGAGGCAGAGCCCAGGTGACTGGCGGGGGGGATAAACCAAAGCGGCTAGCAAGGAAAAAGCTTCTCTTAACATAATGGTTGTCAGGAGTGGGATTGAACTTCCACGCAAAACAACAAAAGCTTTAAAAAGCTTTAAAGGAATTTTAGAAACAGAAGAACGGAGAGAAGCATAGATTTTGGTAGCAGCATTTTCTCAGGTGCGCTCTGTTTTGCTAGTGACAAGCAGAGATTCACGTGGCTCGCTTACCGGAGTCTTCCTGACTCGGCATAAAAAGAAAAAAAAAAAAACCAGCAAGGTTGTTTTAAGAGACTCTGCTAACAATTAAAAGGTGTGTACGTACAGCTGGAAGTGGCAGCTTTTGCTGGATGTCAGCATGGACTGAGGCGGTAAGCTGGAGTCACGCTTACGCCCGCCATCTTGACGGAAAAACCGGCAGTTTAAAACAGCCACGGTTTTACAGATAAGACACGTGGCCACAAAAACATAAAGATTTACAGTAAAGTCAGACTTGGATAAAGAAAAATCTCTAAAGGTTTACAGTGTGTTTAAAAATATACGTGAGATTGAGAGAGAAAATGAAACGACAAAGTGGTATATAAATACAAAAGCCGGCATTGTGGTGGCGCACGCCAGTAGGATTTACTCCAGAGTCAGAGGCAGGCAGATTTCCAAAGAGAAATCCTGTCTCAAAGAAAAATAAATAAAAGTAAAATAAATAAAGTAATAATAGATAAATAAAAAAGCCATGTAAAGATGGAAAATACACAGAGAGTCTGGATACTGTACGCTATTGTGCTTTTCAGTTTTTTGCTTGCTCAGGAAGGAACTGCTACTAAAGTACACTTGATTATAAATGCTGCTAAATTAATACAACTTATATCTTTTGAAAATACCTTGACTTCAAAATTTATGCATAAGGATATGTTATTCGGAAAAGGAGTTTTTATTTATGTTTCTACAGAAAATGAAAAGCTAAGGATTCCTTCCAGGCTTTTGTGGTTTGATGAACCAAGACCCCCGGAAGCAGTGGACCAGGTGTTCCAACAATCGAAACAGTGAAGATGATGCAGTCTTACAGACCCTGAAAATATGGACTTATACAGGTTTCTGAGTTTTGTCATGATCCCCATGGTGTGAACAGCGCCCCCTTCCAGCAGGAAGCAGTTTGGAATGAACGACGTCCCAATTCCCATCTTGTTTATAAATCTTTGTTTTCATTTAAATGGGATTGTTTATAATTGGCTAATGATCACAGCCAATCTCCTTTTAATGGTAAAAAGGGAATTATGGTATGGGTATTGTTTTTCATTTATTGATACAAATTCAAGGTCAATTTTGTGATGCTTATATTTCTCCTCTTGATTAAGTATTGTGCTTATACTGATCTTTTAAAATGCAATGCATAATTGAATACAGACTATAGATAGTTACTTATAATAGAATTTATAGTTAGGTAAGTTAGGTGTTCTAGATATACAGAAATATATTTGAGATAGATAGACAGTCTTCATACCTCTCAAAGACCTTCAGAACATGGCATTTAAAATGGTTTAGGGTTTTTCTTGACAATGAGAAATGTCTGCTCCTGGCAGCACCAATTACGTCTGAGAGGAAGATGGGCATCGAAGAAACTTGTTATGGAGTTTGCTTTCAACATGGCAAGATTAGCCATTTGGGCAAGAAACTGCTCTTGCCTAGACTGTTTGACTATTGTTGTATAATCTGGACATGCAGGACCCATAGGAATGTGACTGCTGAACTAAGTCTTACAGGGTTCCTGCTACATGAAAGAGTCTACGGGACTTTCTGCAGGACACAGAAAAATGACTGACAGACTGCTGATGCAGATGGACAGTTTGAAATTTCCTGCTTTGCTGAGAAGTGTTCCAGATACATTGTGGCCTATGGGCTGAAGATGGATGCCCCAACGTTACAGAGGAACTTCGGGTGACTGTCCAGGCAGTAAGATATCTCTGTCAATCCTAGTGTTTATATATTATCCTTCTGTGGTCTTTGATAGAGTTGAAGACAGAGAGCTATAATTATAGTTTTCCTTAGTTATGATAAGAGATAAGCTACATATAGAACTTTAGACTCACAAGGATGGGATGGATGATATTTTCTTTAGATCTTGCTAAATGTTAATAGACAAAATGTTGTAACTGTGTTCTTACTTGATAACTGTACTGTCATATACAATTTGACTATGTTAAAGTTAAGACCTTTCTTTTTGTTTAAACAGAAAAGAGGAGATGTTGGGGAAGTCTTATGTCAATAAAGTACTGTTGAGCCTATAGGGAACCAAGATGGGAGGGACTAGGAGTCCAGGAGAACTCTGGGTAGGAGAAACACAAGAGAGTCGACATGTGACGCCATGGGGGTAGGAAGCCGGGAACTATTCTCTGGTAAGAAACATACTTAGATTAACAATTATGGGGTAATTACTTAAGGCAGAGCTAGCCAGTAAGGGACAAGCAAGGCCAACAGCTTCATAATTAATATAGCCTCCTGTGTGTTTATTTGGGACTCATGCGGATCTCGAAACAGGCTCGCGAGGCAGAGCCCAGGCGACTGGCGGGGGATAAACCAAAGCGGCTAGCAAGGAAAAAGCTTCTCTTAACAGTCTCCTAACTAGGTACTCAAGCAGGGAGGAAGCCCTGTCACCAGTCTAGGGCAGCTGGAAGGGCAGCAGGAACAGCCAGAGGAAAAATCTTCGAGTGACTAAATAGGTGTCCAGGGCACGCAGGAAGGACTGTCCTCCATTAACATACACTTCAAGTCCCTGAGGTAGACTTCCTGTCCCTGTGATGTTCTCAGGTCTCATTGCAGCCCCCACCCCCACCCCGTGACAGCAGGCAGCCTCTTAAGGTCATGGTGCTTCAGATACAGCAGCCCATGGTCCTGCTGCACCCGTCAAACTGCCCGCTGGGTCACTCCCTGAAGAAGGATTTAGGGCTATTTTCCAGGGAAATTTGTCTAATGTAACAATTTTCTGAAGGCCAAGAACCCATTAACTAATAGACATCTCAGCAGAATTTGACTTTCTATTTTTATAGCCCCCAGCTATCCTTGAGCTCACAGCCATCCTTCTGCCTCAGCCTCTCGAGGGCTGGGATTACAATCATGCACCAGCCGGCCCTGCTGAACTATTTAAAACATAAACTTAAAAGCATTCTTCCCAGCAACCTTCCATGTTCTTTACATTAACTACGGAATCCTAATTGGAAAATCTTTGGTCTTAAAGAGATATAGCTGGAAACTGCAGCCTTCAAATGTCCCTTATTATGATATAATGGCTGTCCTGTGCATGTCGGAGATCATCTAGTCTGGATTAGAATGTACGAGGGAAAAAATTATTGAGTCTCCCTTTGGAAAAATATAGTCTAAGAAAAAGTAAAATTTCCTCTGTTTCTCAGAAAAGAAACTAAAAAATACATGACTCCTGGCTCAGGTTTTCATTAGAAATCATTAACAGTTCAGGTCCACCATCACTTTCATGACGGCACAAGATAGTATTTTTTAAATCATCCAAAGTACCTTTGATCTATGCTTCCTACACACCCCAGGGAATAGCTGTGCACTTCTGAAGAGCTGTAATTCAGGGGTTGTCAGCCCTTTCATTAAGGCTCTGAGGTTGAATTGGGATCCGGGTCTCTTTCACATAAATCATCTTTGTTTTTCACACCTCTAACCTGTCTTAAAGGAGGCATATTTCATGTAGTGTGAGTCTTTAGAATATGCTAGGCTTTGTACCGATGACTTGTGAGAAACTGTCTGGTGGGACCTGCATCAAACGTTAGATGGGCTGTGTAAGGGGTCCCAGGGCCTCTGTGGACTCTGGCCTAAGATCCTGTATGGTGCCTGGAGCGACTGCAGCCACTCAGTGAGAAGTGTCCCGAATCTGTTATCAAATAACATAGGAATCAAAGGCATGTCTGTCCAAGGCATGTCTCATTTTAAATCGTTATGTTTATGGATGTTTTGCCTGCATGCATGCCTAGGCACCACGTGTGTGCAGTGTCTGCAGAGGCCAGAAGAGGGCGTCTGAGCCCCCTGGAACTGGAGTTAGGGATGGCTGTGCGCTGCAGTGTGGCAACTGACCCTGGAAGAGCAGTCGGTGCACTTAACTGTGGAACTGTCACTTCAGTCCTCTGTGTATCTTATTAATGTCCCGTAAAGCAGAAGCAACGGTAATGCCCAGAGCTGCCCAAAGGAACAAAACTGCCAGCATATTTTATCAAAAACAAAAGATCTCGTACCCCGGTGCTGAATGTGGGGGTCTGACATCGTTACTCGCAGCTTTACGGCCCAGTTTTGCCAAAATGAAGGGCTTTGTGGACTCACGGGTACTTGGACCATACTGTCACTGTGCTGGACAGCCCAGATCTACCTGGTGAGGGAAGAACTGTGGCAGTCAGTACGTGGACAGTTGCTAGAACAAAATCTGCCCAACCAGGCAGAAGACCTCACCAAGCAAGCAGGGCATTCAATAAACCGCCTCCTCAATAAGAAAACACCTCCATAAGATTGGGTTGTATACCAAAACAAACAAACAAACAAACAACAAAAAAAAAAACCCAGCCGGGCAGCAGAGGCAGGCGGATCTCTGTGAGTTTGAGGCCAGCCTGATCTACAGAGCAAGTTCCAGGACAGCCTCCAAAACAATACAGAGAAACCCTGTCTCAAAAAACAAAAAACAAAACAACAACAAAAAGATCGGGCTGCAGCGAAACCTGTGGAGCATTCTTACAATCAGTGATTGATGTTGGCAGGCCAGCCCACTGTGGGTGGTGCCATCCATGGGCTGGTGTCCTGGGTTATAGAGGAAAGCAGGCTGAGCAAGGCAAACTAGCAAGCATCCCTCCCTAACCTCGATATCAGCTCCTGCCTCCAGGTTCCTGCCCTGTGTGAGTTCCTGTCCTGACTTCCTTCAATGATGGACTGCCATGCAGAAGTGTAAGCCTAATAGACCCCTTTCTCCCCAGCTTGCTGGGTTTTTTTGTTTGTTTGTTTGTTTTGATCATGGTGTTCCATTACAAAATAGTTACCATAACTGAGGCAGAGGGATTTGGGTCTGCCTTTCTTCAATGTTTTGCTCATTTTCTCCTTGATCTTGGATAATTACAAGATACAGACTGGAGTAGGGTGGGAGAGAGAGAGAGAGAGAGAGACTGAAACAGAGAAACAAGGCAGAAACAGAGACCCAAGTGTTACACACTGCAAGGCCACATGTTTCCCTAGAGTTTCTGTCTCTAGTTATATTGGAGGAAGTGGAGAATGATTTCACAGCCTCTGACCCTGTAGAGGCAGAGGCTGGACTCCACTTTGCAGGGCTGGACCTCCCTGAGGGTCTACACACCCTGAGGTGAGCTGGTCTTGGAGATGCAGTTTTGCTTGTGACGTGGGAGTCTCCACTCTTTCACATCCTGCAGCCAAAAAGACAACCATGTTTCCCCCGCAACCATGGAAACATCTCCAGAGAACAGTTATATTGTTTTGAAGTGTTTTGAAATCTTATCAATGGTTTCCAAGGAAACACAAGATGATGAATAGTAGCCTTGCTAGGTAGGTTCAAGAAGCAGGGGGGTGCTGGGGCAGCAGGCTGAATTCACAGGACACAGACAGTTGGCTGCTTACAGAACTGGGGAGACACTTCAGCTTGCGTGTTTTAATTTAGTTGCCCATTCAGCTTTCCACGCAGTCACTCCTCGGGGAGAAGGTAGCATTGCTAGAATCTCAACTAAAGAACTGTTACAGTGTTTGAAAATGATGGAACTGGGTCTGGAGAGATAGCTCATCAGCAGTTAAGAGCATGCATTGTTCCAACAGAGGATCCCAGTTTGGTTTCCAGCACCGTGTCAAGTGTCTCACGTCCACCAACTCCAGCTCCAGGAGTTCTAATGCTTCTGACCTCCAAGGACACTAGCACTCAAGTGCACACACACACACACACAC